>NW_022990016.1:1145523-1652869 GCF_902827175.1 Gymnodraco acuticeps
TGGATGGGTTTACCGTGCCCTGTGGTGCGGGTCCTTCACATCGTAGACAACAGTTTGACCTTGAGTCTGCTGCGTGATCAGAGAGTCCTGGAAGAAACGACCGCTGCATCAGGAAGATCGGGTTACGGTTGCCTTCAGACAGAGATAGAGAGACAGAGAGAGAGATAGAGAGAGAGAGAGAGGAGAGAGGCAGAGAGAGAGAAGAGAGAGAGAGAGAGAGGAGAGAGCGAGAGAGAGGAGAGAGAGAGAGAGAGAAGAGGGAGAGAGAGATAGGAGAGAAGAGATGCGAGAGAGATATAGCCAGGCGTATATCCTTATAGAACAAGAAGAGAGCAGAGGAGAGACAGAGAGACAACAGACTAGAGATTCATCGGAGATAGACATAAGCATACATATATCCAGAGAGCAGAGAAGATCAAGAGAGAGAGACATGGACGAGAGCATACAGGGAGAAGTAGACAGTGGAGATAACATATGAGAGAAGCAGGAGCTCAAACAGGGAGATGAAACAGGGCTGGGTGTATGAAGAAAATAATATATCTCAACATTTTGGAACAAATACTTTGATACTGTGATGATATTGTAGGGTTAACATTTGATGCTTCCAAAAACAACCAATCATTTTTTAATAAACAATCATCAGAAATAAGGAATTATTGATGAAATCAGTAAAATCATTCAATAGCTAGACAATTCTAGTAAATTCAGAAAATGACTTTTTTTGTACTTTGTTCAAAATAATAAAAAACAATGTTTTTTTCAAATTACATCACTTTCTGAAACACAACCTTTAAAACCAGTCAAATACATCACATCCAAAATGTAAGACGATATCTACTCTAATATTGCGATAATGATATATTTTCCCAGGTCTAGGTTTAAATAGTTTTTAGGGAGCAGTGGAAATCTAACAGCGGTGTACCTCTATGATTTCAGTCTGGGCGTGTTTGGTCCAGAAGGCCTGAGGCGGCGTGGTGCAGCTGACGGCCACGAAGCTGGTGGGCTTCCTGTCCAGAGAGGGAGTGACCAGCTCGCTGCAGGCTGCACACACACACACACACACACACACACACACACACACACACACACACACACACACACACACACACACACACACACACACACACACACACACACACACACACACACACACAGAGAGAGAAAGATTACACACAGTGGGGTTTAATGGTGGTACGCTCACTAATCCTCTGCCTTGAGTAGAATGTAATGCAGTAGTTTTAAGTTGATCACTTGATGAGCTGCGGTTGTATACTGTAATGCTCTCAGGTTTAACAAGCGATGAAACAAGTCTTTCCACACATATGATGTAGTAGAAAAAGACACATAATCCTTCATTCAAAATAAGTGGCAGATGAAAGATCTTTAAACTTTGATCAGTGGCGTTTTCTCCCGGAGGCCAAGGGAAGCCAGGCTTCCCCTGTTTTTTCAGATTGTAGTTATAATTTAAATAAATAAATAAAAACACTTTGTTTTGTTTAGATAATTCTCCTTTGCTGTGTGTTGCTGCTGGCCCGTCTCTCCCCCATTCTCATTGAGTATTTTACAAAGAGTGAAACAAACAGCGCCCCTCTAGATGTTATGGTGAAACAGTAGATTGCATTCACTGTTGCGAGAGGAGGCCAGCCGAATCTGGCTTCCCTTGGTGAAAAAAAATGGAGGGATTGACCAATCAGATGAGGCTCACGTGATGCCCCTGCCAACCTGTGATTGGTCAGGGCCATGCCAAGGGAAGCCAGAGGCGGCTGGCTTCCCTTGCCTCACAATCCAATCAAATCGTCTCAATTTAGTGTTGCAGTGACGAGTCCTAAAATCCGGAAGTAAGCTGCTCTCGGTTCCCCTCGACAAAAAAGCAATGGAAGTTCTCCATAGGATTTAGGAAAATAGCTCGAAATAAGGTCAGTGGAAACTAACCTGTTAGATAAATGCACGTTGTGTTCAGTCGGATAATATCCACATGTCTACCCTACTTTTATAATTTTCGAATCATAAATCTAATCGATAGAAGATAGATAGCGTCACTGCATCACTCTCACCGCCGTTAGAAAGTTGCAAGCAACTGAAGCAAGTGCAATTATGGAGGGTGGAGATTTGGAGTATTTAATCAAAAATAATTGTACTAAACTTCCGCTACAGCAGCAACAACAAATACAATCTGATGACAGGCCAATGCCCAAACTGGAGCTGTGTACAGCGAGGAAAAAAGGAGCGAATCGGACGTAAAACGTTAAAGGTCTCCTGATTTAGTTTGTGAATGAATGCTTATTAGAGTTTCGGCTGGAGAGTGCGTGCGGACCTGTCGGTTAGATAACAGGCGTGTGTAAGTCCTGCATCTGATACAAATGTGTGTAAAATGATACCGGGTGCTGTAATCACTCATCTGGTTACGTTATTACATTGACCACCACACCCCCGACCCAAAAGAAAGGACGTATTATTGGCTTCCCCTAATTTTTTCCCCACGCCACGCTACTGACATTGATATATATTCCCTTTATATTGTTAATAAAGTGAACATGCATATTAACAGACATGGAGCAACATTATGATTCATTTGTTTGTTTTTTTTCCTGTGAGTTCTTAGTCCAATATGAACCCTTTAGCTCTCCATTAACTTGTGAGGGAAGATAGTAGCTGAGCAGGTAGTGTGCAGTGATTTTTAAAAGGCTTTTCACTAACATTATCGTGCTGCGTCTGAAAAAGCAGAATACAACTGTGACATCGGACTATTAAACCAACACAGTAATCATCAATGTTGGTGATATATTTCTTTAAACTTGTCACTTTCAGAATGTCACACATATTGCAGCTTTAAAGCATAAAGCTAAAGTACCTAACTATATTCCTTACTTTCTTATTGTCAACACATTTTCAAGACAAGACCAAAACAACAAAGCATTAGTCTATCTCTAAAGTTTCTCTGTGACATGTAGTCCAGTTTCTATTACATACTGATCTAAAAACAGGTCCTAAAAGAAATAGAAAAAGCTCAGTCATTTCCTTATACAGCTGGTTTAGCAAACATCACTCAAACAGAAGTAAAGACTACATTTGTTCAGGACTATTCTTAGCTGTGGACTTAATACATTTAAGTACAGCAGATGTGGGATTGAGTGCCCATGTTCATCATAATATCATATTGGTATCATCCAACATCTAACAGTGTGGCTCGTTAGTGAGCGTTTGTCTGTTAATAATGGAGAGTAATCAGCTGTATCGCACTGTGGAATCAGAGGCATTACTTCCCTGTGCAGTCAGTGAAATGAGGATGAACACATTGTTGGTTTTATCAGGAGATTTGTTACAGTAATGTCCAACTATCTTATACTCATGAGGCCTTTAGGTGTAAAGGAAGTTTTCAATATACGGTGTACAGGTTTTAAAGGTCCCCTATTATACTGTTTTTCATCAATATATTATAGGTCTCAGATATACACAAAACATGTCTCTGAAGTGTTTGGCTCCAAACACCAAACAGGTCATTGCAGCATCCCATAATCCCCTCTGTTTCAGCCCTGTTTCAAAAGTGCTGATTCTCTGTCTGTTACTTTAGATGAAAACAAGGAGCCCCTCCCCACGCCCCTCTGAGAGATATTTGGTTACAAAGAACACAATGGTGCTCTAGGAGGAGATTCAGGTGATAAGGGGGGGGCGGGGTTACCTTGGTTGGTGATTGGCTAATGGTTACACAAGCCAAAAAATCGTTATGACATAAAGTGGCCAAAATCTGATCAGCTCATTTTCAGACAGGTTTTTATATAAATGGATCAGGACAAAAAGAGAGAGAATCTTTTTCCTGAAACTTTCAGAATCTCTCTACGCAGAGGGGACACATGTTGATGTATAGAAGACATGACAAAGTGGATTTTGCACAATAGGTGAACTTTAAGGAAATGACACACAGTCTGATCCACATATAGCATGAATAGTAGTAATAGTCTTCTCCTGAACTCACCCACACTGAACTCCAGCACCGGCTCGTCTGGATCCTGGCTGCTGCCTGCAGGAGAGGAAACAGGAGCGCTGTGTTAACAGTTTCCCATCAGCAACCAAGGAAACAGGTTACCATGGTAGCAGTTACTTAGTTACCCGAGAGAGCCAGCCCCATCATCTCAGCCGACAGATCGAACGTGTTGGCCCGGTACACCGACCAGGGCCGGTGGCGGGGGCTGCGCTCCTTCCCCGACATGGAGGGGTCACCAAGGGGATGAGAAGGTTGAAAAAAAAAATGGACTGAAGAGCAGAACAATGTCGAGGAGATTTAAAATCAAAACTCCGTCTGAGATCTGTGCTCGTTTGCTTCCCCTGTGTGTTGATCTGAGAGGTCACACGTTTGTCTGTGATAAACCTGAAAGAAGGACAGAAGAAAACCACAAAGTTATAATCTGCTGTGCACATAGAATGACAGAATACTGCTTGAAATAAGACATGAAAGGTTGCTACTTGCAGCATATTGGCCCAGCATCACATTTCAGTCTTTAATATACAATTAGCAGTCCTGGAAGAAGTATTCAGACCAATAACCAAAGTAAAAGTAATAAAAATACATATGCAATTGTAATCAGGAAAATGTTCCTAAAGTATTCGAAATAAAAGTACTCGAAGCAGAAAATCCTCACATTTGAGAAGCTTGAAACAATCCAAATTCTCTCAATGAACTACATATTTAATCAGCTAATTGATCATAATATGTAATATGTATCGCCGGGTATATTTATTACAAACAAACTCTCATGTTTTTTTAATTGTGTTAAAAAACCTTAAACTGTAAAGCAGTGGCTGTGCCAGGGGGGCCATAGCACCCCTAAGCTCACCCAAGAAATGTATGTGTCTTTTTTTTTATGCGTGAAATTCATCATTTGGAAAAGGATTGATTCGAAAATAATGTGCTACAGTACAGTACAAGTAGCCTACTTCTGGGTCTCTGTGTTTCATTCAAGATCTGCTCTGTGTGTGTGTGGCACGAGCCATTTTGTGTGCGCGAGCGAGCGAGGGAGAGAGAGCGCACACTGGTACCGGAGATCGTTGTGGTTAGCATCTGGTGCTAGCTACGCTAACGGATATAAAGAGCTTTTTTCAACATGGTGGAGGGAGAACTCTCTCCTGTCAGACTGATAGTCTCAGATAACCTCAGCTCAGGTGAAGTAAAGGACTCTCTCAGTGTTTAGATAGTTAACTTTAGTCTAAGTTATCTCAGTGCATGGGTCTCAAAATGGTTTGGTCACGATAGGTATAAAAAAACAAGAGCATAAATGAAAAACAGGTATGAAATACTATATGACAGTAAAACAAGAAAACAGTTTAAAAGGGTGATTTGTAAAATATCCATAAAGAAATAGAAAATCTGTTGATGTATCCATAGATCTCTTCATTTTGCCCTCAAAGTGCACCAGATTGATGCATTTAATTTCAATATTTAAAAAAATCTTCCCGGGGGAGCATGCCCCCGGACCCCCCTAGAGGATGTTAGGTCCACCACCCACTTGTAAAAAAATAGCACTTTACCTCTGCTTACACCTATATGCCATGAGCTGATTATCGAGCCTTCATTGTAACAGTCGCGGGTACACTGTGTGTGCGTGTGGGGAGTGTTGTACTGTAACCCGGGACATTAATGGGAAACCCTAAATGTTTGAGCACCCTCTATGAAACGTCAAGCTACTCCACAGCACCCCCAAAAGAAAATCTCTGGCGTCGCCACTGCTGTAAAGTAACTGTCACATACATGTAGACATACACAAAGAGTATTTCCCTCTGATATGTAGTGAAGTAGAAGTACACAGTCAAAATGGAAACACTCAAGTTAGGTACAAGTACCAGATTAACTAATACTTTGTACTTACCACCTCTGGCCGTTAGACCAATGAGTAACTAATATAAGTCTGTCTGTCTATTCTTTGATGAAAGTGTTTGAGAGTCGAGGAGTTTCTGCTTCCACTTATCTTTCCTTCTGATAATGTGCTAATATAAGCAGCAGAAAACTAATTGGTGGGGAAAAGTGTGACATTTCACACAGCTGTAGGAACGAACACGGAGCTGCAGCACATCTCATGTCTCCATGCTATTTATACTTTTCCTCATTTCTTGCACACATGCAAAGACTGTTGAGGTAAATGTTTTTTCACAAATTAGTCCAATTTACTCCAGATATGACGGATAACCTTGTCACGCAAAGACACCAAGAACCATTAGTTATTTCCCCAGTAGCATCTGTGGCACTTTATGTTTATATGAATTTATAATTCAGTATGTTATTGCCTTGTTCCTGTGTGGTAACATTTTGAATATGAAGTCCTCGGTGTCTAAGAAGAGCCAAAACTCTAAATGAAAGCGCCTCACGCAGCAATGAAGGATACAATAAAAGTGTTCGATAGGAAAAACTGAACACTTGCTTCCTTCTGTGAAAAGATATTAGGAAGTCATTAATTAAACTGAAATAGATTCACCTTCTGAGCATCAACTTTCTCTAGCGCCCTTGGTCTTACTGTGTCACATAAAGGACAACATCTTTCAAGATAACTTGTGATGGACTAGTGTAATCATCCTATAGGATATAAATACAAGACCTTATCTTCATCGATCTGCAGTTTCACATCGTTATGTAGGATTCTGTTGGTTAGCACTCCAACACATTGTACGTCATAGGCTAAGGGACGGGACATCTCTAAGCTGTTGACCAATCACAATAGAGCCGGCCAGCTAACCAATCAGAGCAGACTGGGCTCTGGTTTCAGACAGAGGGTGAAAAGAGGTGCTGCAGCACAGGCACTATGAGAAAATAAAAGAGCTTTTTGAACATTAGAGCATGGCGACATGTCACAGAAGAGACACTACATACTGATATGACCCTGCAAGTGAGCACAATATGTCCTCCTTAACCTCACACACTTGCATTGCGTGTGGTGCGTGTTACTCACTGAATCCAACACATTCATTTGTTTTATCCGCCACTCATTTTGTACAATAATGCAAAAGACACAGCGTGGCTGCTCGTGGTGTTAAAGGGAAGATAACACTGAGTGTGCAACAGTGAGAGAAGAGGAGCTGAGGCTGTGCCAAGTGTGGCACATGGTGGTGTAAGAGTGAGAAGAATCAGCAACAAGTCAGTCAAGCTGGCCGTATATTGATTTACCTCCTATTGCAAAGCACAACTACGCACTAATATGAACCGCACAAGGAGACACAGAGGAAGAAATAGAAAGCAGAAAGAACAGGTAAAAGGTTAGAGGAAAGGAAAAGGACAAAGCAAGATGTCTAACCTAAGCTTGCTTCAAATTGAGGGAATATTTACATTTCTTGTGGCATGTCTGATTCAGTTAACATTTACTCTTTTCCTTAACAATTAACGAGAGTAGTAAACTGGAATATGTGCCTCTCCTTTTCAGAGCTGGTAGATAAATGGCACATCTGGTACAGCGAGCAATTGTCGGTCTTTTTATTTGACAAAAGGAGAACAAATGTGTGTGTGAACCGATGTGCATTCATGTGTAAGGACTCCAGCACCGGCGGTCTATTTTTACAAGTGAATGTGTTTTGACGTCACACAACGCAGCGTATACATGACATCTCTCAGTGACGCACACACAGTCATCTACAGTCACACACACGACATCCAGAGTGTGAGTGTGATGCTCTTTGTCAGTTTCATCTCTGTTTTGGCACCTTCCTGTGAAGAAATGAAAATGACAGCGTGGATGCTCTGCCTCATTAGGCTGTGTAGGAGTAATTGTCAATGGGAGCTGTCTTTTAAAGCGCTGTAATCTCCGCTGCCCGGGGGTCTGTGGGAGGCTCTCTAGGAAACCCACAGTATATCTAATGGAAAACCACAGGGACACACGGATCAACATCACCACATCTGTCTGACAATCAGCGACACGTCGTCTGCTCCAAGGAGAGAAAACGCCTGGGACCGAAACAATATGTCGCGTTAGTCATTGGGAATCTGAACAATGAGGGTGGCTGGGTAAAGCTACAAAGGAAAACCTGCTATAGATCGAGCTTCTCAAATGTGTTGGATATGTCTTTGGGTTTTGAACTGTTGGTTGAGCAAAACAAAACATTTAAAGACCATGGGATAAATGATGGTGGTCACAATTAGCTAGAAATGCAATATCTTTAAAGTGCTGCTTGTATATCTAACCACACATATTACATTTCTTATGATATAAGAAGTGAAGAGAAGCAGAATTCACATTTAACTGATGAATAACTCATAATATCTGCTGTTGATTGAAAAATATAGTGTCTGCTTATTTCACCTCTACAACTAAGGATTATTATCTTTAAAAATAGAATCTGAGGAAATGTTTTGCTCGTGAGAAATGCCCTTGCGGTGTCTTGATGCTTTAAAACTGTTTTGTTTTTTATCCGGCCAGATGTCCAAAACAAAATAAATGATAACGTTATAAAATGAAGAGCAGCAAATGTTCACTTTGAAAAGAGGGAACCACATAATTGCTTTAGATATGCTGCTTGAAAAAAAAAGATTTGATTACTAATGATTCAGCTCTTCTTCGGATAGCTGTTAGATGCAGTGTTGTTAGATTTCTGCATTAAATGCATTAAACAGCAAATAGTGCTGACCTGGAATAAAGAAAGTTGACTTGACACTTGATTAGTTTAGTGAATTGAGAGATCTGTAAAACGTAGTTCCTCCACAAGACTCATGCTATAGCAACACTTTAAGTCTAAACATAGTCTGAGAGATGGCAGGCCTAACAGCGAGAATCCCAAATGATGAAGTGCCACAGCTGCTGTTCTACAGATGACCTCTGACCTCAAAAAGGCCGAACAGGTCAACGTTTGAGACTGAGTATTACTGTCTTCCTGCTTTAAGGTAAGAATACGGTAAGATGGTAAACATGCAGCGAGTACAGAGGACAGAGAATATTCAGGTGTTTCTCGTCAGTCTGCTGGGAGACAAAACAAAGTGACCCAGTTAGTGGAGCTGCTGGAGGCACAGCTGCACCACAGAGCCTCTTCCTCATCCTCCTCTTCCTCATCCTCCTCTTCCTCAGCTGCCTCCTCTCTGAGTTTATAAAGTGTCCCTATTCTGTAGAGGACGCTGTGCCTGTGCCGAGTGGCTACAAGGACTTTTATTGCACATTTTGACTTCAACTTATATTTAAATAAATATTTATCAATTGTTATTCTAATATGGTGCAACTGTCAAAAAAAACAATTTCCTCCTGGGATTAATAACGTTTGATTAATTGATTGATTGATTGATTGACGCTTGGGGACAAAATCAGACATTCAAATAGTAGTGGTGATGTCCCAGCGCCCTCAGTGTAAATGACACCTATACCGATGAGCATGGAACTTCATATTTTCATTGCCAACAACCATGCTGTAGTTATTGTGACAATAAAACCATACAATATTGAGATCTCTCCTGAATGTCCCTCTTTTTCTGCCCCGTCATCATCCCTCACAATTTGTCTTTTTGTGCTCCAGCCTCCTCCCTGTCCTGTGACCCGACGTCCCTCTCAGTTTCCCTCTATTGATCCTGTTTCAGTCCCAGCCGAGCAGCGCCGCTCTGCCCTCCCTGGAGTCTGATCTACAACCGGTTGCTTGATGTAAAAAATGTGTGGCGTTACCATGGACACATGGGCGGCTGCCTCCATCCTCACATCTATAAATTGCTTTGTGATCAGATTGATCAAAGGGGAGCCGAATATGAAAACGCATTTACTCCTGAGAGGAGAACATTTATCAACACACGCACACGCACACGCACACACACACACACATACACACACACACACACACACACACGCACACACACACACACACACACACACTATAAAACACTATTATTTCATTATAGATGTACCTACTAATACGTTTTTGGTGAAGTCATTCATTGATTGACTGATTGATTGATTAGTCTTTAAACTGTCAGAACATTTTGAAAAATGTCAATCCCAATTCCTCAAATTCCAAAATGAGGTCTTTTATTATGATATGGAAAAGAGAACAGCAGGAAATCATCATATTTTAGAGGCTAAAAGTAGCATTTTTTGACATTGTTTCATGAGATTTTTTGGGAGTATTTGTCTGTATATCGACTAATAAATGTTTCAGTCTTTGCAGATCTTGATGCTGATCATAATTAATGAAGTTGGTAAGGTGCTACATGTTCACACATACCATAGGTAGATCAGTATCAGGAGAAACACAGAGTTAAGAAACCTCAAATGTATCCCTCAAAAAGCTTCAGCACACAGACAGAAACCGAGGGGACAGTTAGAGGTGAGCCTCAGAAAGTGTCATTGTGTTCCCTCTCTGTTATGATATAATATAAAAACAATGATTCAACATATCAAATCTAATCCTTCCTCTCTGTGGAAAGCATCTGGGAGGTCAGCAATGGCGTGACATCTACTGTTTCATGAGCAACACATCCGGTGTAAGATGTACTGTGTGTAACCACCACCAACATACATGTTAACATTATGCTCTATAATCCCACGTCAACTCTGTAGGCTACTGGCCTTCTGTAACCCTGCGTGAAACAGGATGTCAGCCTGTTTACCAGCCTGCCTGCGTGGAAATAAACACACAAGAGGCCAAAGCTGTGCAATGAAAATCTATTTATGGAAGCACCGGCTACTAATATTGCCATTATAGTATAGAGGATGATTTTGTATTCACTGACAGCCGCACAATAACAACTATTGCGTCATGATATCTGCTGATGCTCAGTGATGCTGCTGCAGGATACCTTTAATTCACGCAATAAAAACACGCCATATGTAAGAGTAAAGACAGATACATCGACATTTTGATATCATGCAAGGCTGTAAACATGTCTTATTCTGCTCCTGCTGCGAGCTGCTGTTCTGTCTTTGTGTGACAAACGCCCTCGATAAACCGAGAAATTATGACATGACAAATGAGAAATACACATAAATATAAATATATCAAACCGTTTGGAGAAATGCGAAGGTTTCTTGTCATATTGATGCGCATCCTGGTCGCTGCTCCACGATGTCTGCAGTCAGGGCTCGCCCTGACTCCCTCTGACACATCCAGGCGCAAAACCTCCGCAGATCCCCCACCCTCCACTGGGGGGCGCTGTCTGTCTGCAGGGAGACACTGAGAGGAACGCAGATTCATTTATGTTACATGTTACTTGTTAGACGCTTCTTTTTTTGATGTGCCACATTTTAGGCCAGGGGTGTCCATACCTTTTTCAAAAAGGGCCACATACAGAAACATATAAGAAGGTCTGGGCCACTCGCTAGAGGTGAGGTATATTGCCTCATAAGTTCAGTTATAAGTTAGCAAAAACAATCAAATGTAGGCCTAGGTCAATTATGCTTGCTTGATCCTTGAAAATGCCTACATCACAGCTCTCCATAGAGTTTCATTTATTGTGTTACAAAAAGTGTTCACCTCATTCCTTAAAACAGAAACCTCAGATTGCTTATGGAGAAATAGGAAGGGTATATTTCAAGCTCGTTATGTAAATAAGTTGTTTTTGTTTTTTTATCAACTAAGATATGTTAGAAAATGTTTCCCACTTGAATGTACTGAATGTATTTGAAGAGATGGTTTATTAACAAGTGAATACTATACTGTGTCATATATTTTTATATATATTTAAGAAGTACAATATAAGACAAGCACAAGTTTAATTTGCGGGCCATACTCCATTACAAAAGAGCAGACATAAAATAAATACAAATCAGTTTAAAAAGGCAGATCAAATACAATTAAACAATTATTAGACATTAAGTTGTGTATACCATGAACGGAACAAATGTAGGCCTAAATACAATTAAATAAAAGTTACAGTGTTTAAGTGAAATGTAATTTAATTGATTAAAAGGCAGCAGCAAACAGAAAACTGTAGCTATTGAAAACCTATATTGCTGCCTTAAATAAGGTGTAGGTATTTGTTCAGCAAAATAACATTTACGTCAAGACAGTAAAGACTGTGAACACAGGCTAGCTATGCCAAGGATACTCAATTATTTTTGACTGCATCAGCCTTTTATTCCAAAATAAGCACATTTTGTATTTTAACATGTTGTTGTTTGTCATAAATATATATTTTGAGATATTGGGTGAGGTTTTTCTTGCCAAAGGGAGGGTCAGAAAATAATTAAAGATAGTTAAAAAGAAAATGTTTTAAATAAAATGAATCTTTCTGTATGTAAAGGCATCATTTTGAACGACAGTCAACATAGGATAAGTGTGCCTAACAGTCATGTCAACAAAAAAAATTCAACAAATATTAAGACATTCAATATTGTTCAAGTCCACATTGTTATGTCAATTGCAAGATCAGTTATCATTTAGATTTTAAAATCATATCACATTTCGGAAACTAAATCAAAATGTTGAGATGTTAATTCAACATTTCAAAATGTATCTCGTAATTTTCGACTTGCAACCAAACTTTTAGCCAAACTCCAGAAATACGTTTTTATTATTTCATATTTTAGCCATTTGCTCTGTGATGGTGTAGGTAGGCTGTAATTCCTAAAAGACACCAAAATCAGAGAAACTGTTAGTGCTGTGTTACAAGTGAAAGTGGAAACTCGAGTCGGTCAGGAAACTGGTGCAACGAAACTTCATAGTCGGCCCTGAAGGTCCCGCAGAAACACCTTGCCCCACCCTCATTACCCGCTTCAGCTGTCAGCCAATCAGAGCAGGGCTCGGGATCGCGCCCTGCTGTATCGGAACTCGTGGACGCGCGACAGGTAAACCACAGGTGTGTTGTCCTGCTGCAGTTTGAAGGAGACTCACCCGGACCTCACAATCTTAAAGACTGAAGAAGAGAGAATTCAGACTTTACTGTTGAAAATGGAGTAAATTACAAACAAATATCAACTTTTAGAGGAATTTGTCTCACCTCAGTTGCTTGTTCCTCCTTTTATGGATTAGTTGATATTCACATCTATTTGGATTACTGTTTAGGGGCTGAGGTTTTTTTTGTTGCACAATGGATATAAACATTTCCAGACGGACAGGAGTTTTACTCTTTATTTTCACGTTTTTAAGTCTTCTCCATGGCTCAAGCGGAGAAATCCCCTCAAAACCAACCGGCGGTGTCACGATCCTGCCCCCGGTGATACCGGATAATGGTCCCCAGGCCTTCCCAGACGCGGAAAAAGCTAATTTACCGGTGTTTACCATGGATTACGCCAGAATACAGATTCCCTTTGAGATCACTCTCTGGGTGCTGCTGGCTTCATTCGCAAAGATTGGTGAGTAGCTCAAATGTGACCATGTGCAATATAAACACTTGTTTGCAACAGTACTGTGCAATAGTCACTTTTATGTAAAAGCATACATTTTGACAAGGTCTCAATATTTTGATATGTTATTTGTGTCACTTCGTTTTTTTTAATTTCTACCATGGTTGTGTACTTGTTTGTCTTTTATTTTTAATTAATTACTAATGTTTGCTTTTCTTCTTTTTTATACTTGCCTTTTCTACCTTCTATGCCACTTTGGCTGCACACTGTAAATGTTGCCTTATAATGCTGTGGGACTAATAAAGGGATTCTGAATTTGATAACATAATACAGGGCATCATTTTATCAGGAATATATGTGATGTTTTCATGTGGAGAGTGCCCTCTTTCTGTTTTTTAAACTTAATTGACATCCCATTTCATTTCAGGTTTCCATGTGTACCACAAGATCACCATCTGGGTGCCAGAGTCGTGTCTTCTCATCAGCATTGGTCTGATCGTGGGGGGCATCATGTACTCGGTCCATGAGGAGCCCCCTGCTGTGCTCACCAGCAACGCCTTCTTCCTCTACATGCTGCCCCCCATTGTCCTGGACTCCGGCTACTTCATGCCCACCAGGCCTTTCTTTGAGAACATCGGCACGGTCCGTTTAAAAACAGCCACGTTTTCCTAAATCACACTCCTAAAATATTCTCCTTTTTGAACACTTGTTTTTGATTTGTCGTGTCTGTTTGCAGGTGCTGTGGTTTGCGGTGGTGGGGACTCTGTGGAACAGCATTGGCATCGGCATGTCTCTGTTTGCCATTTGCCAGATCGAGGCGTTTGGTGTGCAGGACATCAACCTCCAGGAGAACCTTCTGTTCGCCACCATCATCTCGGCCGTGGACCCTGTGGCCGTGCTCAGTGTGTTTGAGGACATTTCAGTGAATGAACAGCTCTACATCGTGGTGTTTGGAGAATGCCTCTTCAACGATGCTGTCACTGTGGTGAGTGGGCCGAGGCACAGAGTCCTAAAGTCCTTTGTGGTGCCCTTTAATCTAAGCTGAGACTTGCTGCAACACGTTGGCCTGTTCTGGGCTTGTTATGAAAACACCTTTAATGAGCAGGGTGTCATTACAAACTGTTCCTAATTTCTTAATGGCACTTCCCAATAGGACTCATACATATCAATAGATAAAATAATTGCTCTATTGACGGATACATTCTCCACCTTTTTGATATTTACTTAATTTTGTGCCATTTCTCATGCAAAAATGGGAGAAAATGCAGTTTCATTTTCTTGAATTTGCAGATTTCCTGCTTTAATCTTTTTTATAGCATATTACGCTGAATATCTTTAGGTTTTGACCTGACATTTAAAGACTTTCTTTGGACTTTAAAGATGATCTCTTACATTTTTAGATACATACATGGACCTAGCAGATAATTCTCAGATGAATCAATAATGAAAATAATCGTTAGCTGCAGCCTAAATGCAAAAAGTAGTGTGGGAACAAGGCAGAATCACACACATAGAGTTAATCATGGACACCATTGTAACCCCACCTACCATTTAAAACCCAGTTTGGACCCTTGATTTCAAAACGGGTATTATAAGAAAAGGTAGATCCAGTTTCTTTTTGTCTGGAGCTTTTCTTATAATTTCTCTAAAGGCTCAGCTCAGGTTTCCTCAGATACAGTGAGATGACTTCTTTCTCTTTCTCTAGGTCAGTATGCATGTATGACAACATAAAGTGTGTCACTGCCAAAAATGCTGAACAGATAAATAATGTTAGAAAATGTTAGAAAATGTTAGAAAAGTCCGCAGACCTGCGCTGTGTTTCGTTTGAAGCTAGTTTGCTTAGATGCTGCCAAACCAGTTCCTGAGGCCACTGTTGCTTTTGGCTGTTTGGGAGGCGTGTACACATCCTCTGCAACTTGACTGAACTGCATCATGCTCCAATGTCTCCCTCACCCTGTTCTGATTGTGTTCAAACACACCAACCCACGTACAATAACCTGCTCTTAGCTTTATCGTGGCGACCCTTTTGTTTAGTACACAGTAGCTGATGCACACAGGGAAGACAAACATTTACCCAGGCCTTTCTGCACAGAGAGCTTTGTGTTGCAGATTATGATCAATCAAACAAGATGTAATGTTTTCTGAAAGTAGACATACTTCATATCAGCCCTGCACTCATTAGTTAAGGTTGTGACAGATTTAAGCGTGGGAAGAACTCTCATAATTTTAAGTAGGATCCTTTTATTCTAATGTGGGATCCCCTCACTCCGCCCATGACTCAGAGTTTCAGGTTATCATCTGTATCATCTGTGCTCCACACATTTTAAAACAAGGAACTGTTGCTGCCTGACTCTAAACACATGTTAAAATAGGCTCCGGTGTGTCTTGTCCATGATATGTTAAAGACTTGTTCACACAAGTAATTGACAGGCTCATCCCAGAGCAGAAACGTGTCTTTGCAGCATTACATTACATTACATTACATTGCATTTAGCTGACGCTTTTATCCAAAGCGACTTACAATAAGTGCGTTCGACCAACAAAATACAACTTGAAGAAAACAGAATCATATAAGTACATCAGGCTTCATAGAGCAAAAACATTTCAAGTGCTACTCAACTGGCTTTAGGTAAGCCAGTCCTTTATTAGTATAAAAGTGCTTCGTTAATAGTTCTATCGCTCGAAGTGGAGTTGAAAGAGATGAGTTTTCAGTTTGCGCCGGAAGATGTGCAGCAGGAGCAGAATTCACTTTAAGGTTATTTATTTGTACATGTAGGTTGGTTTCATTTGCAGTTGAAAGACAAGGTATCCATTGTGACAACAAAATAAGTTTGTTACATAAGTCCACTTGGACTCAAAAATGAGTCTTTTTTTTAAAAGGTCAAAGTCACGCTTAACATGTTTTTGTCCATAAACATTTTTATGATAATTATTTAATTTTACGCATATGTCTAACATGATGAAGTGATGATATTCCGGACGGACGTGACGATCAATGAATTTGACTGTTAAGCAAATCATTCAACCGCAAGGCAGTCCTTTTAGTTTATCTCTACTTTATGATAAATGTGCCTGAATGAGTGGCTGGGTAATTCAGAAAGTATTGTTGAAAGAAATACTATAATATGGAATATCACTTGCTCTATACCTTTTTAAATGATCCATATTCTTCATAGCCGTTTGCTAGTCAACGTGAAGCTGTAAATGAGATGCCATAACTGTGAGTGATTGTCTCAACTCAAATAAAACGTTACATGTGCTTTATGTTTGGTATTTTGTCTTTCACGTCATTTACTTTAATGGTTGCATTCAGCAAGAGAGCAGATTTTAAAAGCTACATGACCATAAAATAAAGAAATGAGTTTCCTTCTTTCTAAGAACAGAAGCACATGGCGATTGCTCCGGCAAATGCTCCTTTATCTGAGTCATTCAGCGCTCTTTGTGGAATTAGATTATCAAATTGCAAACAGTACAGAGTCAACATTTCAGTAAATCACTGTTATCAGCAAATGTGTCACTACTGCGCCTGACCCCACCCATGACCTCACATAGAGATGTGTGGGCTGTTTCTGCACACATGAATGCAAAGCTGTACATACAAAACAGTGTGTGTGCATGGTTGTTTTAACATGTGTATTTTCAGGTGTTGTACAACATGTTCAACTTCGTGGCGGATATGCCGGTGGTGGAGCCGGTGGATGTTTTCCTCGGCGTGGCGCGGTTCCTTGTGGTGGGGTTGGGTGGGATAGGCTTCGGCGTTTTGTTCGGCTTCGTTGCCGCCTTCACCACAAGATTCACCTCTAGAGTGAAAGAAATCGAGCCGCTCTTCATCTTCATGTACAGCTACCTGGCCTACCTGGTGGCCGAGCTCTTCGCCATCTCATCCATCACGGCGTGAGTAGAACACATCTTCACATTAAAGCATTCAACAAATGAAGAACACATCAAAAACACAGCTGTTGTTTATGTCTTTCTGCAGCATTGTGACCTGTTCTCTCACCATGAAGTACTACGTGGAGGAAAATGTTTCCCAGCGTTCCTGCACGACGATCCGACACGTGGTCAAGATGTTGGGCTCAATCTCAGAGACCCTCATCTTCTTCTTCCTCGGGGTCGTCACCATTACAACGGAGCACGAGTGGAACTGGGGCTACATCCTGTTCACGCTGCTGTTTGCCTTCGTATGGAGAGGTCTCGGTAAGGAGGGGAGGGGTCTGTGTTTTGTTTGTCTCAGCTTCTGTCCGTGCCCTGTGAAGGTTTCAACTGGTGCTATGAAGCATCGTGCCCGTTTAGTTTGTGTCATGGGAACACAAATCGATGGCAGTAATGTGCCAACAAAAGCCAGGAAAACAAGACTTCTTACCAGATTTTTATATTTTTAAAGCTGCATTTAATAGATTTGTATGTAATATTGTTTAAAACTTGGGGATGCAGAACAAGCTGTAAGCATTGAGCTGCTGCTGGAAACAGTTCTGAGGCGATTGAACCAAAACAGTCAAATTGGGTACCTAGCCGATATGGCATTTGTTCCTAACTTCTTTTCTTCCCTCTGTCCCCCCAGGTATCTTGGTGCTGACTCAGATCATAAACCCCTTCCGCACCATCCCATTCAACATGAAGGATCAATTTGGTTTGGCCTACGGTGGCCTGCGAGGTGCCATTTCCTTCGCCTTGGTCTTCACTCTTCCTGATCACGTCGGCCGAAAGCCGCTCTTCGTCACGGCCACCATCTGTATCATCCTCTTCACTGTCTTCCTTCAGGTGAGAGAGCATCTGTGTGCCTTTACTTAGAACTATTCACACAGTTGTTTGCTGTAGATCAAACATATAAGTCTAACTTATATTGGCGCAGTATATGTTAGTGTTTGTCTTAGTAAAAAAGGGTTTTCACTCATAGAGACAAATACTGATGTGCTTTGTCATGATTGATTTTCTTTTAAGCTTAAAACCACAAATGATTTGAAGTTCACATCAGAACGTATTTGATTATTTAGTAAGTTGTGCAGGTTTTGGATGAAAGAATGTTGTTGGTCTCACATTTACATCAATTCATAGTGTTTTTCCACTTCCACACAAAACCTGAAGAGCTTTTACTCCTGCAATAAAGACTGTAAGATTCTACTCGATTTAATTGAAAGAATGGTCAAATTAATCGACAGTCAGTGGGGATTTGAAAAGTCTTCTTATGTTTTATTTCTGGGTTCCTCTGAATCTGTGATCTTTCTCTCTCTCCTCTGCAGGGCATCACTATTCGACCTTTGATCGAGTTCATCAATGTCCGCAGAACAAACCGGAATCTTGACACCATCAACGCAGAGATTCACTCCAGGGTACGCCACACATTGTGAATGTTGTAAACAAGGTCAACTGTTTGTTTTTGGAGCATATGTTAATGGTTCTCACTTTGCTCTCAGATCATGGAGCACACCATTGCGGGAATAGAGGACCTCTGCGGACAGTGGAGCCACTTCTACTGGAAAGACAAGTAAGAACTCTCTTCCTGTCTATTCATCCTGCAAAATGCTTTGAAGTACAACGATTTGACCAAATCTGTCGCAAGTAGCTTACACAATTTGCACACTGATTCTTAACTTACTTACTTATAGATTAATATCCATTCAGTTTAGAGGGAAAGTATCTGCAGTGAAACTGGAGGAGTGCTGGCAGTTTCAGTTTACCTTCTCTCTTTCTCCTTTGTTGTTTAGTTTGACAATGCCATTGTTCACTCCCTGAGACTGTGGGAATGTGGAGAGCTAACCACAATAAAGGTGGCAGGTCCAGCTTCCTCCATCAGCTATAAAATATAATTATGTTCTTCCAAATGATCTGAAATGCTCTCTTTTTAATCTACTACCTTCACAGCTTTAAGGTTTTCATTAAAGTAATGCATTATATCACTAAAGTATTGAAGTAGTTCTGTGTTTAGGTGCATAGTTACCCTCATTTAAAACTTTGAAATGGCACTTATATACATCTTCAAAACCGCCTCCTTAATACTTGTAACAATTAAATAGAACAATATAAATGTACCATTTATTTAGCCGCTTCCTCTCTGTGGTTTCTTCTCTTCCTTGAACCTTTGTTTACACATACCTTGCCTATACCTATACACATACCTTCTTGTGAGACAGGTTCCTCAAGAATGAAGATTTTCAGTTTGATTTGTAATAAAACAACGGTAACACACAGAGCAGTCAAAGTGCATATTAGGACAGTGACCTATTAGTTCTGGCGTTTATCCAGCACATTGCAAGTAGTTAAATTACTTTAGCTTATAGGGTGTTTTAGGTGGTTTACATTCATATTGAATTAACTGTGTAGCATTTTAATACACAATCACTCCATTTTATGACAATTCTGCAGGATCTATACAAAGACAAAGCATTACAGGGGAAGATACCAAGTGTTTACTGATACATTTTTGTCACAGATTTAAAACAAAACAAAATTGAATACTGATATAGTACTTTCAAAAACTAGAATATACTCAATACACTTCTAGACACAAAACAAAGACAAAACAAATCTACAATGTGTAAACGTGACAAGAAAGTTGTAATAAAATATATAAGATACACACGTTTTTTATAATTAGATTTTGGGTCACGATGGAGAAAGTGGACTGATTTCGTAAAACCTCATAGGCCAGATTTTATTTTTACAAATGTATGATTTAACTGTGAAGTCCTGATCACTCCCTAATGTTCGTATTGTTCGTACTTTTTACTGTTTTTATTTTGTCTTTCATTACAAAAAGAAAAAGGCATTTCGGACAGACAAACTTAAGATGTACAATTACTATGTCTTTAAAAAACACTGTATAATTGTTTGCTGCCAAATGTCAATAAAAAATATATTACAACAAAAAAATAATTAGATTTTGTAATACTAAAGTTATTGTTGGGGTAGCTAGTGATTGTTACCAATACACTATTAAAAACACATCATGGAGCCGCCCAGGAATATGTTCCTTCATTGTTCCCTTTTTCTCCCTTCAGATTCTTGAGGTTCAACAATCTGGTCCTGCGGAGGATCCTGATCCGAGACAACCGGGCCGAGTCCAGCATCGTGTCGCTGTACAAGAAGCTGGAGCTGCAGAACGCCATGGAGATACTGGACACCGTCACCGGGGACATCAGCACCGCGCCGTCCATCCTCTCCATATAGTATGAAACCTTAATTTTATATCTCTGACGATTGTCTGTTCAGATCAAAGGGATGGATGAAGTCAATTGTATTTATTTGTCTTTCAGTGAGGAGAAGAAAAGCTCTGGTAAACCCAAGAAGAAGTTCCAGGCTCCGGACCTGAAGAACATGCATGACATCCTGTCCAAGAACATGTACAGGATCAGGCAACGGGTGAGAGATATTCATTTGTTCCGTTCATGGTATGCACAACTTAATGTATAACAATTATTTGCAAAACATGTCTCTATAAACACACCGTACCCGGAAAGGAGCAGGGAGAAGAAAATAATCTTATATTACCTGCCACTTTCTAAATACAATTACAAATAAATAGAAATAGATGGTCTGTCCTTCATATGTTCTTATTCACAGCCAATCATAACAGAATCATAGGAAAATAAGAGAAACACAAAAACGTAAAAAAATAATACTTGTTCCCACTTGACAGTTAACGGAAAGAAAAAAAACAACAACACCAAAACATCACATGTACAAGGAAAAGTTCAACACCCTCATCCGAGTCCTACTGAAGGAGAAGGGGGAAATAGGCGCATAATAATAATAATAATGGGACCTGCAAATAGACAACAGTCATCACAAATATTTACCATAGTACATCAACGTATTCACATTCCGCTTCATATTAAATATTCATGCAGGATAACAGCTGTGTGCACAAACTTATGCTTTTTCCCTTGTCTTGTATCCTATTGTGTTGCATCACAGAGGTAGAAAGAAACTCTATGATTTAGGGAACCATTTTCTGTCTATTTGAACCTTACTTGAACATTTCTAGTTTATACTTTATTCTTCCAGTTCTTATACAGAAGGAAGATAAAATAGTGTTCTTTTTACTCCATAAATCTGTACCTTGTTTCATTATAAGGAGTATCGTAAGCTTATGAAAGACAATACATGTCTAAATATTTATTCTGTGAATACTTTGGTCTCCTTCTCACATTGAAGATGTTTATGAGTAATTGTCAGTTCCACCAGAAGATACATTTTAAAAACTCCTTACATGTTTATGTTTCAATGTTTCAAATCCAATATTTCACAAAGTAATTGTGAGGAAAGTCCAAATCAATGAATACAAATTTGAGCAGGAGAACATCTTAATCTTTCCTCTCCCATTCAAACCGCTGATATTGATCATGTGACCCGTCACAGAAGCACCAGTCTTCGATCATTTGCATGTTGCTGTTGTTGTAAACCTTCAGCTGCTTACGGTAACCAGGTAAACAAAAATGTTACCCAGTTTGAAACATAGACTTTCTGTACTAACACAAAGGTATTTGGATTCTCAGCACTGAAAGTCGCTGATGTTTTGCATAACCCGAAACTGGCCAGCAGTATTTTTCCATAAGGGACATGACATTACCCACAGAGACGCTTTGATGTGGAGACAAATAGGGAGCATGTGCTTCTGATCCTGAGACGACCAATTCTCCCATTATCTTGTTAGCTCCTCTTTTAAAAATCCTTCACATATCCACAGTCTCTCACACAAACCCTGCGTCTCCTCCCGTCTGTGATGTTTGCACTTTTTAACATTTGACGTCCTCAGCTGTTTATCTTGCCGACTGGTGACGAAGCGGGCCCTTTTAAAGATTGTCATTTTAGAGTGGACTGTACTTTTGTACATTTTTTACACACTTGTACTTTACTACTTCCATTTCCTGCTACTTTATACTACCACATATTCAACTTTTTACTCCACTACATCTACTTTAAAAGCTGCAGTTACTTTTAAATATCATATTAATGATTAGAAATATAATTAACAAATAATGTATCATGTATTATTTAAGTTAAAATATAACTGTATTGATCACTTGGTGAAATCCCGAAGCTACCGAGCAGTACATTTAGTAAAAAACAAAAACTTTTCCATTTCGAGCTGTAACATTAAACACGTTAATGCATCAATAAGTAGATTTAGTCAAATAATATAATATAAATCATATTATTCAGAACATTTACCGTTGATGATTAATACTTTTTAATTTAGGTTTATTTAGTTGCCAATGCTTTTGCTAAAGTCAAATGTACTTAATTAAATGACTAAAGAATGTCTAAACTGTGGTTTTCTTACTATTATGCAAGTTAAAGGATGAAAATGCAAACGGAACAGAATATTACATTGGTTCCTCTATACCGTCTCATCAAGTTATCCTATAGTCAAATTAAAAAAAGTACAATAACAACCTGTAGAGGGTTTTATAGGTTGTAAGTCTCACTAATAGCTGCAGGGCTGACATATCTGTGTTGACAGTGAGGTTTACACTGCGTGGAGGAGGTGAGTGTCCAAACAGAGACATTGACAGTCCAAACAGGTGTGGCCAGATTTGGTTGAGTAACCCGAGCTTTAAAAAATGCTGTCTCCTCTGAAAGCATTTTAACTGTCTGCAGCTATTATCATTGCGGCCACCTGTTGGCTCTCTTGGGCATTTATTCCAGATTGACACAAAACCGTGGAACCTGTTAGTTTGATAGTCTTAATCTGCTGTGTAATGATGTCTTTTTTTTCATTTTCTTTAACTAGACGGTGGCATACACAACCAAGCATGCCCTGCCCAACGACAGCCACGCCAGAGAGATTTTGATAAGACGCCACACCAGCATCCGCCGCAGCATGAGACCCGGCAGCTTTCAGTCCCCGGTAAGCAGGAAGCCAAACCTGTGGCTATTGACTCAAGGAGCTACATAATACAGTGTGTTATCAGCCTCTTAGTTTCAATATAAGGAAGAGCGAGCAGCTTTAAAACAAGTGAAGTATGTCTTATCGCTGCAGATAAAAGTGTGCCTTATTAAACATCAGTTTCATTTTCTTTATCCTATTCCTCATTCTGCTTTTTGTTTCATGCCATTCTGCTGTTTTATTCCCATGTCTTCTTTCTCAGGACGGTTCCAAATCCCACAAGTACTTCTCTCTTCCTGCTGGGAAAAATCTGGATTCAAAATTCCCTCCTGGGAGGCTGAGCATTGCAGGTAAGCTTCTCAAAGTACTTTTAATTTAGCCTCAAGTGTTCCCATTAATGTCCCTTTTTAAAGTGGGAATAATCATCTTGAGTGAAAGTTTTTTTTAGAGGTTTTTCAGAAAAAGGAACGTGTCTATTTTTGTATCAGATCTTGATTTAAAGTACAGGATATGAAGTTCACACTTCTTAAAAAAACACTTGTTGGCAGTGTTGTTCTTGGTATGGCAACAGGTCAAGACAAATGTCTGTCAATAAGATGATTTTTAATAACATTTATGATCCCCTGACTTCTCATTTCGTGTCGGTCACATTCCTATTTATTCAATAATGTAGTTTATGACTGAATACGTGTAGAACTAACACCATTACCATCAGCCTCAGCTGTACGGTTAGCACGCTAAGATTAGCATTTAGATCAAATATGTGCCTAAGTTCAGCTGTCTTGTGCATCATTTTGAACCAATTTCCCCCCAAAACGTTTAGCAACATATTCACATAACTTCAAGATTTTTTATTAAGTTATTTATGTTTGAACTATGTAATAAAATGTGTATTGGATGACCCAGCAGCAAGTCAATGAGGTTTAAGGTGTAAAATTCTGTGACCATTTCTCATTCGTCAAGGGTTTTTTCATCTACATTAACACGCTTTTTAACTTTTTAATTGCAAAAGAAAATTCAATTCACTTCACAATTTCATTACCATTTTACCACTTTTTCTCCTATCCCAGATGATGAGGAGACCATGTCGGAGATGGCCTACCCCTCCAGGCGCTCTCGGTTTGGCCAGCCCTCGCGCCCCTCCTCCAGAGGCATGATGCCTCTGCGCCGCCTGGACACGCTGACGGAGGCGCCCTCTGTCGACATGCTGGATGAAAATCAACAGCGCGGCACATCCAGAAAGTCCTCCTCCTCCTCCAGTGATTCCCGAATTCCCGCTCCTCGCCATCAGCTCCACTCCCCTGTGGACAATGACAGCGGCTCGGCTGATAACTTAAGGAACGGGCATCATCATGAGGAGGAAGAGGAGCAGCCTTCACTTCCACCTCCATCCTGGGCAGTTGAACCCAGAGACAACGCCACGCAGAACCCTCTGCTCAGACGGCCGCAGTGGAACCCAAAGAAGTAGAAAGAGTCTCAAAGCAGCTGGACTGCCACAGACTGAGTCTCTCACACAGCTCCAGGGTCTCTACATAAGACTTTGTATTAAAATAAATGAATACGGGAAGTCTAGCCATTTCTGACCTCAAGTGGACCATTTTGAAATAAGCCAAAATGGACAGTCGTTCCTCAAAGTGAGCCACATCAGAAGCCCAGTGCACAACAGTGGGACACAATGTGATTTTAATACTAGGTAATTTAAACTATTTTAAGTAATTATTTCATTGTTGTAAACATTTTTTCTACTTTGTTGCCTATTGTGTGTGACAGCTGTATGATTGAAGTGTTTTTTATGTTAGTTTATCATGAGGAACTATTTCTGTGCAGTACAGAGTTCTCCTGGGTCTAACTGCAGGCCTTTTGTAAGTCTGTTACACTGATGGACCTCACCAGTCTGGGCCCATTTATTTCCTTTTACTGTAATAAATATAATGTTGTTGAAAGCTGTTTTCGAGCATAATCATCAGACCATGGATACACGGTGTGCCGGTACAGATTCACTCTCTCTGATTGGGAAAAACGATTCACAATAATGTAAAACAAAAAACGTTAGAAACAAATCTTTCAAGTGAATTCACAATGAACCTATATAAGTTAAACAAAATGAGAATTTGATTAGATAAAAATACGTTTATATGAAAGGGGTTGGTATATAAATAAGCCGACTGGCATTCGGTTATTGTTATGAAAGCAATTTTTATCATAAATAGTACTCCAATCTGCCCTGATGCATGTAACTTAGTGGATACGTTCTCTTTAATATTCCCTTTAGCTAGGTTACAACATACTCAAACACCTTCAATCAGAAAACACACATGTATGGCTGTCAATATATAGAGATATTAGGTTTGCATTTAGTCAAATTAGGATTAAACTACCCCATGTGTTCAATTCTCTACCTCCTTAAAGATTGTGCTTTTGCACTCTAAGGGAAATGCACAGAGCTGCTCTCATCAATTCCCAATTGTGTGATTTGAAGAATCAAGTCAACGCAGGGGAATTTTGACATTCAGTTGTAATGACGAAATGTACCACAGAGGGACTGCCACAAAAGTAAAAGCCATAAGAAGATGAGAAGTGTTAACAGTATGTGTGATAGAGTTCAACTCAACATCCAAACTGCAGCATTGATTTCAGTGTCTCATATACGACTCGAGACTTGTGTACAAAATGTTATTTATTTGTTGTTTTGGGCCTGAATCTGAATAGTATTTCATGGATTCACTGACAACTTTACACAAATTAAGACAATTTTCCTTCTTAGCCAGTGGTTGTTTTGTTTAAAAAAAAACAGTGGTGATCAGTATACAGTTAACATTTAACTTTAAAAAATGACTATCAATAATATCTTAAAATCTCTCATTTACCATCCTGAGATGGAACAAATAAAACAATGTAATTAGAAACTAGAACAAACATTTGCTCCTATACCACTTTAATAACCGTTTTAAATGCAGTGCAATGTTGAGGAACACCTGGCATTGAGGTAAAATGTGTATATGTATTGCCATCTTGGTTCGTGCTAACCTACAACAGTGTGATCTACCTCGGGGCAGGACGGCAGCCCAGTTTCAGCTACAGGTTCACCTTATTAAGGAATGTTAATGCATTACTGTCTGAATCTGAAGGGAGGGTCACCTTCGTCTTAAAGGGGACATGTTTTTGGCTTCACAATTGTATTTTTGGGATTCTACTTGAACACCGTTAATGTTCGTAACACTAAAGAAAGGCATTTTAATAATACATCCTTCTAATATTTCAGTTATTTGAATTGCAGTGTATAATCAGCAACTTTATAGTAACTTCCGGGACTTTGGACAATATAGTGGTTTGAGAATTAAAAAACGAGTTGTTAAGTGTTATGTGCCGACACAATGCTTCTGTGCGATCAAACTTCAGCACAGGAGCAGATTTAACTTCTTGGTCCTGCGCTTGAGTTTTGAATCCGTCCTCCCTGAGAGAACGGCTGCAGTGCTGGTGCTGAGGAGCCATTTTGACCCTGTTGAGTCGCCATATCAACAGATATTGCCTTTGAGCAGGAAATAACGTCCCCACTATGAGTCTTCATCTTCACAGCTGGCCTCAAAATAAGAGCACTTCTCTGAGTGGTAGATTTGCACTCATTTCCATAATTTTTAAAGTTAGTTACTCAGCGTTTTGATTCTTCTTCGTCCTCCCCCTGCCGTCCCATTTGGGGATCCTGACGAGCAGCAGACCTACAGCTGCCAGCGCTAACAGCACTCCCAGACTGGGGGGGCCACAGGGGCTGAACTCCTGAGCCAGACCTGAGAGGAGGGGGGCGAGGACCCGACCCACTGCTGTCACCGACTGCCCCGCCCCGATCAGAGTCCCGCTGGCCTGGACCCCCCCTCTCTGCAGCTCCAGGTCCGTGATGCACGTCCGTCCGATAGAGGTGGAGATGGCAAAGAAGGTGGAGCTGACCAGCACCTGCGCCACGCTGGGGGCCGCGGCGTAGAGGAAGATGAGCAAGCAGGTGAGGAGCGTGGAGTGCAGCAGCAGAGCGGCCATGTTGTTCCCATACAGCTGCGTGACGGGCCCCACCAGGAACCCAGCCAGGGCCCCCAGGGTGCTGCTGTAGCTGATAAGGTAGCCCGTCACCTTCGGTGTGAGGGAGAAACGCTCCTCCATGGCCAGGGAGAAGTTACTGTAGTACAGCATGATAGCTATAGCCATCAGAAGGCGCACCAGGAAGAGGTCCCACATGTCGGAGGAGGCCACCGTGTGGATCTTAGAGCCCACCGAGGACAGCTGTCTCCAGGCCGGCTGCAGCAGAGACACCTCCCTCCAGCGGGGAGCAGCTCTGGAGCCCGGCTCAGTCTCTGCTGGTGACACTGGGCGGTGACTATTTGCATGAGAGCAATTGAGCACTGACTTCCTGCAGTTGCTGTCATGACAACCTTTGCTTGTGTCATTGTTGGAGTTGTTGGAGTTGGTGTCTTTACGGTGAATTAGTGTCTCGCTCCATGGGAGCATCAATACAAGCCCTGGAATAAAAAATGCTCGATGTTAGATACATATTTTGGCGCCCCTTTCAGTAATGCATAATAAACATGCTTTTAATGCATTATAATCTGCTTACACCACTGTAGAATTATAGGTATATATATTTTATAATGGCTTATAAGGTCAAGTATTATAACCTTTAATTATAGCTTTTGCAAGGATCATGTATTATAATAGGAAATAAATACATTATAATATTTGTATAGTGCATATATGTGATTGTAAGTTAGTCTAAGAGGTCATTGTTTGCTTTACATAAAGTAAAACATTTTTAATGAAATTGAAAAATGATGATACTTGGACATAGATAGAGCCACTATAAAATAATTATAATATAATGTGTTGTAGTTAGTGTTGTATGATAATAAAGCAATATATTATCATACAACTGCTTATAATTATACAGTGCATTAAGCAGATTATAACCCCAATATGTAAATAAAAACATGGGTGTTATAGAAAGTGTTTAATTATATTTCCGAAAATATACTGTATATAATACTATAAAACAATTGTTTCCTCTATAAAGCATACCATTCATCATTATTGTATGTGTTTACTCTCAGGACAGTGCTGCAGCTTACGAAGTAAAAGAGGCATAAATGTTTATATATTTAAATGCACGTTGATTTCAGATGTCAGAGTTTTGTACCCACCTGCATTAGCCAGGAAGATGACTGCACAGGTGAAGGAGGAGGTGTAGAATCCGCCCTCATGCTCCGTCAGGTACCCTCCCACCACAGGGCCGAGGATGAAGCCCACGCTGGAGGCTGCGTTGAAGTGTCCCATCACCAGGGGGCGCTCTGCCTCAGAGACCAGGTCTGACAGCAGCGCCCTGCAGATGGACAGGGAGTGCTTGAACAGCCCTGAGAGGGAAGACAGGCACAGTGAGGCTAACACGCTGAACCTGCCATTAAAGGGCTTTGTGCAAATTATGTGAATGAGAAAAATGTATCCAAGAGTTAAGAAATAGAGGAACTGTCTGTCGCAGTTTTTTTTGTTTTGGTTTCAGTACAAAATGAGAAGTAAACCAAAGTAGGAATTACAGCTCTTCTATTCTGCTTTAGCTCAATTCTTACACACCAATATTTTACAATAACTTCAAATAGCTGAACAGTTAGACACGTTTGTGGAGTTATGTCTAAAGAATAGATGTAATTGTCTACGATTTGCACCCTAACCCCTTGCACTTGGGATTCTCAGTGAAATTGTCTTCCAATCTTCCAAACTGATTTGACACATCACATGCAGAATAATTCATAATAGGGAGGCTGTGTGATAGTGTGCTGAACTTCGAATCAGGGGGTTGCAAGTTCGAGTCCCACTGCAGTCAGCATGTCATTGTGTCCCTGGGCAAGACACTTCACCTCAAATTGCTCCTGGTTGCTTTGGATAAAAGCGTCTAACAAATTACATGTAATGTAATAATATTATCAAATAAGATGTACTTTATTGATCCCAAATTGGGACATTTTTGTGTCAGACATGGTGTTACATAAAGTGTGATTTTTTTACTGAAATAATTGCTGGTTATTTCACTTTCACTTTGTCCTTTTCTGAATGTTTATAGTGTGAATATGGCTTTACATGAGGGATCAAAGGTGAGTTTTCCGTTTACAAACCATGTAACACATTGCACTGTGCACTATAGTTTGTACATTATTAACTTCACCCAGTAAACTTTTCCCTACGATTGTCCTTAGGGACTTTTGGTAAGGATATTAGATCCTTTTAGGTCTAAAGACTATCAAACAACAATACTGTACATTTATCCCAATTGGCTAATTTCAGAATTTATCATTTTGTTGAATTGAACCATTATCAGCTTTAAAATAATAATTGGTGGTACATTTAGCAACAAAGCATGATCAGTGAAGAAAATGTGTGACATAATGGGGTAAATATTCAAATGTTGATCTAATATTCGAATGATTTGGAAAGAAATGTGTCGATTCTGCACAAGGCTCTAAGGCAATATTTGATGAGTATTTGAAAATATTGTTAAATACAGATCTATAGACATCAATAGACCCATTTCACAACAGACATGGTGACTTGTCAGGTCAGGAGGGGAAAAGCAAAGGTGGTACTACTGACATTTACAATGAAAAGGTGAATGAAACTCGGCCATCATTGATTGTTTTTGCTGTGACTTTCCTACTGTGACATGTCAAAATGTTCTCAGTTCAGGACTCACCTACAGGGATCCGTGCCAGGACAAACAGAGCGATGCTGCTGGACATCCCCAGCAGACCATAACCCAGAGCGCTCAGCAGCAGGCAGGTCAGCAGGGAGTACCTCCGCCCCACCACATCACTCCAGCTGCCCTGACAACCACACACAGCGAATAACACACAGAACTTAACAAACACTTTTACACTTTGTACAGAAAAACACATTTACACATGTTTGTGGATCATTTGTACAGTCCTGTTGAAAATGCATGTGTTTGTGCATATGTGTATTTCAACAGAATGAAAACTGAATTTGCCATAGCGGAAATATCTTCTTGACGACAGAGCCCAACAAAAGAAGACAAACAGAAGTGTGTCTCTGTACACAAGTAGTTTACAAAGATGTTAAATAAAGAGAAAATCCCCCAAAGCTCACAAACTAGCAGCCAGCCTGTTAAGTCTTTACTTTTGCCTGATCTCTCTCTCTCTCTCTCTCTCATATCTGATGAAATAATGAAATTAGGACCAATTGGGTTTGCTGAGTTCTGGGTGTAACCTGGTGGGATTATCATAGAGACCCAGCTGTTCCCTACGTGCATCAGGATTTAACCGGCCTGCACGGGGGAACCAACAGATGACTCCTTATCCCTTTAATTTGTCGCATGACCGCTGAGAATTAAACCAATTTTTCACGAGATGGGGGCGGCAGGAGAATGACGTGGATAACGGAGAATCTTGAGTCAGATGCCATGATTATTTTAGAGAGAGCACTATGCATATTTTGAGTAATTTTCTTAACGGCGTCAACATGTTTTTAATCATCATGGTTGAATCACTGATAAATTATCTCCCTTGATTTTAATTCAGGCGTGTCGAATGGTAAAAAATATGATTTTTGTGAGAAAAAGAACAATATCATTGTGCATGTGGCTAACCAGCAGTAGCTTGTGTGTGACTGTGTAGAGACTGGGTGTATTTTGTGACCACAGCCTAAAACATTGTTTATTGTTTTCATGAAATACCAGGAATGACATTGAATGTGAGCATGCCTTGTCAAGCAGGAATGCCGGATGGAGACAGAGATTTTTTTTGGCAGAAAAAAGTGTATACTTACAACTATTGTGCTTGAGAAGAGCTGCAAGATCCCATATGTAGATCCTGCAGAAGATTCATATTTGATTTAAATCACATGAGTAATATAAAGCACAGAGCAGACGCTATGTGTGTTCAGATTGTAACAATACCTACAGTATTACAACAGCACAATGGGATATTGTGGATTATTACACAGTACACACACTCACAGTATACAGTACAGTAAGTCTTACATAAGTTAAGCTTGTACTCAACATTGCATTTAGGTGGCAACACATGTTCTATAAGCAATTCAACAACAAATTAATTTAGCATGTACCAGAAAGGGTACAAATTGTATATCACAATAACCTCGACACATTTCCAACCAACAGTCTAAAATGATGGTGGACTGAGAGCTCAATCTATTCAAACTTAAAGGGGCCCTATGATGCTCATTTTCAGGTTCATATTTGTATGTAGTGTCTCTACTGGGACGTGTTTACATGCTTTAATGTTCAAAAAGCTCTTTATTGTTCTCATACTGCCTGTGCTGCAGCACCTCTTTTCACCCTCTGTCTGAAACCAGAGCCCAGTCTGCTCTGATTGGTTAGCTGGCCAGCTCTGTTGTGATTGGTCAACTACTTAGAGATGTCCCACCCTTTAGCCTATCACGTACAATGTGTTGGAGCGCCGGCCAATAGAATTGCGAGTGTTACGTAAGGGATAATGTGCAGCAAGCGGTCATTATGGGGAAAATAACACCGACAGGCTGATCAGGAGCCCGACGCGAAGCGGAGAGATCTAGATCAGCATGAAGGCATGACTGCATGCAGTTTGCTTTTCGGCCCAACGGTATACAGTTAAATCAACCGGACTTCTTTCTGAAGATGTGAGCGTCCTTAACAACGGTCAATAAGTCCTTGACAGCGGTCTGTCTGTTCGGTATTAACAACGTGTCACGTGTTCTGAATTGACCAATCAGAACCGAGTATTCAACTAAGCCATGTAATAAGCAGTGATATGACTGTGGGGGGAACTTCTGTGTAGCAATGCAGCAGGAGTCACCGACTCAAAGCAGACACGGGGTGAGCTGGAGCTTTGATGTCAAACACTGATGGGTTTATTTGGAGCTTCGGCCGGAGAATTCACAAAACGAGTCTAAGAGTCAGAGTTCTGACTTCACCGTAGAGTTGCCACGTCAATTATTTGGCTCAAAGTCATATAGTATATTGTAGTGCCGAGAGATAGGGAGTCGGAGGCGGTGCAATGAAGGTGCAAAAGGGTACTTTATTTAAGAGCTGTTGTCCGGTTGCAGTCCGGGAAGAAGAGAGAGAAGCGAGGAGGGCACACAATATATATAGCAAACGCCTAACATGTCCGTGTGGGAACAAAACCCCAACTGTAGTTCCATGTGTGAATTATGAACCCCAGTGTATTAATGAGTGGTCACTACAATATCCTATAATGCTGGTGGCTTTGTCTCTTTACTGTATATTTTAGAAAGGCTCACTGTACTTACAGAAAACGACTCAGGGTGCATCTGAGATTAGAGGGGGTGCAGGGGTAAAGTGCTATTTTGATAAGTGGGCAGTTGATCTGACACCCTCTAGGGGGGTCCGGGGGCATGCTCCCCCGGGAAGATTTTTTTTTTAAATATTGAAGTTAGATGCATCAATCTGGTGCACTTTGAGAGCAAAATGAAGAGATGTATGGATACCTCTCAACATCCATAATGAAACAACTGTAAACAGATTTATTTTTTCTTTATGGATATAAAATAAAGTAAAGCCTGACTCCTACTGGCGGCTGGTTAAATGACTCCTCGTCCCCTGAGTACACTCACCATCTTTCAGCAGGAAAGGAGAGGGAATCCTTGTCCGGCGACAACTGCTGTCTTTTCGCACTATTATTAAGCCACGCTAACATTTTCGAAATGCTAACGTTATGTGATGTCTTTTCTGCTCTAGTCTATCGCTGCGGCGCATCATGAGATGCGTCATGAGATGCGTCATGAGATGCGTCATGCAGGCCATCGGGAGGACCGGGAGGTTTCCCGATGGCCTGGCCTGCTAAGTGGCCTGCTGGCCTGAGGATTCTTTTTTTTATGTGTGTATTGTGAACGCAACGCTGCGCAAATGTGGGTCTGACTCTGCCTCACAGAGGGTGACTGGCTGTCTACATGATGTGGCCTGCCGACATGGCCACTTTCATACAGATCATATACTAAAGCCCTCGATTGGTCTCTGGGTGTCATTCAAGCTCGGGAGGGTGTGTGTTAGTGTATCTGTGGCGCGAGCGAGCGAGAGAGAAAGCGCACGCATCGGTTATGTGTATTGTTGTTGTTAGCATCTGGTGCTAGCTAGCTGCGCTAACGGATATAAGGAGCTGTTTCAACAACAAGGTGGAGAGGAGTCCTCTGCTGTCAGACTGAGAGCCTGATAACTACAGCTCAGGTGAGGTAAAGGACTTTCTGAGTGTTTAGATAGTTAACTTAGTCCAAGTTATCTCTGTGCGTCTCAAAGGGTTTGGTCACCCTTTATGTAAACACATCTTCCATTTGAGAGGGGAGTGATTAGCAAAATATGCATGAATAATAATAAAAAAACGTTAACTAGGTGAAAAAAGACAAGAGACACTTTTAAAACTTGTTGAGAGCTAAAACTAGTCTTTGCTTCTGCCTCAAAAAGGAGCAGGGGGAGAGGAGGGAGACAGGTGAGGCTGATTCAGGAGCCCAGACACACTCACAACTATAATTGCAACAAATAAATAAACAAGTTTCAATGTTTTTCATATTGGATATGGTATGTTATTGGTTATGGCCATGTTCTTATGATTTTATGATTATTTAAATGTATACAGTTCTGTTTCATATGGATGTAGTCTCTTTATTTCCCCCTCAAAGTGCACCAGATTGATGCATTTAAGTCCAACATTTAAAAACAAATCTTACCGGGGGAGCATGCCCCCGGACCCCCCTATAGGATTTGAGGTCTGCCCCCACTTAAAATATGTTCACATGAATAGGTTCCTAAATGGATTTGCAAAATTTTTTAATAGTAACCCATCTCCATATGTTTATTTTTGGGTAGTAGATTTAGAGGGCTATCACTATGGGCAGCAACGCTGTAAATATTGACAAATGAATCCAGCAAAATGGCACAAAAAAACTGGTAGTGGCCAGGCTGGGTGTATAATTCCCGGCCTGACTTATTGTCCCAGTCCGGCCCTGGCGTCATGAGATGCCGCCGGCAGTAAGAAGTGCCGGTACCACATGGGTAAAAATCAGAAGTGGCGGTGCTGCGTACCGGTGAGTACCGGCCCAATTCAAGCACTGGTTCAGAGAGAATAATCAACATTGTGCATAACAAGATAGAATCATAACACCTCTATCAGCTGAGGCCAGCAGGCAGGAACAGGGAGACAAAACACTGAGAGCACAGCAGCCAAGGTTACAGGTGTGTGCGCTCAGTCAGGACAGAATGAACTGATACACTGGGTCAAAGTTATGGACCTTGGAAACTATTTCCCCAACAGTGACTATGTTACTGAAGAACACAAAGGAGTCCAATGGAGGCCCCAAAAAGCGTAATAGGGCATGATTTTGGCACTTATATTTACTGTATGAAACATACAGTATACAGTATGTGGTGCATATTACAAATGTTTTGTGACCTCATGACAATAATTCTCTGAATGTAAGACTCGATAAAACATTAGATTATCGGCCTCTGTGTTCGTGTTAATTCTAGCTAGCAGATAATGATTTGGTCATGAGACTTTTCAGAGCTTGTCAGCTTATTAAGCGGGACTCTGCAGCTATGATGTAACTTAATAGATTACAACTCACCTACAACACCAGCCACAGTGGGACTTGCTCCAAGAGCTTTCACATGATGGCTGAGCAGCGGGATGATCATGCTCACCCCAAACAAATCCTGAAGAAAACAAGGAAATGAAGGAGAGAGATTAAAGTTATGTCCCCAGGTGTATCCAGCTGTTATCATTTAAACTTTAAATAACATAAGAAACCCTTTTGAACTAAAAAAAACAGAGTTGCAACAAAACAGAGATCAGTGCAGCTCTTGCCAAACTCTTGATTGGAGTCACACAGCAGTTCATACAGCGCTCTAACACTACACTACTCATTACACTAATTGCTTACTGTCCCTAAGAGTTTCTGCGTGCCAAACATCTGGGCACTTTAAATCACATTTAGCCAGATATGCAGGCTGAAAAACAGCTTGGAATCTAGCCATGTTTAGAGTTACACATACTTTCTTGTTCATGATTACGAGTTGGGTTTCTCAATGTTCTTAAATGTAAGGAAGAAAGTCAACTTTGAAGCATATTTTACTGACAGCGATGCTCAGAAGAGACAGCAGGTGTCGGCTTTGTTATTTTATATCTCCCCAATTTAGTGGCTAGGGTTATATATTACAACATACACACCGTGTGTATTTGTATGTACAGATAGTATTAATAGCATTATTGTATTTCTAGTGGCCAGAAAGTATTGATGCATCTATTAAAAATAATTTCAAAAATGTGTGCTAATGATCCTCAATAAAATGATGATACATACAGTATGCATACGTATGTCCCTGCTTTCTACAGTACTCAAAGGTAACACACAACTACACAATGACTACATTTACATCTTTACAACCCAGGCATGCTTTAAAATGTAATTCCCTATTACACCTACGGATGACAGGTGAATGTTTAAGGGGTTTGTGCAAGTATGCTGTTTCGGTTCAAGAGAATTTGAGCTATGCTATGACATCGACTTTTGCTGCTGACATGAAACATTTCTGAGAAAATATGTTCATGTGTTGGCAAACCTTCACACCTTTAAATTCAACAGACTTTTAGCACTTTTAAGAGCTGCTTTGCAAAACCCAAAGTATAACATTTGCATTTTAAATCACATGCAAACACCTTGAGGGTGCCTTGGCCGTTTTTGCATGATCTGAACATGAAGCACATGTATTATCTCTGAATTGGTTTGTTTTATTACATCATACCTTTCGAGTTATGAAACCATGACATGACAGCTCACTCAGTACAGTCTCAGTTAGCTACTCACCATGAAGCCCACCACATAGATGCATTGTATAATCCTCGTCCGTCCTCCTGGTTTCTGATATAAGGTGCTACATTTCTGGTTGTTCATCCTCCCGCAGTGACAACACGGCTGCAGGAAAAGCGGAAACGCTCATCCGCTCCACTGAATACTCTCCAAACACACCGAGCACGGCAGCGTCCCGGTGGAGATATCATGTGCAGGGGTCAGCGCGAGACTTCTCCGTATCAACCGTCTGAAGAAATACGGTAGGTGTAAATATGAGGCGGATTCTAAAGAGATAAGACACGTCCTGTGGCGAATCTGACTATTAGTGAAGAGGCTGATTTATCAGGTCTGAACTGCCGTGTTGTCTGCTCTGACCTATGAGGTGAATCACCCACGGATAATAGGAGAGTTGGTATCGTCCGCTGACGTCACAATCCTCGATCGGGAAGTTGATTCATAAAATATATAGATAAAACATCAACATTATCTTAAACCTTAACAAATCACAGAATAACTTAATTGTAACCGCATTTACAACAATTCAAGATACAAATCTGACTATATTGATATATTACATTGTCTAAAGACTATTTAAGCAATGAAAATGTTTTGTGTCTACATTTTAAGCTACATGACACCAATATGAAAGGTGTTTTTTTGTCGAATTGTAAACTTATTTTTTGGTTTGAAGCTAACAAAAAGAGTAGACAATAAAATAAGAATCAAATACACCAGTAAGACTAAATAGGCCCTACATAACACAGAATACACAGTATATATCCAACAAATGTTAATTTCTAAATGTTTTAGATATTCAAAACAATTCTTGTAAACATTTTTTGCAATGATAAACTGGACTATTTAACACCTTGTATATCTATTTTGGTTTTCACCTGTAACATTTAGAAAGTTACTTTTCCACCATCTGCTGGACAAATTGAGGCATCCAACATGTTAAAAACGGCACAAAAACACACACATAATTTAAGGGGGGTTTACAGTCACTTGAAGGCTGCCATATTCAAATATTCAAAGCCATGGACTATATTTCTGTTTTATAGCAAAGTAAATATTTCCAATCCTTTTAGGTTTTTTTTACTTGGCAATATTGGTCCTGACTACAGAGCAGTGGATGTGGGAGGAGTTTTACTATCTGAGTGTGGCCTGGCTCACATCAGAGTGTAAATGTGTCTTTGTCTGCTATAAATGTAGGATGACTGCCATATGTTCCCCACACATGCTAAAGTGTTTCCTCTCAATTCACACTGGCGGTTACAAACCACAGCAACAGATTTTACAACCTCTTTGTTTAAGGTTCAAACAGGTTCAAAGCTTTTGTTGTCATGATCATGAAGTACCTTTATAAACTGATATGCTAATTAACAGTTTAAATGTATTTTCTGTATATTGTCTAATATTTTTAGAAGATGTTGTTTTGGAAAAATATGTATTATATTTCTATAACCATTTGAACTTTATACTGTTTCATTTGATATTTACTTATGTGTTCTGGTGGTGTGATACAGTAAGGATAGGATGCATTTACAGTCATTTTCATCCCCCTGATTACAGGAAATGACATGTGTCTGTTTACATGAGCTTATAGCAGGGTGTTGTGGGATACTGAAACTCTTCTTCTGTCCTTACAGTCTCTCCCTGCCCTCACATTCCCGTGCAGACGATGGGTGTCCAGTTGCCACCAGTTATTTCTGCGCAGCTGATCCCCTCCCTTCACAATCTCCAACTGCTCCACACACTCAGTGGAGAGGAGTGTGTGGAGGAATCAGATCCCAAATATAGCCCAGGGTGTTGGTTGGGTGGGTGGGCTGACTGCAGACCCCAGCAGGGTCCAAACGGAGTCATGTGCACAACCTTGTCCTCACATAACACAGACAGAGGGACAGGAGAGGATCCATAAACCCAGCTGGAGCACAGTGGATGTACTGGAAGGAATTTGCTTGCTGTAGTTGGAGGGGAAAGTTGCTGGCCTATCTCGGACCATGAAGCTTAACGTGGCGTTGTTTTTTGCGGGGCTCTTCGGGGCGTTGGCAGCTGTGTTCACCCTCCTCTCGTTTGGGACAGATTACTGGCTGATGGCTTCAGAGAGCTGCCACCCAAACCCTGGAGATGTTGGTGGTGTGACAGTCGAGGTTGGTGTTCAGACAGCAGCACATCAGTCATCGTTTGTCATGTCTGGAATAATAGTTATCATGTGTTTTTAGGTTGAAAAACATTCATATTTGTAAGCCAAGGAAATATCCTTAGGTCAGCTGCTCTAACAGGACAGGACAGTACTTATATTATATTCACTGGTGGAGGGGAGTAGTCAGATCTTTCATGAGGTAAAAGTGCCATAATTGTTAAAATACTCCTTTACAGGTGAAAGGCCTATATTCTAATTCTTACTCAAATAAAAGTACAGAAGTAGTACCAGTAACATGTACTTAAAATATCAAAAGTGAAAGTCAGCAGTAGCATTACATGGAAATACACATGTAAAGTACATGATAATTGTCTTTAAGTAAATTACTCAAGTAAATTTCTTACTGTCTATTTTAAAAATCAGTTGCTTCAAACATTCTCTCATTAGATGAGCTGCAGTGTGAAGAAGCATCCCCTCAGGACTTCTTCATGTAATCAGACACGTGTTTAATGTAGTGTGTGGGCAGCTATGCAGTGATTGAGACTTGCTTGTGGCCCTATGATAAAGATACACATACCAGTAGTCCCTGTGGCATGGAACTGTATTAAATATCACCGAGCAGAACATACTTAGCTTTTCATAGTGGGCAGTGAAACAGGAATGGAGATATGATATCACCACAATAACAGTGGTAGCACGTAGTAAGTACAGTAATGCAATGTGAATATATATATATATTTGCAATTTAATCTATATCCTAACTATGGCATAATAAGGTGTGGCAATAAGTGCAGGATTCACCATAATACATATTTAATTTTTGAGCAGACCTTGTAGTTATCTTATCTTATCTGGATTGTCATTATCCGATAGTATTTTCTAGTTTTCTCTCTCAATTATTTTGCTTTTCACCCCTTGATAATTTTCCCTTGAATGATTTGCTCAAATTTTAAGGCATGAAAAGGCTAAAACTATTCACTAATATAGAGGAAAAGGTCATTATTGTATGGTTGTCTTTAAACATTTGAATAATTTTTTGAAAAATAAACAAGTTTATGGTTTTTCTCAAATATTATTTACTACTTTTGACACCTCAGGTTTATCTCACCACCCATTTGAAGGGTTCCTGACCCCAATACTGGGCTTCTACAAGCTATTTAAAGGCAGATTTAAAAATAAAACACACCTGTTTAGATTAACATAATAAAACATGACAGTCCAACTTCATTACAGCTGCTCTCATTGCACTGAGAGGTGATTTATTGAGGACCACACAGGCGATTAAGGAGTTTTTGCTCACGTGCAAAAATAGTGACCACCAGAGATGAGGCCTTGGTTTGCACGCTCGCTCGGCACCAACAAACCTGCCGGATGTTGAAGGCGCTCGCTCAGCTCATTCCTGACCTGACAGCTTCACACCTGCCGCACATGATCAGGGACAGCTCTCAGGAGTACACATCCATCAATACGCTTACTCAAACCTTACTCTGCAGACTTACGAATATGTTAAAGGTCACCTATTATGCTAAATCCACCTTTTCATGTATTTTCTACATCAACATGTGTCCCCTCTGTGTGAAGAGATTCTGAAAGTTTCAGGATAAATATTCTATCTCTTTATGTCCTGCATTTATATAAAAACCTGTCTGAAAATGAGCTGATCAGATTTTGGCCACTTTATGATGTCATAACGATTTTTTGGCTTGTGTAACCATTAGCCAATCACCAACCAAAGTAACCCCCCCCCCCCTTATCACCTGAATCTCCTCCTAGAGCACCATTGTGTTCTTTTTAACCAAATATCTTTCAGAGGGGCGTGGGGAGGGGCTCCTTATTTTCATCTAAAGTAACAGACAGAGAATCAGCACTTTTGAAACAGGGCTGAAACAGAGGGGATTATGGGTAATGCTGCAATGATCTGTTTGGTGTTTGGAGCCAAACACTTCAGAGACATGTTTTGTATATATCTGAGACCTATCATATATTGATGATAAACAGTATAATAGGGGACCTTTAAGTAATAAATCATTCTTCTATCTCTTCAGCAGTAATGGTACAAATCTCAACCTGTCGTACAATGGACAGCTTCCCCCTCCATCTATGTATATACTCGCATTTTAGACTCTGTTACTAACTGTATATCTGTAGACTTGGTATGTCTTAAATGTCCGGTTAGGATGTGTTAGAACGAAATCTAAAATGAAAATTGTAAATAAGCAATCTGTATGTAAAAAACCACCTGTATGTAAATTGTAAATAAGCCATCTGTATATCAAATATGTCTTATATGTCTTAAATGATATGATGAATTGGAAATGGGGGACCCTGATATACAATATACAAGCTGTTAATAAACTTTTCAATCAATCAATCAGCGTGGCGATGTGGTGGTGCAGGAAGGCGCTCCTGACGTCACTCTGTACCATGAAGGGTTTTTCTGGAAGTGTTCGTTTGGAGGCAGCGCTGGAGATGAAGACCTGATGTGGAAGCTCTGGTTCAGTAAGTCACACATGATGTTGCTTCCTTAGTTAATTAATCCTTATAATGTGTTGCCTTTGGTTTAACTTTCTCATCATTTCCACAGTTTTATAGCAAAGACGTTGCACAGTCATTCTTTTCACTCTTTTAAATAGTTTGTTTCGTTTCTTCTGACCGAATACAAATCCAATAGGAAGGAATCTATACAGTTGAAGCAAGGCATTTTTGTTTAGAGAGCAACATTGTGACACATGAAAACTCAAAGCCCTGTAAATACAACTTGTATGAAGTTAACAAAACATTGAATTTGCTTTTAAAAGATAAAAAAAGCAGAAAGGTGGAGCAGTTAACAAATAGAAAGACAGCATTCTTTTCAAAACAAGTTAAATAAGTTATTACAAAGAAGCATTAAACAGTAAAAAAATGTAATCCATGATTTAAATTGTTGTTCTTTTTAAGTATTGAAGAAGTTAGTACATAACACATAAAGCAGATTAGTGTGATTACCATAGATCGTTATTATTGCATCATAAGGAAAACAATTATTATTATAATTCATTGTTTTTAACCATTCATTTCCCAATGACTGGTGCTTTCCCCCGCCTTTCGAAGTCATTGAGTTCAGGAACCCAGTCTCCTCCAGAGTCACATGGCAGCACGATGACTCAGAATACATTTCAGTTTTTCATTTGCTGCTAATCCGTCAATAAAACTCGTATGATGCCTTAATGGTAGAAACGCCCTCATGTGTTTAGGCGCTGTGCCATGTGATGTTATTCTGGTTGTTTGTCAGGTGATAGTGCGTCGTCTATTTCAGATTTTCTTGCTTTGAATGGTGGCTCATTGTCAGAAACGACCTCTGGCACTGAGGGGATTTCACATGGTGGAAGGAAAGAGAGAAGAGAGACGAAAGTGCAGATGAATCGTTACTTTGAGACACTGTTTTCAAACTTGAATCTATGAGAGTAAAAGGATTGCAGTCAGTCTTCACCTTATACTGTTTATATGTTTCATTTTTAAGTGATGTCCTCTATTTGACCTCTGTATATAAAAAAAGGCTAAATATAAGAGGCCCTATTAGGCTTTTGGGGGGTTTTCCCTTTCCTGTAGTGTTATATAAGTTTCTGTGCGTGTCAATGGTCTGCAAAGACTAAAATCCCAACGTTCCCTCCAGAGCGAGCTACTCTCCCACACTCACCCCCTTCCTCCTTTGGGCTCCTTTGATTACTTCTGTCACATAGTGATATCACTACGTAACACTCGAAGTCTATTGGCTAGCGCTCCAACACATTTTACGTGATAGGCTAAGGGGCGGGGCACCTCTAAGCGGTTGACCAGTCACAACAGAGCCGGCCAGCCAACCAATCAGAACAGACTGGGCTCTGGTTTCAGACAGAGGGTGAAAAGAGGTGCTGCAGCACAGGCAGTATGAGAAAAATAAAGAGCTTTTTGAACATTAAAGCATGGAGACATGTCAGAGTAGAGACACTACATACTAATATGAACCTGAATATTAGCCTGAAATGTATTCTTTCTCTCCCCAGCAAACCAGCCTCACTCCAAAGTGTGCACGCACGCCTACCTCTTCCCATTCCCTGTGTCTCAACATTCCCACAATGCAACAGAGTATGACTCGGCCATCAGTAAGTGTCTTTTTAAGTTATGTTAGAGAGTGAGTTTATATTCTTCAGTGATACAATGGCTTTGTTTACAGTCGTGTTTAACATGTCTGTTGTCCAGTCTACAGAGGTTTCTGGAGCATCTTCATGCTGATCGGAGTGGCCGCTGTGTTGCTCGGGGGTCTCTTCATCATCTGTGCGGCTCCGTTCGCCAGCCACCATTTATATAAAGCAGGCGGGAGCCTCTTCCTGGCATCAGGTGAGGTTTCAAATGGTTACATCTATTAGAAAAGCTTTAAGCACACTTTTTAAGGGGGCCTTGACGTTTTCGGAATGTTCTCCCATTGCATGCTACTGGTCAAAGACGTTTGCTTGAATGTCTCTCATGGTTTCAATAAAAAACTGTTCTTGGCCCAAGATTGTAGTCAGTATTTCACACAAAAAGCAGGATGAGAGAATATTTTAAATATTGATAAAACATTTATAGGACTTACCAAACTAAATTGTGTATATAGTACCTTAAACAGCCTCATTGAACCAAGAGTGTTACTAACGTCAGACATAACAAATATTTCAGTCGCATGGGACATGTCTTTCTACAGAACAAGCTATAAGTAGCTTACAATACTTCTGAATATTAAGGACTTTTACCTGTCATGGCTTACTTTCAAATTGTTGTGTTGGTATTTCTGTTTTGGATCATAAAGTGAGTTTTAATCCCCCCCCAGGCCTGTTCCTGCTGTGTGTGGTGGTGATGTACGTGCTGTGGGTGCAGGTGTTGGACGTGGTGGAGCTCTACATCGAGCACCAGCGCTCCACAGTGTGTGCAGACTTCCAGCTCTCCCTCCACTACGGGCTGTCCTTCATGTTCGCTCCCGTCGGCATCTTCTTCTGCTTCCTGGCCGGCCTCCTCTTCCTTCTCATCGGCCGAACCATCCAGATCCACTGCAACTGAATTCCCCCAGCAGCAGGTTGGATGATTGGACTCTTTGTTTTACCACCAGACCTGACATTTTCCCCACTTTGTCTGCTATGTAAATAAAGACTATTTATATGGAAGCTCTGGGTATAAATGATCTGACAGGATAAGCATTTTGCAACCCAAAAAGTGTGCCTTCATCACTCCAGCCTGAGATGTTTTCATTTGAGCTGCATAACATTCAGTTGTATGGTATTCTCAACCAGCCTGATCACATATTACAATACATTTAATATAGCAGATCATATATTACCCAAAGTTAGTTACATCCAGTGCATTCAGACATGAAGATACATCCTCAAACAGAAGGTGGAAAAAAAGTTGTGAGGGTTTTGAGTGGATGCTAATGACATTTATCAGGGAGAATATGAACACACGCCATTATATACAGTATATAATGCTTTGTATAGTGTTTAAATACAGACAATTACATACAAGCGCACAGCTAAAAGTCTTAGGCTTCAACAATGAAAGGTACAATATACTTAACAAAAAAAGTAAAATCATAACATAGTGCATGATATAGATTGACAAAATGGTTCAAGACACTTGCAGGTATACAGAAAAAGATATACAAATAGGATAGATACACAACAGCGGAACAGTGCATAGAAAACTCAGTATACACTTGAAGCCTATTGTATGTAAAAAAAAAACATCTCGTGATTTTTTTCGTATCCATATTAACAGTTTCAAAGTGCTGTACAGATCATAAAGCCCCTGGAGAAATGTGAGCTTTGTGATATTGGGCTTTTGTCAATAAATAGATTAGTAGATTTGAACAACAGCAGGTTCATTGATAGATACGGAGCTCATGGAACAGACATATCACATGTGTGTTTGAAGCATCAGTGTGTTGTTGGTTTTGTTCTTATTTTGACAATGAGAACAATTTTGTAATATCATAACATTATATTTCACTGAGTGTAACATGCTTTATCTGCAACACTATTTAACTATGTACATATCCTGAAACGCTGTTATTTGTTTTGAGTTTCTTGGTCCCAGCACAGTTTATTCTGTTTCTAAATCGAGCTTGAAGCGTGATTGACTTTCTACGTTTATTTAACTATTTCCTGTTTATGTTGTTGAGTTTCTGTCGTCTTGTTTTTTGTGTGACAGCATCATATCTGTCCAAATTAATGTTTTTTTTTCTCCTGTTATCTGTTTGCTAATAAAAAGAAGAGTTAAAGTGAACCTGTGATGCATAAAATTAATCACTTTGTCTTTGTAGCTGTCAAAAAAGGTTGAAGGAATGTGTGCTCCCAAATTCAGGCTTCAGCCAACAATCAAAAGTCTAATTTTAACCAGTCAAAAAAAGAAATAAAATACATTTTAGATGAAAATAATCAATATTTCCAAATCGGCGATGGGTTGCAATCATAGACTGCAATGTTAAATAATGTGACAAACAGTGAACATGTGATCAGACAAACAACAGGGACCAATCAGGGGAACACCTTATGCATATGGAATAAATGAATCCCTTGTTAAATGGGATAATTCCAACAAATATTTAGAAAAACACACAAAATTGAACTAAAACACCACAAGAGGGCACTGCTGTCTCACTTAATTCACACATCAAGCTACACCCGAAGAGGCAGAAACCTATTTTGCTTATCTAGAGTCTATGTGCAGTGTAGGCCAATGTGCACTATGCATTTAATCACAAGTTGAGAGGAAGGATCTGTAGATGAAAGAACTCACACCTCTGCTGACAGACGGAGGGTAATTTCACTCTTGAATGGAGCATTTGATCAGGATCTGAATGGACTCCAGTGTCGCTCCTCATGTGTCTGTATCAACTCTCTGCCTTTCCAGCTTTATAATATGCTTATCATACAGAGAGAAATGCATCTGTGGATGCCCGGATGCAGGATGTAGCGGCACAATGTAGGCATTGATTACTTTGTGAGAGTGACTATCCCTTTACAGAAAACTCTTTAGGATGGAGATTCACACTTTCAAATTTGAGAATTTCAAATTGCTGTCCGCACTGCCACACCGATGCTTACTTCAGCCATGAGAGAAACTACACCGGGTTACTGCAGTGCAACGCTCGTTCAAAAGTGAAAGGACACTGGATTATAAAAAACAATGGATTTCTCATGATTACTATAGGCTACAGTGTTGGATGAAGTACTCAGATCCTTTACTTTAGTAAAACTACAAATATGGTCTTCAAATACTCCAAAACAAGTAAAAGTCATGATTTCAAATGTTACACAAGTAAAAGTAGAATAGTATTAGCATCTAAAAGTACTTACGTCCCTTTTCAGAATAATATCAAGTATTTTCTGCAACATTTTCTCCAAGTTTTGCAGAATGGATCTTTCACAGTAACATATTTTATGTTGCTTATTTTCAGTAGCAATTTAGTGTTGTGGTCAATGTGGACCAAATGCATACTTTAAATACTGTGTTTACTATTACAGTACTGCATTATACCATGTCAGTTTATGTATATGTGCAAAATAACTGCAAGTGTTAAAATATATGTAGTGGAGTCAAAAGTACACTATACCTCTGAAATGTTTCGGAGTAGAATTTTAAAATACTTTCCACCGTTGGAAAAGTAAAGCCGTTCTTGTAATGCCATCAGCTGTTAGTTTATAAAGGCCATTGTGCTATGATTGATAAAGTTCCTTTTGCATAGAAAATACGTGAAATTGTTTTAAAGTGGACTTATATATCTAACCAATCAGAGCAGACTGGGCTCTGGTTTCAGACAGAGGGTGAAAAGAGCTGCTGCAGCACAGGCAGTATGAGAAAAATAAAGAGCTTTTTGAACATTAAAGTATGGAGACATGTAGAGACACTACATACTGATATGACCCTGAATAAGCATGATAGGGCCCCTTTAAAATAATAATTTGACAGTGAATTAGGTTTGCATTGAATTGAAATCCTTTTTAAATGAAGAGCACGTTCTTTCGCATTTCAATATGTAGAAAATGTGGTTGTGAGCAGAACATTAACAATGTCTAATTTCGGTGCTGCTGCAGGTCACGACAAGAGGCCACAGAGATTGGCCGATGCTACAAATACATAAGTAATAAGATCACAAGGATTTATCATGTGTCAATTTAAAGTGGTCCTTTCATCCAAGTCTTCCTCAAGAGAAATATGTATTATCTGGTGGAAATGAAATCCTAATAAGATATATATAAAAAAAAGACTCTCAATCCATATCCCAAAGAGAGTGTATGCCAGTGTGTGTGCGTGTGTGTGTGTGTGTGTGTGTGTGTGTGTGTGTGTGTGTGTGTGTGTGTGTGTGTGTGTGTGTGTGTGTTGTGTGTGTGTGTGTGTGTGAGAGAGAGAGAGGTTTAATGCAGGTGTGTTGCAGCCAACTCCTCCTGCAGCAGTCAGTAATGTCATCAGACTCCCAGCTGAATTCACCACTGTTCTGCATGATCGCCCATGATAATTGTGTGTTGATAGAGAGTGCCGGAGATGGAGTATAATTTCCACAGAGAGATTCCTAAACAAATACCTGTGCTCAGCAGAGGGATGGAGTGCAGAGGAGGTGAGGAGGAGAATAGACGATGAGGGGAGATAGGGGATGAGAGGGTAACACTTCCAAAGGAGGAGGAGGAGGAGGAGGAGGAGGAGGAGGAGGAGGAGGAGGAGGAGGAGGAGGAGGAGGAGGAGGAGGAGGAGGAGGAGGAGGAGGAGGAGGAAGAGGAAGCGTCTCAATGCAGGTTCAGTCTGCTAATAATGAAACCACAGCAAGGCCGAAATGTCTTAACTTTTATAAATTAAAAAGGATTATTCAGCAATCCACCATTACCATAATAGTTGAGATGTGTGTGTATCAGAGCGGAGGATAACATATAATAAAGCATGACATAACAGAAATACAGTAATAGATTAAAACACAATCAATAATCTAAGTTTATAATTATCTGTCATAATAATCAAATAAAATGGAGATTTCAAACCAAATGTATATTAGTGCTTTATGTAAAAACTGATGATTTAAATGCTGAGACAATTCAGGCGTATTATCTAAATAATATCATTTGTGTCTGAAGTTTATCAGACCTCATTAACACCTCTGTTCTACTTTAGAGAAAAGTGTATGCTCACTGCTCAGTGTTTGTGAGCTGCAGGTCTCCACGTCTCTCTTGTCTAAGCTGCATCTTATACCAGGATTCGCTCTACAATTAGTTAAGATGTCACAAAATCATCCTCACACGTGTTAAAGGTGGGGTAGGTAAGAATGGAGAAACCAGCTCGAGTGCGCTAGAATTTGAAAGTACGAAGCCGAAAAAAATCTGCCCCTTCCTTCAGACTTCCTTACAGAGCCCCTCCTCCAACACACACGAACGCGCACATGACCAATGAGGGCACGAGATAAATTTGTGCACGAGATGGAAGGCTGACAGGCAGGTAGGCCATCCAGTTATTTTAGCCGGGTCGTGCTTTTTACAGCGCCACGGCTTCCACAGAGTAACTTTTTTAATGTATTTATTGTCAAAGGCAAGCATTTAATGTATTCATTGCTATCGGGATGTAAAGAGCATTCCATGGAATATAACAAAAAGTGTTTCTGAAGTGAATTACCTACTTTAAACAGATGCATATGAAAACTGCCTTCTAACTGCAAACACATCATTCTGAAGATGAAGGTAAAATATCCAAGAACAAGCAACACAATATTTTGAGTGATTGCCTTCAGAAGTGACCGAGTGCAATAAAGAAAACCATGTGAAGAAAACTAGTATTTTAATTTAAATCCTTTAGTCCAATCCGGGCACATCTTTAACAATCATGTATGTATTTTAATCACTATGCTTACACACAGTATTCCAGAAATAAAACCTAATTATAAAACCTTAAATATAGAATTACCCTTTTCTCAGCATTTACAATTGTTATTAAAACAGCTGATTGCCGTTTTTGAACAAACCATTGAAACATTGAGAACTTTTAGTTGTGACATGGCTATATGTTTTGGAGTCCTTTTCTTCACAACCTACAGTAATAAATGGACCTCTGATAGAGTTAGTGTGTATAGAATTAGTGTCTTTGCATTCATGCAGAATGTGTGTGTTATGAGCATAATGAAATGTAATATGTGTCTTATTGTGGGATGCAGGTGTGAGAGAAAAACATTAGTTTTTAAAGGCCATATTTCTTAATGCTCTTAATGTTGTTCATTTTTGTAAAGCACTTTGAAATGCCTTGTGTTGAAAGGTGCTTTATAAATAACCTTGCCTTGCCTTGTCCGACAGAAAAGTCAAAAACTAAGTAAAGATTTAGAACAAGTCACTTCCAAGGCAGCATAAATAACATTTCAAAGAAAGGCTTTTCTAGAGTTTCAAGGCAACCTTCACTTTTGAAGACCTGAGGAGGAGTGTGTGTGTCAATAATTTCCACAAAAGCTCACACACTTGCAGTACTGACTGGCCCTTTTGGAAGATGCTATACATTGTAGGCATACTGGAGTTTTGGCTATAAAAGACACATTAACAATATATGAAAACAGTAGCATCTGCTCCTCCACACAGTCTGAGGGCTGTGTGGAGGAGCAGAACAGAAGAGACAGATTCGCTGTGGGACATTTCTGAAGTCCTTTGCTCGTCTGGTGGAGAAAAGCAGATAAGTGTAACTATCCGTCAACACTTGTATTTTTAACCTTGAGGGAAGTTAATTGGAAAACCCTCTTTGCCTCACTGCTCTCACCTCATGGCATGTAGTTATCATAGCTTATCTTCCAAACGTACCATAATTCCACACGACATGCAAGTCAGATTTCATCCAAGTCTGATTTCTTTCAACTCTGGGAAAAAGCTAAAGTATTTGAATTGCATGAACAATATGGCAAGTCATATTACACGCTGCTTTCCTCTTTAGAGATAGTTTTACATAATTTCCCATTCGTTTTGAAATAATGAATAGACAATGGGCTGTATAATTGTGAGGATTTACAATTCAGAGGACTACGTCGTATAATCACCATGCATAATTCAGAGAGTGGAGCGCACAGGTCACCGGTGGCACTGGCACCAAAAGTAACTCGGGTCGTCAAACAAACAATGGAGCATCAACACTTTTACTGGGAACTGAATCTCTTTGACGGGGAAACATATTTCTTCAAGAGGAAATATAAGAAAGTACATCCAATTATCTTCAAATATTATCTAGTGGAGTCTGCAGGTTGAGAGGGACTCACTGATGTGTAAAAACTGGATCTACTTTGTTGGCCGGTGAAAGCTACACCTGTATAAAGTGGATCCTTTTTGCCCCCCAACATCCCCTGGCCTCACACCTCAGTCTGTGCATATAAATTACATTCCAAAGTGAGTATGGAAAGCCCTTGTTCAGACTCAAGGTCTCTTGTTTCAAAGGCATGCTAATGTCTTTCACAGAAAACTCCTCTCAGCGGCCCTCTCCTAACTGCCAGAGCAACTGTGTAGGAGATGATTGGGACTCTTCAGCCATCTTGAATATTCATACATTTGTAATGGCACGTATATATACTTACAAATCCTAAACAAAGACACTTTTCTGAGACAATTTTTACTATATAGTATTTTTTACTCTTATTATTATTATTATTGGTGTTTAATAAATATGTAAAATATTTATGTACGTCTCATGCTGTTTGGGAGATCCAGACTGTTAAATTCAAATTCAAATAGCTTTATTGGCACAAACACAATGACATACAGTATTGCCAATGCATTGTAATCTTTAAGTGCGTATATATCATGCTGTTTACAACATCTTAACTGTGTTTGGTTCATTATTCACTTTTAAATCAACATTCAAATTCAAATAGCTTAATTGGCACAAACACAATTACTAACAATATTGCCAAAGGTTTGTAATCTTTTAAGTATGTAGCATGGCATGCTGTTTGGGAGGTGTTTTCTTACTTTCAAATCCATTTAAATAGCTACATTACATTGCATTTAGCTGACGCTTTTATCCAAAGCGACTTACAATAAGTACATTCGACCAGGAAGACACAACCTTGAAGAAAACAGAATCATAAAAGTACATCAGGTTTCATAGAGCTAAACATTTCAAGTGCTACTCAACTGGCTTTAGATAAGCCAGTCCTTTATTAGTATAAAAGTGCTTCGTTAATAATTCTATCGCTCGAAGTGGAGTCGAAAGAGATGAGTTTTCAGTTTGCGCTACAATGACATACAGTATTGTACAACTACAAGAAATATCTAAACCCAGATATACATTTTGAATATATTGTTTTTTTAATACACATTTTGAACAAAAGCCGAATACAGTGTTTCCTTTACAAGTAAAACAATATACTTTATGTTCAACAGTAGCAAACAATTAAACTCAAACACAACCCATCCCTCGTCCCCTCTCTCGACCCCTAATATGACACAACATTCACAAACAGCAGATTAAAGCCAAACAATAAAAAGAGGAAGCTACGAAATTAAATATAGAGACAAAATAATATAAGATACAATATATACATCAATGGGAAGAAAATAAAGCAAAGTGAGACCTGGTGTAAAATAATCAGTTCAGTCTGATTCCCTCATGTTGTGGCAGGCAGAGCTTTGAAAGCTTTCTTTATTTTACTTTGACTTATTAAAACACTTTATGAAGACTTGATCCCAGACCGGTTGAATGTTGTGATGTGAGGAAGAGCTCCTCTGTTTCCATGTTTTCAGGCCAGACTTCTTCCAGCTCCTTATTTGGGCGCAGCTTCCCCTGGAGCCGCTCATTAATGCTCGGTACAAACAGCCCATGGATTCGCTCATGAATATTCAAACGTGGCTCTTGCATATCATTCCTTATGCAGTGTTGTAGCACAGCGGAGGCTTCAGAGCCAGTTTGAGTTACTGTATCTGTGTCTGTCTGAACGAGAGGCACTTTGACACAGAGAGACAAGGATTCATGCTGAAGTGTGACATTATATTGGTCTCAATGTAGATATTTAATTGTATTGTTCTCTTCATCATTTTTTTAGTTAAATAGATTTGATACATAACAGAAAGAGTTATAGCACATAACTATAAATCTTTAATATATATATATATAGATCTTTAATTTACCAAATGGAGTTTGCCGTCCTAAGATCCAGAGGGAGGCTTTTCCACAATTTGGAGGGAGAAATAAGAACAGAAAGCATAAAATATTCTAATACAATCCAACACAACTGTTCTGATGTAAAATCTACAGTGACGTGCCTATAATGTTCCTAAAGGTAATAATCAAATTACAAGTTCTATCAATAATGTTATTTTAATTATGGATTATGGTTAAAACAGTGTATTACAGTACAATACAATAATAAAACATATTACCGGTAATTAAAGTACATTTTGCCAACAAAAATTAGGCATTTTAAACTTAAAAGGTACACATAGTTATACTTAATTACTGTAAGTGGCCACTGACACCAATATATGTTTACAATATATTTAATCATACGTTGTACATTTTATATAGAAATATGTACTTTATGTATATCGCTTAATTGCAGGACTTTAAATCGCACAGGATCAAAACTCTATGAGGTGATTTTACCCCAAAAAAAGATCAAGTGCAATTAATATTGTTTAACCCTTAGATGCATAAGTGGGTCTTTTTTGACCCGGTGAGGTGGTTTTCTTGAAGTATCTTTGTAATTACATTTTTTTTATCATTTCATATTCCAGCTATTCCTCAAAAAACATGTTTTGGATATCATGCCATTCAAATTTTAAGTTTAAATTTTAAGAAATTGTAGTTTTTGTATTTCTACCCCAAGCTTCCATAAGTGGGTCAAAAATGACCCGCATGCATTTTCTATGGAATTTCGTTTTTTTTTCAAAATGTAAAAAAAATGTCTACAATTATAAATAGTGAACAATTAAATATAAAATATTTCTAGTGTGAACCAAAATATAATACTAAATAGTATACAAGTGATTACATATACTTAACCAATATGACAAAAATGGCATAAAAACACATATTATTCTAATACGGGTCCTTTTTGACCCACTTATGGAAGAGTGTAGGGTCCAGTCACTCGTGCATCTAAGGGTTAATTAAAGAGCTTAATGAGATTACATTTATTTAAAAAAACAACAATTGTTTTTCACATTTGTACATAATGTTGTACTAACAATTGAAGCTTTTTGTCTTTTCTGAAACGGTTGTTAACTAAATATATTTGTAATCCTTTAAAATTTGAAGACATGATCCTTTTTTTCTCCAACATAATTCATTACCTCATATTACACAGAACTCATAATATGACCAGAAACATATACACATATATATATTATTAAATGTAAGGGAACCAGAATGTTTCAACAGTATTTTTACGATATGTACGCTCACAGAGTCAGTTGTAACCCCTCTGATTCTCCTTTCAGCTCTTCATCGGCACAATAACAATGCTCCGCTGAACCGCTGTCCCTTAGCCTGTTTTAATGTTACACATGTTTATTAATGCTTATTTTACAAGAGCGCCCTGTCATATCTGTTAGTCTTAAGCATGTCAGCATGAGTCAATTAATTCAGCCAAATAAACACTGTTTACCATATTTAACAGATCTAAAATATACAATTCTAATGTAACCACTGAAATGATTCGTACCCTCTTTGTTTCACTCTTCATGTGTATTCATAAGAGTTACTTCATATGCAACCTCACCTCATTAGAGTAACATGATGTATTATGTATTGAAATTACAGCAAAGCTACAGCGGGGCCTATTATTAACACTTGAACTACATCTGTGCAGAGATTAGAATCACGTCGGCTGGATTTAACGTAGGTGATGTCGAAAGTTATAGCTTCTGATTTAGACGCAAATACACTCACAAAAAAAGGACATTTCTGTGGAGAACATTGCCATAGAATAAACTAAGGAAACAAGTGGGAAAAAAAGCTAAAAATACTAAATAAAAGGTTAATTTAAAAAGTAGTACTTCAGCAGATTGAAACAAATGTTGAGTAGTTGTCATTTTGAAGTATGTTCTCATGTTTTCATACAAAAACAGACAGTGAGTGTAAAGGTGAAACACTCAGAAAGCAACACATTGTAAAAAGTAGAAAATAAATGCTTTACCTGCTGATTTCCTTTTAAAATATAGCAGCAGCTTCGACTCAAACCATCCATTTCTTTCTTAAAGCCTCGAGTTAAATGTTAAAGTTTTCAGGAGTAATGTTGCAATCCTTTTTGTCCACCATCAGGCTCCATGTGTGTCCTCGTCTGGCGGCGGCTGCTGTGCTTTTATACTGGTTTAACTTGCTAAATTATACCTTTGACCCCGAGTAGGGCTGACATTCCTTGAAAGTAAAATGTTGTGTGCGTAGAGAGTGTGGTGTTTCGGTTTTGCAATGGTAAGAGTATATTAATTGAAGTATAATGATATCCCCTTATCTTGGATGTTGGAGAAAGCGGTGAATTATGTATCTTCATGCAGATACAAGATGAATATGTTCATATATTCATTTATGAATTTATACGTTTGAAATGCAATTTAGATTGCCCTTATAATTTCATATCTTTGTTATAAAACATATATTAGGTTGTGTTCAAACTTTAGAAAGAGGGATCCATAAACATTCCTTAAATAAAACAAGGAACATGTTTTTTCCTCACTTTGCCCTTTCCTTTCTCCTGTTCGTGTAAAACCAGAGGTGGAAGCAGTACTTGAGTATTGACTCAATTTTCTTGAGTAAAAGTAGCATTATAGTATTTCCTTTTCAAAACACTCATCTGCTGACTTAACCCTCCTGTTCTCTTCGGGTCAAATCTGACCGATTTACTACTTTCATCAGTCATAACTTGTTTGTTTGTTTTTCGATTGCATTAAGGCTTTATGATATCCTTCACAGGAGACATTTGAACATATAAAATGGCTGATCACCACTTTCATAGAATTTTGGATGATTTAGTCAACTTTGTAAAACCCATGGTGTTCCCGGTCAAAAATGACCGCCATATAGAAAAGGAATTAGTAACCATCCGGATCAGTTAAAACACACACACAAACACCCACCCACCCACACCCACCCCACACACACACACACACACACACACACACACACACACACACACACACAACACACACACACACATCACACACACACACCATACACACACACACACACACACACCACACACACACACACACACACACACACACACACCACACACACACAACACACACCCACACACACACACACACACACACCACACACACACACACACACACTCTCTCTAGATGTGTGTCCCCCTTATGTGCCCAATCCCCCCATGTGAATCACACCTGGCACTCACAAACACACACGCACACACACAAACACACAAACACACACACAAACAGAACAATTTGACACATTTCCCGCTCTTATGTGCCCCTCCCCCCACATGGATCACACCTGGCACACCCAATACATGTTCAGTGTCTATTCTTTGTATATTTACTGCAGTTTTTCATGTATACCAGTAGAAAATAAAACCCTCTCTTTTCCTCCGTACCCAAATCTTTTAAAAACAGGGGTACAACGAGCGGATACAGATTTGCTGCCGATCTGACGTCAAATCGGCAGCGGACCAACAGAAAATTGCTATCAGAAACAATGCCTGACGTGTTTTGGACGTAATCTTGTCTTTGTTTACATTGGCAAGCCTCGCTAACACTCAGGGCTAACCTGTACTGCAGAGCACATGTGTTTAAAAAGCAGGAAATAAAAATAGGAACTCACCTTGTGGTAAACTCGCAAGAGAAAAAGCATTTGAGCTCCATACTGTTTCAGAAATAATCCTTGATGTGGTTTAGAACAGGATGGCGTTTCATCACAGCAGAATTTAACTTTATCTCCGGTAGAATTCTGATCAGGCATTAGCTCCGCCTCCTCTTTTTTTTTTCAAGCTAGGGACCCAAAATCCGCGTTTCTCTAACAGGGCTGCAAAAGAGGGGTATGAGCAGTATGAGGCATGGCTACAATGGGTGAACTGTTTGGTATTTTAAGCAAAAAACTTCACAGACATGTTGTGTATCAACCCAGTCTCATGGCATTTCGTGTTCACCAACACGATTTTTAATCTATTGATTCGTGTTCACCAACACGATTTCCCCCTTTTTTTCGTGTTGCACAGCACGATTTTAAAAGCAATGTATTTCTACTGGTAATGTGTTTCGTGCCTGCAGCACGTCTTTTTCTCCGGTCGGGTCGTGGAAGACCGGAAGCTGTGTGGTTCATAAAAACATATTCTTACTCAATATCAAGCCACAGTTATTGCTTTTATTTTAAATCGTATAATTTCGGACTTTTGTTGCCGTCTGTGAGGAAAATAAATGGGCCTCAGAGCCTCAGGATACTGAAATCTGTATTTTTGAAATATTTTTTTCCTTCTAATTTGTTATTCTTTTCAAAATAACACACTGTTATTTACTCACCAATAACACACAATTATCCTTGCTTTTATTTATTGGTTTAATTCCATAATCTCTGGCTTTTTTGGCGTCCGTCAGGAACTGAATTTCAAAATAAAAATAACCGGAAACAGACGTAGGCATTTTGAGCGATTACCCAAGATCCTCAGCTATGGTTTAAGCTAGCTGATTGGATGTTTTAGCCGCAATGCATGCTGGGATTTGGTGTTTATATTATATGAAATCCGGAAAACATTTTAAAAGAATAAAATAATACTTAATTCCGAGTGTTCTTGCTTTTCTCTTTGAAAGTCATCACATAACGGCATTGTAATACACGGTTCGGCTGCATTAAATATTACAGATCTGCCGTAGTTCTTTATTTATAGAGCCCTGATGAGAAGACCTTTGGAAAAACTGAGAAAATGCCGCCGAAACTGAATACTTGACGTGGATCATAAATATATCAACAGTTAAACAACATCTTCAATTTCTCTTCACACAATACGTCTCCTTGCAGTATCAACACTAATTCGGCTGACTTTTACATTTGATCTAATTCACAGATAGGTTATATTTACACCATAACGGTGCACAGCTGATAGAAAAGGACTGTAGTTTTTAAAGATATTACTGATTTTCTTTGAATGTAAGAATGTAAATACTGAGTCTGAAATAGTATAGCAATATGCTGTAAAATTATGTGAAAGCATGAATAAAACTACAGATCTTCAAATGTTGTACATACGGTGTCCTACACTAATAATACAAAGTTATTATGGCTGTGTGTACCTTGTGTGCACCGCCTAGTGGTTAAAGCACGTTATTGAATTATTGTTTTTATGTGTTATATTTGATTTAAAAAATATTAAGAGTACATACTTTCATAGGGGGAAAGTAGAAGGTCTGTGATAGAAATATATATAAAAAATCAAGAAGATACTATAAGTGATCTCTACAATAAAACAGTTTAGTGCAGTATGTACAAAGATATTAATAGGAGGAGGTGCAAAAGAGAAAAACAAATTAACCTTTATTTAAACATTAAATAACAGATTAAGGTCTTCTTTTAAATAAGAAAACAACTTTGGGGTTATCTATCTACAGATAAATATTAAGCCTGACAAAGTACTTAACATCTAATATATTGCTTTCCTGCAATGTTAACTATGTTGAAGCACTTATTTTAACTGATATTATACACATGAATTATACTCTTATGTAGATAGAATAAGAAATGTGCAGAACATGACAGTTTAATGGTGGAGGTACACACATATTGATAGATGTCTTGTAATGCACTGTTGAGGAACCTGTGACCCAATTGTTTCATTCATTGCATAACTACACCGTAGTTGTGTATATGATATGTCAATAAACCTTTGAAAATCTTCAAATCTTGAAAGGGATGTGCAAAATAGCCATAATATACAGTCTTTAATTAACTATTAGTAGAGAATAACGAGTAATGAATATACTTTATTACTCGTTTCCATTCATGTCAATTGCAGATACATGTTTAGTCTTCTCAAGCACCAACTATCAAATATCTCTCCTGATTGTTGGCACTTGACAATCACCTTCCCTGAATTGTACTCAGGTGTAACTAAAGTCTGATTTAAGGGATGTTTATATTTCACATAATTAATCAGAATCTGCAAAGTAACTCAAATAAATGCAGTGGAGTAAAAATACCAGGTTAACCTCTGAATTGTAGTGGAGTAGAATTACAAAGTATCAATGAGCTGTCATGTGGGTATATATTAATGCTGCGCATTATGGACACAAGCGATTTTCACCCATTTATTAATGATATGTTTTACATTTGATAACACCAATGTGTTTAATACTGGCAACTTCTAATTGTGGGAAAAACGAAAACGTTCAGTAGAGACGTCCCATAGAACATTTTGCGAAACACAATAGCCAGTATGTGTAGTTCTGGGGGGGCGTTCGATTCCAGTTTTGGATAGTCTGGCGTGGTTTTGTTCCATTTCAAACAGCTGTTTGACGCTCGGTGTAACCTTGGCGCACTGCCACTCCAACATCCAATCCCAGAGTTTGAAGATTAATCACAGGGACTGTAGTCCTAAACGATAGCTGGGGATTTTGTGTAGTGTAGTGTCTTCGGCCATCCTAAACTCAGAAATGTTGACAATCGCAATGATGCTCGAAATGTCTGTTTCCGGTTATTTTTATTTTGAAATTCAGTTCCTGACGGACGCCAAAAAAGCCCGAGATTATGGAATTAAACCAATAAATAAAAGCAAGGATAATTGTGTGTTAATTTGAAAAGAATAACAAATTAGAAGGAAAAAAAGATTTAAAAAATACAGATTTCAGTATTCTGAGGCTCTGAGCCCCATTTATTTTCCTCACAGACGGCAACAAAAGTCCGAAATTATACGATTTAAAATAAAAGCAATAATTGTGGCTTGATATTGAGTAAGAACATGTTTTTATGAACCACACAGCTTCCGGTCTTCCACGACCCGACCGGAGAAAAAGACGTGCTGCAGGCACAAAACACATTACCAGTAGAAATCATAGGTAGAAATACATTGCTTTTAAAATCGTGCTGTGCAACACGAAAAAAAGGGGGAAATCGTGTTGGTGAACACGAATCAATAGATTAAAAATCGTGTTGGTGAACACGAAATGCCATGAGACTGATATTTTTCCAATATAGCATAATAGGTCCACTTTAAGTAAAAGTACAGAAGTTTTAGCATCAAAATCTACTTTAAAAGTAAAATTGTGCACAATGGCCCATTCAAGCACCATATATTTTAAATGAACACATTACAATTATTGATGCATTAATGTGTTCATCACTTAAATGTTGCAGTTGGTAAAGGTAGGGTTTATTTAAATGACTTTATACAGTATTGTATCACTACTACTTAACCTATAATAATAATAATAATAATAATAATAATAATAATAATAATGTGTTTTTTAACCTGTAAGCGTTTCGTCTCCCTTCTCACACTACTTCTGTACAGGCGATGTATGAATTATGTACCATGAGTGGAACAAATTAATGAAATTAAATGAAATAAAATATGATAATAAATTAGTTGATTTCAAATGTTGTATTCATTTTGCATAGTAGCTAGTAACTACATCTGTGAAATGTGCCAAATAAGCTATTTGAAATGTAGTGGAGTAAAATAATAAAGTATATGGAAAGTAAGATAAGATATATACTTTATTAATCCCAAATTGGGAAATGTTTTTGTGAGTGCAAAACAAAGTATTGCACTCAATTAGAAATAAAAAGAGAGCAGTAAATAGAAGTCAGGTACCTTTCTCTTTCTTGTTCATTGAAGAGGAGACAAGTGGATAAACACAATCTGAAGTTCTGCAAAGTTTTAAAAAGTGAAAAAGGAAATGCCAGCTGAGGAGAGGCTTCGGGGGGGGGGGGGCACCAGAGGGACCAAACACAGGCTGGTAAATGTTAACAATGATAAATAAACATTATTTAAAAGATCTGTCAGCTCGTGTTAGAACGAGGCCGTGGTTCATTTGTTTCGCTGCTCTGAGGGTATAAGGAATATTTAATCACTCCTCTGAATGATATGAATAATCACAGATCACCTTATTTTCTGGGAGCCACGAGCAAACACATTAATGACGACTTTGAGATTTACATACTGACACATTTGAATTTGTGTGCATGTTTAAACCATTTGTGGGTTTAAATGTTACATGCTCTCTCTCGAGAATAACATGGACAAAGCATAACAGTTATCGTTCAAATGAAGATAAAAACAATATGGATCTTTGCAGCTCATTTATAGAACATCAGAGTATTTTTCATGGCTTTTCTGTCATAAATAAATGTATTTTATTCTATTTTTATTGGATGTTTCCACTACTAAAACCTCCAAAACACAGAAATCATAAAAATTGGTATTTGAAATAAAGGTATATGTGTATGTATATAACATATACTTCACTCAAGGGCTGAAACTAACCTTTATTTTAATTATAAATAAAACAGCCGCATATTTCTTCAATTAATTGTCTATTAAATGTCAAACATAGTGACATAATAATGCAATAATAAAAGCTAATCCCAGAGACAGATGTGAGGTCTTCATATGTGTTCATTTGCACGAGCAAACCATCCTTAATGTCACGATCTGTCTGTGTTGTGTTTTGTCTTGTCTAGATCTGTCTTTGGTTTTCTGTCTGCGTTGTGTCTTGTCTAGATCTGTCTTTGGTTTTCTGTCTGCGTTGTGTTTTGTCTGGTTTAGATCAGTCTGTGGTTCCCTGTCGTTAGTTTCCCTGGTGTGTCTAATTTACCCGATTGTGTTCACCTGGTGTCCCTGTGTTTTCTCCTCCCTCCTCACCTGTGTCTTGTTTGTATGATTAGTCTTGTGTGTATTATGCACCTAATGGCGCGTTTCCACTGCAGCGGGTAGCTCGCTTTAAGCGTGCCGAGCCGTGCGGGGCCCGTTTTTGGTTGCGTTTCCACTTAGCCTAGTACCGGCTAGCGGGTCCTAATTCACAGTTTTTCTGGCCCCATAAAATCGTGGTTCTAGGGCCAGGAACAACCAGGCTGAGTATGCTAAACTAGATAGAGAATCGCTGGCAAGGGGGCTACAACAAGATGAACATATTTGACCGTGATTTAATTGTAATATACGTTTCAAAATGATGCCGAAGTAACAACATACTGATACCGGTTAGTAAAAACCATGAATTAAGGCTTTGACAAGTCTGCAGACAGACGGCAGGCGAAAAACCCTTTTAAAATGCGTGTTTTCTAAATGGAGCTTGGCTAAGCTAACGTTATATATGCTCCGACCGTCCACACTCACAACAACGGCCTACAGACATAAATAAACCAGCGACTGTATTCACCATGACACCAAGCAGCAAACTCTGGAGAACAGCCGGGACGCCAATACGGAAGTGCCACACACTGCAGTTCATACATGGGCCGCTAGGAACTGGCTGCAGAAAGGAGCAATTTCCATAGACCCCCATGTTAAAATGCCCAATTTTACAGCAACAAAAAACATGTTTCTATCCATGGATGCAATAAATATTATTATCGATATAGTTAGATTCCACCTTCATGATTATGAATCTGTGACTGAATTGTTTTCTAACACGACCCTTTTATTTATATTAGGTCTTAAAGTTTTTGCATAAATGAGGGCGTGGTCACATTGATGGACACCGACATGCCTCACTGTCAGCTAACAGCAACTTGTCCACTCTGCTAGGCTACAACCATAGAGGCTACAACGTTAGTTAGTCATAGTACTGCTTGACCCTTTAGCTTTAGCCGTGTTCGTGGTGATTGTGCCTTTTAGGGAATATTGTTACAAATACCAGACAATTACAATGTCGTGCTGTGCGCTTGAATGTACTAACAGAACTTCCAAGAAGTCTAAAATGATAATATTATACATGTTAACCCCGTTCGCAGGTGTTTGTGCTTGGTAGCTTAGCTTGTTACTTATTAGCCAGCTAAGGACGTAACCCTTTATGCATACATATACATTTTAGTTTATGATTCAGCCTTGGGTAAGACTTGTATAGTCTATGGCTATGACGCCCATAATGCTAAACGGGAGCAAATGTTAATAGGGGACCCAATTATCCCAGTGGTGGCCGCCGGAGCTAACGGAGCCGCAGGGGGCTAGCTCCAGCCGGCGTCCCGGAGCTAGCCCACTGCGGCTCCGTTAGGTCCGGGCGGTGGAGTCCGTCTTTTCTCAACGTGTGAATGACAAGCATTAAGAATAACAAAATATAGCTAATTCTCTTGCAGATTGTCTCATTTGATTATGAATGTAACGTTTATATAGGGGAACTACACTGTTAGCAGTAACTTGGTATGCATGTATTTCATGTTAGCTTAGCTTCTTAGCCTGAGCTAGCTCTGTTTACTTCCAGTTCGGAGGCAGCAGGTCCCGCCTCGGCTCCGCCTCTTTGCCCTTATTTGGAGCAGGCGGGATTCGACTCTGACGTCACAGTCGAGCCGTTAGTGGCCGACTCCGCCTACTAAGGGCTTCACGGCAACTCTGCAGAATCCTATGGGTGACGTGACACTACGTCCATTTATATATACAGTCTATGCATGACACAGGCAGTCTGTGGTTTGTACTTGTTTAACTTTTGTCTAGTTTCTGAACAGATATGAAGAGCTGTGAGCTCTGAGTGCGAAGAGCTAATGGCTGTGTTGTTTTTCTGGGGCTCTCATTGAAGATGACGTCACGGCTCCGCCTACACTGCGTTACTATAGTAACTACCCCAGTTCCTAAACTGTAATGGAAGCGCAGCATTAAAGTGAGCCGGGCCTAATAAGGCCTAACCAAACCGAGCGAGGCTGAGCGAGGCCTGCATGACCCAAATGAACCGCACCAAGCGGCTAAACGCACCAGGGTTCGATTCAACCGGACTATACAAGGCAGGTGTGAACGCACCCTAAGTTCTGGTTTTTCTGTCTGTCTTTGTCGGTTCATCTTGTGTAATGACTTGGTCTGCGGTGAGTGTTCTGTTCAGTCTTTGTTAAATCGTTTAGCCTTGAAATAAAGGAGTTATTTTTGTCACTTGAATCTGCATTTGGGTCCTGCTTCCTACACACATCGTAACAGAACGAACCGACCAGAGATATGGGCCCAGCAGATCCTTTTGAGCAGGAACTATTGGATACCTTCTATTTGACTAACTGCGCTCATCGATGGATAGGAGCGGTCAGGGTTCAGCAGCAGTGTTGTGCTAGTTACTGAAAACCAGTAACTAGTTACCATTACTAGTTACTTCATGTCAAAAGTAACTCAGTTACTTTACTAGTTACTTACACCCAAAAGTAACGTTTTCGTTACTTGAAAAAAGGGCTCCCATTAATGCCCTTATAGCCTTCCTTTCAGTACTGTTATTGCATTGGAGAATAATACAATCTGTTGATCAACTTGACATGCATTATATGCAATCTGGATTGCATCGATATTAGCTGGCTTTCCATTTTTGTATATTTTTTCTCCAGGTAGTTGGAAAAAGTTTTCCGTCCCATATGCCGTGTGCCGCCCGGACATGCTATCATGCTAACTAGCTCCCTGAAAGCGGGTGACTCCACTGTAGCAATAGCCTGCATGTGTTCTACAACATACCGTGCAATGGCTTTATCGACTTTTCCCTGGATAGCAGTCCCTTGGTTAAAATCCAGCCGCTGTTGCTTAGGTGGAGGTGGAGTGGCGTCGGCTGAGTCTCTGTGGTCTTAGCTACTAACTTCGTCCCAGCATGTTGTTTTTGCCGATGTTTTAAGAGATTTGAATTACTGGTTTGGGCAGTAGATAGGATCTTTGACCCGCCAAGACACAACTTACATTTAACTAAAACGTTCTTTTCTTTGTGCTCGACAAAAGTGAAATAGTGAGAATATCTCCAGGTGGAGAAACTAGACTTGAGCTCCGCCGCCGCCATGATAGTCTTGTTAGTAAAGAACACAAACACGCCCACAGCCCGTCTCCGCATGTGACACAGGAAGTATCAAAGTACATTTACTCAAGTACTGTACTTAAGTACAGTTCTCATCTCTGTTCGCCTGGCTGTTGACTATATAAAAAAACTAACGCAGTAACGGAGTAACGCACCATCTAGTAACGGTAACTGAGTTACTGAATTTAAAAAGTAATGCGTTAGAGTACTAGTTACTGCTAAAATAACGGCGTTACAGTAACGCGTTACTTGTAACGCGTTAGTCCCAACACTGTTCAGCAGCGAGATGCTGCTCTGGCAGATGCATTCCACCTTACGATGAAGAGTCAAGATTTGGTTAAATTCTTACCTGCCTGGCTTTTGGATTACCTCACGATTTGTTTCCCCGATCCTGATAGACCCAGGTCTCCCAATTCCCTTTTTGATACCACACGCATCGGTGTGGTCCGTTTGGCGTCAGCCCCTGCTTCTCACCCAGTGTTTGCTACAGTCCAGGAGCCATTCGCTGGTACTCGTCTGGCTTTTGGAGGTCCACGGAGCCTCCAAACGGCTCCTAAAAGAAGGAGTCGCAAGGCCAGGTTAGCAGCACGAGCCCAAAGGGCCATGGTTACAGACCCAGTTCTGGCCCCAGCAGCCATGGTTCTTGCTCCAGAACCGGTCCCGGCAGCCATGGATTCGGCTCCAGAGCTGGCCCATCAGCCTTGTTTCCGGCTCCAGAACTGGACCTTACAGCCATGTTTCCTGCTCCAGAACCGGACCTTACAGCCATGTTTCCGGCTTCAGAGCCGGACCTTACAGCCATGATTCTGGCTTCAATTCCGGCTCCAGTTCCGACTCCAGTACTGGCCTCAGCAGCCATGGTTCCAGAACCAGTTCCGGCCCCAGACCCAGTTCTGGCCCCAGCGGCCATGTTTCCGGTCCTGGTTCCGGCCCCAGCAGCCATGGTTCTGGCCCCAGCAGCCATGGTTCCGGACCCAGTTCTGGCCCTAGTAGCCATGGTTCCGGCCCCAGTTCTGGCCCCAGCAGCCATGGTTCCAAACTAAGTTCTGGCCCCAGCGGCCATGGTTCCAGACCCAGTTCTGGCCCCAGCGGCCATGGTTCCAGAGCCAGCTCTGGCCCCAGCTGCCATAGTCCCATCTCTTGTCCCTTCTCTGGTCCCCTCTCTAGTCTCTTCTCGAGTTCCCCCTCTAGTCCCTTCCCTAGTCCCTCCTCAGGTCACTTCTCTAGTCCCTTCTCTAGTCCCTTCTCCAGTCCCACCTCTAGTCACTTCTCAGGTACCAACTCTAGTCCCATCCCTAGTCCCTCCTCTAGTCCCTCCTCTAGTCCCTTCTCTAGTCCCTTCTCTAGTCCCTTCTCTAGTCCCAACTCTAGTCCCATCTCAAGTTCCCTCTCGAGTCCCCTCTCCAGTTTCTTCTCGAGTCCCCTCTCCAGTTCCCTCTCGAGTCCCCTCTCCAGTTTCCTCTCAAGTCATCTCTCGAGTTCCCTCTCGAGTCACCTCTCGAGTTCCCTCTCAAAATTCCTCTCAAGTCACCTCTCAAGTTCCCTCTCAAGTCACCTCTCGAGTCTCCGTTCAAGTTGCCTCTCGAGATCCCTTTCAAGTCACCTCTCAAGTCAACTCTCAAGTTTCCTCTCGAGTTCCCTCTCAAGCCCTCTCTCGAGTTCCCACTCAAGTCCCTACTCATGTGCCGTTGGAGGTCCCGCAGACTACTCTTCTGCCGGGGGTCCTGCCAACCCCATGTCCTGAGCCGTTGGAGGTTCCGCAGACTACTCTTCTGCCGGGGGTCCTGCCAGCTCTATGTCCAGTCCAGTTGGAGGCCCCGCCATCACCTGTCCTGCCGGGGGTACTGCCAACCCCTTGTCCAGTTCCGCTGGAAGCCCCGCCATCCTCTGTCTCGCTGGGGGTGCTGCCAACTCCTGGTCCTCTTCCGTGGGGGATCCTGCCGAGGGGGATCCTGCCGAGGCCTATCCCACCGGCTCCGGTTCCTGTTCGGCCGACATCGGGCTCTGCTCGGCCTCTGGAGCTGTCTGGTCTTCGCCCTCGAGCCCGGCCCCCTGAGGGCCACGGCCTTCGCCCTCGAACCCGGCCCCCTGACTTTCCCGGCCGGGGCCCTCGCCCTCATGCTCGGCCCCCTGACTTTTCCGGCCGCAGTCCTCGCCCTCATGCTCGGCCCCCTGAGTTTGCCCGCGGTGGCCTTCGCCCCTCCATAACCCCCACCTTGGACTCTGTCTTGCCCCCGGGACGTCCGCCCGAGTCCCCCTTCTCGGCTTCTGCCTTGCCCGGGGGCCGTCCGACCGAGATCCCTTCCTGGTCCTCTGCTGTGCCCCTGGGCGGTCAGCTCAGTCCCGTCCTCCTGACCCCCTCCACCCACCCTGGTGGCTTAGTGATTAAATCGTTTAGCCTTGAAATAAAGGAGTTATTTTTGTCACTTGAATCTGCATTTGGGTCCTGCTTCCTACACACATCGTAACACTTAAATATTCAGTTTACAAAGATACACAACACAAAGAAATCACCACATGTCAAAATACTCAAACTTTATTTTAATTTTAAATCAATATGATTAATTAACTAAATAAAAAAGGTCTATTAAAGTTCCTAACAAGAGTCAACATCCAGCTGAGCAACAACAACAACAGCAACCATCACACTGTTGTTGGAAATGGATACTTTTTTTCTTTGTGTCTCTTTGTGTTGACCTGTGTCTTGCTCATGGGCACACAGGACACCTGCTGGTTGGCATGGAGATATCTGAGCCTCTGGGATGAGCAATAGAAATAGGTTTTCACAGTTGTCTATCTATCTATCTATCTATCTATCAATCTATCTATCCATCTATCTATCTATCCATCTACCTACCTCTATCTATCTATCCATCCATCTATCTATCTATCTACCTACCTACCTACCTACCTCTATCTATCTATCTACAATCTACCTACCTACCTCTATCTATCTATCTATCTATCTATCTATATATATATATATATATATATATATATATATATATATATATATATATATATATATATATATACCTACCTACCTACCTACCTACCTACCTACCTACCTACCTACCTACCTACCTACCTACCTATATCTATCTATCTATCTATCTACCTACCTACCTATCAATATATCTATCTATCCATCTATCTATCTATCTACCTACCTACCTCTATCTATCTATCCTACCTACCTACCTATCTATCTATCTATCTATCTTTCTATCTATCAATCTATCAATCAATCTATCTATCAATCTATCCATCTATCTATCTATCTATCTATCTTTCTATCTGACTGATTTTTATACTGTAATAAGATGAACTTTCTTCTGTATTATTAGAATAATGATTTGTAAGTCATTCTTTACCGCACATGTCATCTTTTAGGACAAATTAATTCACCCTTTTCACCAGTTTCAGTAAATAAAATATGCATTTTAATACAGTTAAAATCCATTCATCAAAACATGACTGAATACTTATTATGATTGTCAGGTTTCAAGGTGCGTCACCTTCAGTCTTTTCCTTTTTTAACCTTCACTAAATGCTTAAGCAGCATTTTATTCTCATTTCAGTCCCTGGGAATACATTTTCTCAGAGTGAGTTTAATATCTTTTTTTTGCATTATGTGCCACAATGATGGATTATCTTGATTTTAGATCAGAGCGTTGACAAGAGAAAGGAAGGGGAAAAGCGTCTTAGGTGACGTTTGCCCAACTGCACAGGCCTATCAACGAAGGACAATAAATCTTCCGAATGCATATTTAAGACTGAATCAATGTACAGCGTAGCTTGAAGGTTAACCTGCTTTTTTGTTTGAATTTGTTATTCAAATGCAGCCTTTCTGGGTTGGCAGCCTTTGTCCATGCAGAGCACTTATGCATAGCTCTTCTAATGGCTGTGAGTTACTGTAAAGAGGAATTAGAACAACATATGACCTTAAGAGGAATGGGGTTTCCATCCAAATGTATGCGTCTCTTTAAAGTGTATATTTTGCTTGGTAACAATAATGTTTGAAGACCAAGGTTAAGCTAGCAGCCTCTCAGAGCACTTTGCAGTAACACTGAGGGCCTCCTCATGTCCAAACATAAACATAATTATTAAAAAATTATCTGAAGTAAAATTCTACATTCATTTCTATTTAAATGGAGAATCAAGGCCTTGCCAACGTAAAGGATTCTTTGAAAACTGCATATGGATGAACACGTGATGCACAACAGAGTGAACACATATCTTATTATTGCACTGTAAATAAAGAGAGAGAAAAATAAGTGTACGTATGTATTGCACTCCTATTACAATCTAAGACATCGTTGACAGTTTGAAAATAAATCTGGATGCAGTAGAACCAGAGATATCGTCTTATTTATTTAACACATTCTTCCAAATTGTCCAAACCTGCTGTGTAGGCAGCAATGCGACGGCGTCTCTGACAGATAAGGTACAGACTCTAAAGATATTCAAAACCGATGATTGTCTTTCTAAGAGAGGATTATACTTGACTTAAAAAACTGAAAAGATAAACTTTCAAACACTAACTCCTCGACATTAACGCTTTAATTCACACCTGTGTGCAATTAAGAGTTGCATCACCTGCAGAACATCTGAACTCCACATGGGGAGTCAATCATACCGACAGAACATTAACACTTTTAAAAAGCTTAATTGCCTAAACAGCATTGACCAAATATAAAGTAAATGTTCTGCGATAAAGAGGCAGCCTCGGTAAAAGAAAGCTTATTTTTATTTCGGACCAAGGGAACAACGTTCATGAAGAACTCTGTTGAGGTGAATCGAGGTAAAAGCCATTTCCTCTTATTGATTTCCTTTTTCCAGCCAGGGATAAATAAACCTGCAGAAAAGGTTCTTTAGAGCTTTGAATCTCTGAGAGCTCAACTTGTCCCAAATATTCAGTCCATTCAGTCTATGCTTTTGCTTCCAAATTTAAATTCTATCCAAAGTCTAGAGTGGGTTTTTCTTAATGACCAGGGAGGATTGGTGAAAGACAGAATTGAACAACATTGAAAGAGTTAAAGAGGACATATTATTCTCATTTTCAGGTTCATATATGCATTTTGTGCCCTTTTCGGTTCAAAAAGCCCTTTATTTTCCTCATACTGCCTGTGCTGCAGCACTTCTTTTCACCCTCTGTTTGAAACCAGAGCCCAGTCTGCTCTGATTGGTTAGCAGGTTGGCTCTGTTGTGTGATACGGAGGCTGTGGCTCAGTGGATAGTGTGCTGGACTTGGAATCAGGGGTTAGCAAGTTTGAGTCCCACTGCAGTCAGCATGTCGTTGTGTCCCTAAGACACTTCACCCCAAATTGCTCCTGTGGGGATTGTCCACAGTACTGAATGTGTGTAAGTCGCTTTGGATAAAAGCGTCTAACAAATTACATGTAATGTGATTCGTCAACCGCTTAGAGATGTCCCGCCCCTTAGCCTATCACTACAATGTGTTTGAGTGCTAGCTAATAGAAGCGCAGGTGTTACATAGTGATGTCACTATGTTACGCAAGTAAACAAATGAGTCCAATGGAGGCGTTTCAGGCAGGGGGGAGAGTGTGGGAGAGAAACTTCCTCTGGAGAGAACTTTTAGATTTTAGCATTTGCAGACCATTTACAGGCACAGAAACCTATAACACACTACAGGAAAGAGAACCCCCCCCCCCCCCAAAGAATAGAATGGCCTTTTTAACTGATTAGAGGCAACCAGAGGCTGAATTAATAATCCTTAAAGGTCACCTATTATGCAAAATCCATGTTTTCATGTCTTTTCTACATCAACATGTGTCCCCTCTGTAGAAAGAGATTCTGAAAGTTTCAGGAAAAAAGATTCTCTCTCTTTTCGTCCTGATCCATTTATATAAAAACCTGTCTGAAAATGAGCTGATCAGATTTTGGCCACTTTGTGATGTCATAACGATTTTTTGGCTTGTGTAACCATTAGCCAATCACCAATAAGGTACCCCCCCCCCATCACCTTATCACCTGAATCTCCTCCTAGAGCACCATTGAGTTCTTTTTAACCAAATGTCTCTCAGAGGGGCGTGGGGAGGGGCTCCTTATTTTCATCTAAGTAACAGACAGAGAATCAGCACTTTAGAAACAGGGCTGAAACAGAGGGGATTATGGGATGCTGCAATGATCTGTTTGGTGTTTGGAGCCAAACACTTCAGAGACATGTTTTGTATCTGAGACCTATAATATATTGATGATAAACAGTATAATAGCGGACCTTTAACACAGTCCTTGTTTACCGGTATAAAAGACACCTCTTTTAGAGCATTATAATTCAGTCTGATGCAGCAGTTAAACACTTTATAAACTGAATTAATGTTCCACTTTTAACAGGAGTAACTGATCCACATCACCAGAGAGTGTGAGCCCTCTCTGCTAACAAGCTGCCGTGGCTACGAGCGGCTAATGACTTAAAGAGAGTGTCAGCTACGGCTCGTTTGCTGAACACGCCGCTTGGAGCTTCTGCTTTAATTAGAGATTGGCTAAAACACAGCTCCCTGTGGTGTTGACACATTACCAATACTCATGCGCTCTGGTCTATTAGCGCTTTAAAACAACTCCACGAGGACTGCAGGTAATCCCACAGCTGTCCAATAATGTAATGCACTGGAGTTTTCTGATGACATGATCTGTCTGTGTGCATGTACAATACATTTACCTGCACTTGGCATTCAGAGTGTGCCGGTATTGACCGAGTTTCCTGTGGAGGTGACAAGTTCACCTTCATTCCTGAACACATGGCTGCTCTGAAGGAGCCGCAGTCACAGCCTCTCTCCATCAAACCCTGATCAAGCACAAAGGAAGATCCGTCTTTAAATAATACATGACTTGCCTTCTCATATACACCCCCCACTGGGACACTGGAAACAGGGTGCAGGTTCAAACATCTTTCCTCGTCTTCAAACGTCCTGCCTTCATCCCAGATGCTGCAGGATGCTCCGACAACGCATAGAGCTGGAGATATCAGAAAAGAAGGATTGTTAAAAGTGGAAGCCATTTATTTTGGGGCAGGTTTGTTCTACATAACTTTCTAAGATTTAATTTACGTCAAGTGATATCGAGAATGAAGAGGGGCATAGGAAGCTGGATAATATGACGTTTAACAGCTTGTCTACTTAATATTTCCCATATCATGGAACATCAAAGTATGGTAATGGAAGTATCAAATATATGTTTGTAATCATGTTTTGCAGAAGTTCACATATGGAGGAGGTTAGAATGGATTAAACCAGCATTGGACTTTCACCCAAGAGACTGTGTTTGTATCTAGCTATTTAAAATGTTGATCTTAATTAAAGTGACAATTGACTTATTTTACGCCAAACACTGATGTTTTTATCAATCAAACCAAGTGTGTTGTTGCCCAAACATAACCAACTGTATCTGTTGCGGCTTGTTTTTGTTTCACTTTACGATGTTACCAAGTGTTTAAAACTACATCCAAAAATCCGGGTGAATAAGATGTAAAATCTAATTTAAACATATATTGACATTTGTCATAAAGAAAATTACAAAAAAACAACTCTTGATTAACCTTCCTCCACAGTATGTCAGGCTGAATCCTAATCATTGTGCCGATCCATGGAGTAGACTGGATGTTGAGATACAAGTGGACTGTACATTTCCTTACAAAATATCATGGCAGTTTGCCAATCTTGACTTCTAATAACGAAGGTCTTCGATTATGTAAAGTAAACCCAAGAAACACATTTTCAGGAAGGCTGATAAAAAAAAGGTTTGATAAGAAACAGCAGCTAACCTCAAGGTTGAGTGAGGACTTGGCTCTGTATTTTTCTATTGTCATCGTCGCTCTGCAAGTCTTTTATTTAAAGCTATGGGTGATGTTAGAGCACAAAGTTAAATGAACTTTGGGATGCAGTGAATAATATAATAGGGATTTTTGCAACTAATGCAAAATGCTAATTGAGCTCCATGTTAACTTGTCTTGTCCGAGGCCTGGTGATTCGATTAGAACCAAATAATAGTCCTTCTTCTTTGACTAGGAGTACAGACGCATCACAGAAGGCAGGAGGCTCACAGTGCTGCTGCTCTTTGGCTGGTGATAAAGATTCAGCCTGTTCCTTTAGCTCCAAGTGTAGTCATGTGTATAATTGCTCTGGGACTGGAAATGCACCATGTGTGAATATAAAGGAAGGGCCATTTAATAGGAAACACTGTCCAAACAACGAAGCTTGGGTTTGTCTAAATGTCCCATGTCACAGGGAGAAGCTGCAGAGGACGGCAGGACGTTCATGATAGCAGCAACGCGCGGTGAAAGAGAGGGGAGCTAACGGGAAGAACAGGAAACCAGATAAAAAGTGATGAATGGAGACTAATCACTGAAGGCTGTTAGAACGAAAATATCTTACTTTTCAATCTATGAAATACATTGCTAGACTTTACCCCCGTCTGGACAAGAGGGAGGCCAGGAATGAGATATTCACTGTTCTCCTCTTTCATTTAAAGTCCAGAACAGCATTTTACCCATGGTGAAATCACAAGATACTCTAATACACATGGACGTTCATCAGGACTAGCCAAAAAAAAAATCTGATATTACAACAGCCCATCTGATGAGGTTTTACAGGGTCTTGATCTCATGGTGGCTTTCATTTTTCCGGGTTCACTTATTTTGTTCGAATGTATTCATCATTCCTCCAATTTCATACAAAAGTGACATTTTAGACAGCTCATAAAAGATGTATAAAACAGGCAGCAATGGTAAAGGTGCAGGCCGTAAACTAATGACCTCAAAGACAATGTGTATCTGGGGAGTTGGGTAATAATGTGTGTGTTCATCTATTAGCACCACTTTTTACAAATAGGTTGTCATATGATTCATTGTTAATATAAATATATTGACTATAGCCGCCATCAAGTCAATAACATTGTCCACAGTGGCATTGGGAAAGACAAAGTGGTTCAGTTGTCTTTTGGCCATAACATAATAGAATAATACTGCAATAGTATAGGCAGGTGGTGACTGAACAGGGACCAGGCATCTACTTGACATCAGTCATATTGAAGGACATTTTTCCAGCATCATCACAATAATGAAAAACCTTCAATGTAAGCTTCTGATGCTCTGATGGAATACTATATAATGAGGTGTTGAAGTGCATCAAAGAAGGGAGTGGGAAGCCACACACTCACAACTCAATCTTTGCCCTAAAGAAGGCCGAGCACTGAAATGTTGATCCATAACACTTGAAATAAAGATTGCATTTATTGAAATGTATTGAAGATCTCTGGTAGAGAATGTAAAGGATTCAAGCCCGACACACAACAAACAGGTACAACTTTAACGACAAATAAAAAATCATGTTGAACATCATGTTAGATTCAGACAAAAGATTTAAAGAGGCCCTTTTAGGCTTTTTAGGGTTTTCAGGTGTGCATGTCAATGGGCTGCAAAGGCTAAAATCCCAAATTGTCCTCCATCTCGCAAATTGTCCTCCATCTCGCCAAAACGCCTCCATTGGACTACTTTGTTTACTTCGGGAACACTAAGTAACTCACGCTTCTATTGGCTAGCGCTCTAACACATTGTACTTGATAGGCTAAGGGGCAGGACATCTCTAAGCGGTTGACCAATCACAACAGAGCTGACCAGCTAACCAATCAGAGCAGACTGGACTCTGGTTTCAGACAGAGGGTGAAAAGAGGTGCTGCAGCACAGGCAGTATGAGAACAATAAAGAGCTTTTTGAACATTAAAACATGGAGCCATGTCACTTGAACTTGAAAAAGATAATCATATGTCCTCTTTAATGGACATTATTACAGTATGAGTGAGCTGCTTTCTGAAGGACGATTAAAGGAAAGACAGAGAAGAGTGACGGAGAATATAGACAACATAGGCAGCAGATAGATGGGGGGTTGGGGAAACAATGGGTGTCTGAGTGACTGTGCTAAATGTAAATATCTCATTGATCGCTTGCTGTGGTGAGCAGAGACCCTATTGATCGCTCAAGGCCAAGGGCAGGACGAGGATTACAACTCAGACACTGACCTCCGATGCCTTGGCCTTGGCCCAAAGCCAGTAACCTGCCCTTCAACCTCCATCATGTGACCTCTGGCCTCCATATCCCCAGATGTGACCTGTGCTGTGTGTTTTAGCGTCCTGTCTGTGCCCCCCCCCCCCCCCCCACCCCCTGAGCTAAAGGAGCGCCTCCAGAGAGCTCGGGGAGGTCAAAATGCGTCAAGAGGCTTGACTTCACCTGAGAGGAGTGACCACTGAGAGCTGAGAGGAAACACAAAGAAAGGCAGAGGCCGGACGGATGCTTTCTTCAGTCTTCATCTTCAGCTGTAAGGTACCAGCAGCTCAGTGGGGTATTGATCCGGTAATTTAATTACATGAGCATGCATTAAGCACGGACACAGTGATGGATCACAGTTTCAGACAGATTACTTTGTGTTAATTCACCACAGAGGAGGATTCTTTAACAATGCTCGTTTGTTGCCCTCACAATAGTCTGTGTTGTGGGGGTCTTTTTGTCGGGGGATAGAGGGATATTGGTATCAAATAGATAAAGAAGTATGATGAACCCTGTGTGACACCATATTTTAGTCTGGGTTAAATCAGACTATACTGCATTTTCAAAATCTGCCAGGTAATTTTCTGTTGATTGAAATCCTCAGAAAGTTTATAAACGACATGAATTTTTGAGCGCTGTGAAAATACAATGAAAAGGGATAAATATAACGCAATATATAAATTAATTGATATACTGCTGTCACTTTATCTTTACTGTTCCCTCCACGCTCTCTTTTGACTTTATATTTACTATGTGTGTTATATTATTTGTGTGTTTGACTTATCATTTTGAACTGATACATGTGTTCATTCTGTGCACTGCCTGGGAGTTTGATGCAACAACATTTCACTACACATCGTACGGTGGTAACGTTCAAAATACACTCTTGAGAGTGAATAAACACAGCTACTTACAGTAAATATCAAATCTTCTTTAATTGTGATTTGAAGTAAACTGTGAAATACTATAACCTACAGATATCACTTTATCCCAACAAATGTCCTTTTCCTCACCGGTTAGGGCCGGTGTACCAGACTCAGCCAGACACGATCAATAATAGACACTCAGGTTAAAGGTGAGAGATCATGGCCTGTGTGTGTGTGCATTGTGTGAAGATATAGGTCATTATGTATTGTTGAATCTGGCTGCAATCGACGAGGACATTATTACGTCTCCATTCAGCAAAGATCTGTTTCCCAGAAGTGTATTTATCTTAAAGAACAGAATGTGTGTGTGTGTGTGTGTGTGTGTGTGTGTGTGTGTGTGTGTGTGTGTGTGTGTGTGTGTGTGTGTGTGTGTGTGTGTGTGTGTGTGTGTGTGTGTGTGTGGAGGGGGAGGGAGGAGGGGTGTGTAGTTATTGATCACCACCACCACCCACCTTGGCCAATTGCAGGGAACACCTGAGCCTCTCCTGGATCAGTAATGTCATTAACAGTGGATGAACCAGTGGGGAGAAAATAATCTAATTATGACGGGAATCTTTTTTTCTTGAAATGATACACTACGTAACAGTGTGCAATCTGATTATGCTGAGGTTCTCTGCATGAGGCATAGGACAGTAATGACTGAAGCAATTAACTCCACTGATCTTTTTAGTTACACCTGCAGCACAGGGGGCTCAATCACAATTTTTTTCGGCACAACAAGGAACAATTTTCATGCTCCTAATTGTCTTGTTATTTGGTCCTGGGTGTGTGAGGTGTGTGTGAGGTGTGTGTGGGGTGTGTGAGAGCCTTCTTACAGTAAGGTATTGTCTCCAGTCGCTCCACATTGTGCGCTTTTTGCCTTTATCAATCTACTGGAGCCCAGAAACAAAGACCTGGGTGTTCAAACAGCAATTACTCTCTCATCTCCTGAGACATCAGCACTGGCCTAATTGGATTTAAATGAACCCCCAAATTTCCCTTTGTTACAGCAAATAATATGCAAGGCTTTTTAATTAAGATCCGATACAAGCCCACGTGGAAGGTCTGCAGTTGCTTTCATGTCCTGCTCTTCAAAAAGAGGCTGGAGACAGCATGGCGGACAGCTCGGAGCAGAGGCTGGTTGTGTGTGTGAGAGAGAGAGAGAGAGAGAGAGAGAGAGAGAGAGAGAGAGAGAGAGAGAGAGAGAGAGAGAGAGAGAGAGAGAGTGTGTGTGTGTGTGTGTGTGTGTGTGTGTGTGTGTGTGTGTGTGTGTGTGTGTGTGTGTGTGTTGTGTGTGTGTGTGTGTGTTGTGTGTATGTTGGGTTATTGTCTATCCAGAAAGGTGTTAATGAAAATAGGGTTAGGGTTAGTTCTAATGTGTTTGATCAACTTTTTTAATTTTGTTTCAGCTTATCTAATTATTGTGGCATAAAGAAAACATGTTTTAAGTGTTTATTTGAGGAAGAACAAGGATACAAAATGGTTAATCCAGTAACACATATCTGTTAAATATGGCTTTAAAGTTGGAAGGTATATCCCACTTGCAGAATCCCTGCCATCCCATCTGTACATACTGGATGATCATTTTTATTTTTGACCATTTAAACCACCCTGTAATATATTGATAAAGGAGAATATAGCCCAAGTGGTACCAAAAATACTTGATTTACAGTTTCTTTTTTCTTTTGTTGAGTTAGTTTGGGTCTCTTGGAAGACTTGAAAGGTTACAGGTGATTTTCTTAGCCGAGCATTAGTCTCGAGTTTGCACGAGCTGCACACAGCTTTGGATTCAGTTGACCAATAACATCTTATACAATTAATAATAATAATAGATTTATTTTGTTAGCGCTTTTACAGGTGCTCAAAGACGCTTTACAGACCAATTGACCAATTGACCAGATATTTAAGAATAAGGATGCTATATTTCTTTTTTTCTTTGTCCCTGAAGACATAAAACGTATATAACTTTAATTGTATAAAACGGTGCTGTAAGGTCCTCAAATGGTTTGGAACGGTAGCTTTAGAGAGAAAGTATTAAACCTTAATGTTTTAAGCCGCGATAAACACACATTAGGTGGGCAATTGTGATTAACAATGACCTCAAAGACAATGTGTATTATTGTTTATTCTGTTATGTTTCATGCATCCTGCTGAATGTTAATGTTTTTGCTCTGTTTTGGTCTACTTCTCCTTAAGCGAATATCTTGTGGATTAAGTCAGTTTTGTAGCGCTTTTGTTTTGTTGCCAGTTGCTGCAGAAAATATTGCTAAAAAGTGAAGTTGAGGAAAGTAAACCTAAACAATAAGCTAAAAGATGCCACAGTATGAAGCGCTTTAGAGCCGAGGGGTGATATTTCCATGGAGTCGTCGTTATAACTGCCCCTCACATATAAGTTAGTTATCAGATCCTTTGTTGATATAACATGTTAATCGTAGAAGATTTAAAACAATACATTCCAGCAAACTCTTACGTCTCGACATGCATCTCATGAAGGTAATTGTGGGCAGAAAACTGTTCAGAGTCCAGTCTGCATGTGTACCTCAGGCATAATTTAAAGTTGTGACATGTGTTTAACAGATGCTCCGGCACACAAAGAGTCCTTTGCCTTCAGCGTGGTGCACAGACAGAGTGAAATGTGCTGAGTCTGGCAGCCGAGGTGTCTGCATTTACACTCGGACTCCACAATGACGCCGATCATTTTGCGGCTTCAAAAGTGATTAGACTGCAACTAAAGAATGTTCTCACAATGGATCGCTATTGTCAGGGGGGATATGACTGATTGATTGATCTGCTGCCCTCTTCAAGAACACGGCTGTAACGCAGCGGCTGGAACAGGAAGTCATCAGTCAGCCAATCTGTGTCATGAATCATTCAACCTTTGACTTCCTTGCTTTGTTGAGTCAGCCTCGAGACACAATGTGCAGAATTAGTAATGACACCTTGAGATTTTATTTTTATTTTGAAGGTGTGATTTCCAGTGTTACGGCTATAGGACCACCCAAGGCTCACTTAAAACCACCATACTAAATGTATGGATTGAATTCTCCCTTTGCCTCAGTGCATTAGCAGAGGAAATAATGACAGATGATTGAAGAGCGGGAAATCTTTTTTTTTTTGTGCTGATAGCAGAACCGTCTTTCTCAGTAACTCAGCACACACTTTAGGTCATTTCCATTAACTCAGCTGAGACTTTGGTAGATAATGATAACGTGCTGAATGGCATACATATTCAAACTCCACTTTCCTGACGTGTGATCCCCTTTTCCATTGAGAAAGACGAAGAAATATTAAGTTAAGCTAAGAAAATATTAGCCAGCCAGCCAGCATGCGGGAAGTAATGTCGGAAAATGTGCTGTTTTTTCTACACAGGGGACTTACTTCATTATATGTGCAAGCAAATTTATATTCACAGTTCAAGCCTATGTTAACATTATAGATTTCAAGAGCAAAGCCAATTACAAGCATCACTCTATAACCATGCACCATGTGTGTATGAGAAGGGTTTGTGGTGGAAAGATGGGGCTTTTTAGGGTTGGAGTTACAGCTGAAACTGTGTATTGAGAGGCTGATCACGAGTGAATGGAGCTGTGAGACTCGCAGTACTTCTGATTTCTCTCTTTTTCAAGTCCGGAGAATTCGTCTCTTATTCCATAAGGTGAAGTCGAACAGTTCCATGTGGTTTGTGAGTGAATTAATCATGATGATTAATTGGCTTTCAAGTTAAATATCCAGTGAGCGATGTCAGGCTGCCAGGCATCAGGGCTAAATTGACAGGCCTTTAAGGAGAAGCAGATTGATTTACACAGCAGCTAATGAATCCCCCTCCACCAAGAAGGGGAGGAAAGGTAAACAAGTCCTTTCTTTTCCTTCCTCCCATCTGCCTAGTTCAAGTATACACTTTGCTCTGTATTGAACTCTAACCTGAGACACAGAGACTATTTTTTCCATTTTATATTGGTTTTACAATAAAAGGACAGCTAGAACAGATTGTATCCCTTAAAGTTGCACTGTGCTTGTTCTTTGAAGGGACCTATTGTGCTTTTTAGGGGTTTCCCTTCCCTGTAGTGTGTTATAGGTTTTTGAGCATACATGGTCTGCAAAGGCTCCTGTTCCCTCCAGAGGGAGTTTCTCTCCCACTGCCTGAAATGCCTCCATTGTAATCCTTTGTTTACATCACTAACATGTAGACATTACATTACATGTTAGACGCTTTTATCCAAAGCGACTTACATTCTCAACACTGTGGACAATCCCCAAAGGAGCAATTTGAGGTGAAGTGTCCCAGGGACACAACAACATGATGACTGCAGTGGGGTTTGAACCTGTGACCACCTAATCCGAACACCAAGGCTCTATCCACTGCGCCACATGCCGCCAGACAGCACTATGTAACTCCCGGGCTTCTATTGGCTAGCAGTCCAGTACATTTTACGTGATAGTCTAAGCGGTTGACATATCGCAACAGAGCCAGCCAGCTAACCAATCAGAGCAGACTGGGCTCTGGTTTCAGACAGAGGGTGAAAAGAGGTGCTGCAGCACAGGCAGTATGAGAAAAATAAAGAGCTTTTTGAACATTAAAGCATGGAGACATGTCACAGGTGAGACACAAAATACAGATATGAACCTAATTGGATTGCATTATGTGTATCGTGGTACCTGCATGTGCCCAAAAGAGAGGATGACTGAGTTTTGTTGCAAATAAATATTTTAAAAAGGCGTGTCCGAACCAGCTATGAAGCAATACGGCCAACTAAAGCCGGGCACAGTATACTCTGCAGAGTGACGTGCTATAATATATGTAGATTATGAGAACAAAAAGACACGGCAGTAAAACAGCCAACAAACACACGTAAGTTGGATAATTCATAAGAGCACGCCAGCCAGCCAATGATTGAGCCATCATCAACAAAGGTTAAGATAACGAATTAAACACAGATGAGAACAATATCTCTTTTGTACGGGATGACGGCTCTGGTTCACACGTGGCCTGATTTGATTGTCAGTTCCCAAAAATGACATTATTTCTTTAATGTTCTTGTTCCTGATTGCTATCCTCAGGAGAGCAGAGGTTTGATACACGCAGCATTTTCAAAATCAGCTGATTCATCGACAGGAGGAACATTCATCAAGTTGAAGAAATACATGAATTCAAATTAAGGGTTAGGGTTAGAGTCTTCTGACCAAATAAGGCAGTCAGCGTCAGATTTTACAACATGTTTGCTGTGTTTTGCTAATTTCCTAATGAAAATAGTACACATTACTTAGTGTTTGCTTATGTGGGTGTATACATGTTTCTTGAGTTATCCTCAAGACCCACAATCAACTCAGATTTACAATCGTTTTTGCCTAACTACAGGCTGTGTTGAAATACTTTCTGAACAATTCACTCAAAGCTATTTAAACATCAGTGAAGACAGTGTGAGTTAAGACCGGTGTCTGAAGTTGAAGTTGTTCTGTTTTGTTATTCAAGGAGCAATTACTTTCTCACTTTGCCTTTTTACTTTACTAGCGATGTCAGACAGTAATTATTTGTATGCCTAACACGGATCAGGTCAAGTAAGACAGAACATTGCCTGGTTGTACGTGTTAGAGAGGATTTCCTTTTAAGAACCACTGTTCCTCCTTTTTCTCTGTGCATTTCTTTGCACTTTTTCACTTGTGAGAATACTACCTTGTTCCAGATTCACAATGTGTTTTTAAAAAAGCCCTTCGGGTCTGAACAAAAGGTTAAAAAACATAAGAAGCTGCGTTTACAAAATACCCATGTACAGTGTAGCGGCCAAAATCCTATAGAACTAAAACAGCCGCTGAGGCACAGTTAGCGGATCTTAAGCAGGGCAATGATCATCCAAGTCCAGACAAGAACCTCCATTTCAACCCGGAGAGACGTGATGTATGGAATACATATTTATTGTTTACACGTCATATGAATGAAATGATTGCCATGATAATACAAAAGGAGAATGTAATGGTGTTTGGTGATTAGGCCCCGGTTTGCAGGATAATCATTCAGGAGGGAAAGAACCGCTCCGATGAAATCCCCGGGGTCTAGACACTGGTGGTGGTGATAAGTAGGTGGGACCGGTCTGAAGGTTTTAGCTTTGTCCTGGAGGAGACGGGAGGCGAGAGGGGTGGAGGAGGGTTGCGTGTGGTCACCTGAAATGACAACTGACAGGAAGGAAGAGCGGGGTTGCGTTCCGATAATCCAAAAATCAGCTCCTAAATTCTAACCCTATCTCCTATTCATTGACCTCTGAGTGAAACGTCACGGGGTTAAGGGATAGTGGATAGGAGAATTCAAAAGGACTTAGGAGAAGAGACCGCGGTACTTTAGAGAATCCGAATGCACTTTCACTATCTGACGTGTTTATGATGCGCCAGCGGACGTCATGAATGTGCGTCTGCTGCTGTGGGGAAACTATGGAAACTACAGTTTTCTATACAGCGGACTACAACATGGATGTTTAATAAGAACGAGGGACTACTGTAAACTCATCTAGAGACTCTGCACCGTGCTCTGATGCTGTTGCTTTATGAACGTGGACAACAGAGAAACATATTCTTCATGACCAAAGTTGGAATTGAAATAAAAAAGGAAAGTGAAACTTATGCTCGTCACCCTCTCCCTCCGGTCCTCATTAATACAAATGATCCCAATACGTATGATTGATGAAAATATCTTAAAATCAATACAAATGTATTTATTATAAACGTTAGTCCTTAACATCTATCACTGTGTATATCACCATTCAAACATCTTTTAAAAGTTGAACAAACCCCACACAGCTCAGTAAAGACTGTGAGATGTTGACTTTATTTGATAATTTCAGTAAAAACTAACGTTCATATTTCTCTTTTTGATTATAATACTGATGAACGTTCAGAAAAAAGCACTTTGGCAACTTACCACATACGTTTTAAAATGCTTAATAAGCACCGTAACTTTCATTATATCATTTCTCGGTCATAATCGGTTGTGTCCGTGAACGGCCGACTGTTGAGTGACGGCAAATGCTGCGGCTGCAATGCATTTTGGGGCAGCATTTTCTCCTCTCCTTTCGGTTAGGGAGGTCCAGTGGTTCCTAAGCTAAAGGAGGTTATAAAGGAAGTTTGAAACCTCCTTTCCTTTCATTTGGAGAATTGGAACGGCACTTATCATGGCTGCCAGTGACGTACTTCCGGGTCATTTCACTTGGTTAGGAAGGTTCCTAAGCTAAATGGACTATTGGAATGGGCCCCAGGCATTTAAAGAATTTAACGTGTGCAGCAATTGGCTGCTGAGGGGTGACGCCCACGCATTTAATGAGGGGGGAGAGAGCAATAGAGTGACATGTAAGTGACTCATTGTTAGGTCTTCCTTATTGAACTTGCGCTAAAGCTTTCATTTGTGCATTTTATTCCAACAATAAAGTACAATGAACAGGTTTCCTATATCTCTTTTCCTTAAGCCGTTCCTGGTAAAACACCGTTTGCCTACTAGTGCTCTGGCTCCCACCTCCCACCTGTCTCCAATATATACAATTACACCAGGTGCTCTAATCACCCAGTGCCCAAAACATGCCTTCAAAATAAAAGCATAGAAACTACTTTAACTTATGACACTAACTAAGAATACATTTACAATAAACACTATAAACAGCAAGAAAATAAATGTTAAACTATTAAATAATATAAAGAGATATATAGCTCCAACATACAGTATAATGTTCGTGCGGACAAGGCCTAAGTAATTATGACCCATCTTAGGGCCCTATCATGTCAGTTGATATGCTGATTTAGGTTCAGGGTTTAAGTAAATTAGCCTAAAAGAGTTGACACACAAAGATCCTGAACTTTTTGGGAGACTGTGTCATATCCGTCTGCCCAAAAGTGTACGGCTGAGAAGCAAAACAAAGCTTCCTTCCTTCAGCTCTACTGGAAAAGGTTTCCTATTGTTCAAGGGCACAAACTTTGAGTCAAAGTTGACGAGTTAATATTTGCACAGATTTACTTCGCAAATCTATCAATTTGGGTGATACCAATGATTGCACTCTTTGTCAAACTAAATGATTTCCTCTCCTTCATATGTTTCCAACACACCTGCAGTTGGCTTTGTTTCCTGTATTATTTATTTTACAAAAAAATATAATTTCCATGTTGCATCCTTAGCCTGCTGCTTCATTGAAAGGTCACGGCTGGTGAAAAGCAGAAGCCGGAGTACTAGCTGTGTTTTGATGTTCAGTGCTACCTATTCCCTCTCTGTAACCCCCCACGAGCCCCTCTGATCTGCTGCGCTGCTCATTAAAATACCCTCTCCACCTCCGCATTAGCATCAGAGTCATGGTCAGACTGCTTTGTGCTATAAGGGTGGAACACAATATCAATAACAACAACACAAACAATAGTAGCCTTTGGTCCAGGGAGGAGAGGAGGAGAAAGGTCTTTGATAATGTACATCAAAGAGAGACGCTGTGTTTTCATTGCGTGCGTGCCAAGGGCGGCTCTGATCCGGCACGTGTGGAGTGAGCTTGAGGTCTGATGGTGAGCTGAGGGTCTGCAGGACGGGGTCTCAAGGATGGGAAGTCAAACATACAACCAACAAAGACTTGTTAAGTCAACCCTCGATTGACATTGACTTCCCTTTTCTGTCAGCGTTTTTATGGGAGAGTGCTTATGGGTCTTTGAATCAGGAAATGTGTGCAGTAAGGTGATACAAAGTTTGAGAAGACTACCACCGACAAAACTGTACATTTCTGAATAAAGTTGAACTTGAAACTCATGCAGGCCTCGGTGCTGAAGGAAGAGCTGCCAGAATTAGAGATGATAGTTTCCACTGAAGAAGAAGAAGAAGAAGAAGAAGAAGAAGAAGAAGAAGAAGAAGAAGAAGAAGAAGAAGAAGAAGAAGAAGAAGAAGAAGAAGAAGAAGAAGAAGAAGAAGAAGAAATGGTAAATGGACTGTACTTATATAGCGCTTTATCCAGTCTTTAAGACCCCTCAAAGCGCTTTACATACTACATGTCGTTCACCCATTGAGACCCATTCATACAGAGCAGTGTATGTACTTAGGACATGCACTAACATGCATACACATTCACACACCGTTGGCCATGCCATCGGGAGCAACTCAGGGTTAAGTATCTTGCCCAAGGATACATCGACATGTTGACTGCATGGGCTGGGATCGAACCCACAACCTTCTGGTTGAAAGACGACCGCACTCCCTCGCAGCCACAGTCGCCCAAGAAGAAGAAGAGGGAGAAGAAGAAGGAGAAATGACAGATATACTATATAGATCCAGACAAAAACGCGAAACAAAACAAGATCAGATAAACATAAGAAATAACATGAAATAGCTACAGTGAGAGAAAATCAAACGAATCAAAATGTTTGGAAAATGTCAAGAGTTTGCTGTACAGTACCAATATACAAGGAGACGGAGTTACACAGTTAAAGGACACTAAAACAGTTTGCTAGTATATCAAATAAAATAAAGTTGCTGATATATGAAGGACTATGTAAGGGTTTGAAATCATTAACAACTTTCGCTGACCATAATGGAAACATGTGGGTAATATGGCCTTTTCCATACTACAAAATAAAAACCTCCAAATCTTCATCATCACTGAACTCATCAGTCACTCTGCATGCTCCCTTCACTGAACACTTACTCACTTTGGCAAGAAGTTCCATTTCTTGTGAGATACTAGAAATAGCTTTTTAGTGTGCAGTGTTAATGTGAAACTCCCCTCACCGTGCGGTGAATACGTGTTAAAACCAAAGCTGCATGACATTGCTAACCTGCTGTGCTTAACGGTATTGATAGTATTTATATAATTAGATTAATCTTATGTCTTGATTGATGCATACGCTGATCCGCACAGTAGTATCTTCTACTATGTAGAAGCTTGTGAATTCCCCAACTGGATCCATAAGGTTTAACCAATGATAATACATGATACATTATTTGTTGATAATATGGAGTATTATTTTTCTAAATCTGCAACAATTCCCTATTAGATGTTTGGTTGGAGTATAAAGTAGCAGCAAGTAGAAATACTCAATTAACCCAATTACTCCAAATTGTACTAAATGTAATTACTGTCCACCACGATTCAGAAGTCACTTAATGTTTCAGTATCTGATACTTCCTTCTCTCCCTCCGATCCCACCTGAGAAATCATCGTCACTACAGAGAGCCTTTATAAGCCTGTGGAGCTCGGTGGGAGCTTCAGAGAGAAATCTGTCCATTCATGGAGCCGGCGGCCCTGAGGGACTCCGGCTGTTTGCCTTGGCTCGCTCCGGGCCGGGCACAGGGCTGCAGTGTCCGGAGCCACAGGCTGCAGCTGAAGGTATTTCCTGACTGGGTTTCTCAGCGTACCGCGTTAGAGACTAGAGGAAGACGACAGATCTTTAGATGGAGAACATGGACACAAACTCATCATGTAGCGGCTCAATTTCCAGTTCAGTTTGAGTCGCCGAGAGGCTAAGCTTGGCTATAAGCTGCGACGCGTTTTCAATGAGAAAGTCCATACTGAAGTAAGATAGTTTGACGATATGTAATAAACAAAATCAAAACACAGTTACTATAGGGACAAAACAGTCAACAGAAAAAATGACAGCACAAGCTCACCCTCTGTCATCCGCACTCGACATGAAACATGTGACCTATACACACAAACCACACCCATGTGACAATTAACGGAAGTGCTCAACAAACACAAATAAAAGTGAAGTAAACAAATAATAATAATACAAATAATAAGCTCAGGCTCTGTAGCATTTTGGCTCCTCCACATCAGGAGTGGGAAGACAAACCACAAGTGTAGTCCCATCTTTGTTTCAGTTCACGAACCTTGGTAAACGGAAATTAAAAAGCTTCTTTAAAACCCAACTTGCATGATTTTGTTCCCCCTTGCCATATAAGTACATATAGGCCGTGTCTTTATCCGAATGCACTAAACCCCACGAGTCTCATCTTTTCTCAATTTCCTCAGTCTTTCTTTCTGTGATGAACCAGATGTTTCTCTTCTCTCCCTGCATTTTGTTTTGGTTTAGCATAAGTGTTCAGCAAAGACGTTTGCTTCTAACGGGCTATCATCCCAGGAACATCTCTCCCTATTTTTTTCATGCATATGGACACTTCACATTTCAGACCCTGCACACACCTGCAAGCACCTGTGTACACACACACACACACACACACACACACACACACACACACACACACACACACACACACACACACACACACACACACACACACACACACACACACACACACACACACACACACACACACACACACACACACACACAGAAGAAGAGAGATGAGTGGTGTCTTTGTACCATTTCCTAAATGTGATCTCCCTCTCTGCTGTTCCTTGTCACTTTGGCCCCTTTCAAATGATCCATTGGGATTAATGAATGCAATTTCCACAAATTAATTCCCCCTATTCACTCATAATGGGCTAACCCACAACAGTGTTTAGCTGCTGCATCTGTCCATTGGGTGTCATCATCATTGGGGTTGGTAATTGACTATTCGTAGTAAACAGCTCCTTCTTTCCTTCAACCCGCCCTCTGTTTGAGCAGATCCACCACACCCCGTGGAAGTTAAGGAATAGAAAATGATTTACCGAAGAGCAAACGTCACAGTGCATTCAGGCCAGTACATTTAAATATAATTGGTCATGTTTGTCTCATATTTCTGCGTGTGAATGAGGGTTTTTGGAAGTAAATGTACTTTGATCATTTCCATGCGTACCCTGTGTTTGCTCTCTATCTGTACACTGTGCTCTTCATGTTTCCTCTGCTTCCGATTTGAGCGCTCAGCAGGGGGCTGTGGGTAGAGACTCCCACTGTGAAGGATCTCTCTGACTCAGGGAGAGCTGAAGGTCAAACACACTCATGATCAGAACCACAGGATGACTCTGAAGACGTGGATTATAAAAAAAAGTGCTGGGATGAAAGCCACAGAGAGAAATCCTGTTCTTGTGCTTGGACTTGCTCAACATACATAAAACAAGACATCAAATGAAAAGAAAGTACAATTTCCTGTGTTTTAATCACCTGATACCAACTTTAAGCCATAAAGAATGACATGTTGTCATATTCTCTGCAATGAATATTAATAAATGTAATAATGTGGAAATATGAACAACAAATCTGTCTTTCTCAGAAGTTAATTTTGTGTTTTCTCCTCCTGTTTGTGTTTATTCTCCATTCTTAATTAGTCAGACCCTTGACCGGCAAAGCAAACAGGACGAGAACAAGAGAGAAATAATCTGTTTCTTTGGAATGGAAAACTCCTGGAGCCCAGATGAAGGTTTTTGTTTTTTTCTCTTTCGCAATTTTGGTGGATGCATTAGCATATTTCAAAAGTCTACCAAAGAAAATAGCCCAGGGCAGAAATGGCCGATCTGCATATTGAAGACTCAACAGAGGGCGAAGAGCGGGAGAGAGAGAACGAGAGGAAGGGAGAGAAAGTCTTTGAGTAAATGATTTGAAGAAGATCTAAAATAAACAATAACATAAATTAGCCGACAGTGTCGTGTTTATTATGCTGGATTAATTGCAGTATTCGCGACAACTACAACTATTTGCTTGGTTGTGAAGCAGAGAGTGAGAGAGAGAGAGAGAGAGAGAGAGAGAGAGAGAGAGAGAGAGAGAGGAGAGAGAGAGAGAGAGAGAGAGAGAGAGAGATGAGAGAGAGAGAGAGAGAGAGATAGGAGAGAGAGGGGAGAGAGAGAGAGAGAGAGAGAGAGAGCAGAGAGTGAGAGAGTGAGTGAGCAGAGAGAAAAATGTGCATCATAAGAAGGCCTCTTCACCCAGCTTCCTTCATGAATAACAAATAGAGACCCAGCGCTGCGACCAGCCAGCACAACACATGAAAAACATTAGAGCATTCCCTCAGTCGTCTGGTTTCTCCACATTGTGCTGCCAGGCTGGAAAGATGTGAAGCTCTGCGGCGGTTCAGAGCAGCTTCTCTAATTTTACTGAACACGGCTCAACAATAAACAGGTTTTATAGACTGTGGAATAAATAATTGCTCATTTTTTAAAGTTGTAAACTTCTCTATTAATACTTATACATCTGCTATGATTTATAGAAAGCCATACAAAACGTTTCAGACACTTGTTTCATTAAGGTCATAAGGAATTAATAGAGGGCTATCCCAATACTCGGCTAGAGGTTGTTAATATTAATTTATTTAGTATTTTAAGAAATGGCCCTCGTATTCTTTTAGATTTACAGATGAATTACTGACAAGTGCAAGCCATTATTAAAACCTCATACATTGCAATATTGACAATAACACCATTTATTGTCGGGTTATCATGAATGGGCTCAATTAGTGAAATCTTAACTTTGATAAAAAACGTTGCCATATCTGTTGATCTATTATCTCTGTTCCGATATGAAACATGATTCCTGGATAAACTAAATGATCATGCACTTTTCACATCTGTTATATATTGATCTTTGAATGTCATCTTTATCATTTACTTAATCACTATTCACTTCATTATGGTTTTGTTTAAACTACAAAGACATTGTCATTCCAGAAGGTGTTGTAAAAGAAGTTGAAATTGTGAAAATAAAGTCATTGATGAAACGCAAACCTAAACTAAACATTTGAGGAATTTAGAAAGTAAAAGAAAGTGTGTTTTATGTGTGTTTTTAATTTACCGGGTAGACTACTGTACACAGTTTAACCACAACACATCTGAAGAAACGCTGCAGAGCATCTGGAAGACAACTTGTGTATTAAAAATAAAGAAGTTTACATTTTTCAAGCGGTATTTGAAAGGAGTGCGTTGGATTTTCTTTATATTCATTCTTGTGCCATTACAAAGGTTAAAGGGTAACGCAGATGTATTGCAGAATTTAAATAAAGCAGACTGTAAATGCAGAGTGTCTTATTGCGCAATGTGTCATTCAATCAGTGATGTCTTTAGTTGAGTTAGTTTTATGAGTGTCGTTGTGCTTACTCTGCGATAAACCCCAGGCCCCCCTCAGCATTACTCACTGAGTATTGTGAACTTAAAGTACTTACAAACAGCCTAATAATAATAACAGGATATGACATACACATTTCTGCTTGTGCTGATAAATCCTAATGCATGTGTTTGTGGTGCAATGTAACTAAGTACAGTTAATCAAGTACTATATTCAAGTTCAATTTGAAGTACTTTTATAAACATCTATTCTAGGTAAATATATTACTTTTTACTCCAAAACATTTATCTAATATGTTTAGTGACTACTAACTTGCAAGTGATAATATTTAATAATAACTATAAATCGACAAATACATTAAGATGTATATGATAACAGATTCAACTATCTAGAATTAAGTCCTTCTTTACCACTAGTGGCATTAAAGTGAAGTTGTATTAATAATTATAATGCAGAAATATAAAATATAAAGTTTATATTCTGAATATTCAGTATAGTTTAACTTTTGGTAAATTCTTTATACAGTATATACACATACTTTTTTCAAGTTAGTTGCAGGACTTTTACTCATAACACTTATCTAAAAGCTCAGAGTACTTCATCCACCAATATGTATTATATATATTGTATATTGCAACACATTTGAGTTACTTTTTTCAAACTTAACCACATCCTAAAACTAGATAAGTCTAAACATAGTTTGAACATGAAAAACTGTACATGTATAATTGTGGATTCAAAATTCAAATGTTATGGTAAAAGTCTCAGTTTATGTTGCAGGCTGAATTTGTGTGTCCATTTATCTTTTACCTTTTGGATGAGATCCAAGACAAATCCTGAGAGCTGAAAAACATAAATTAGCACATTTATTTTGCGGCACCTGGCTCTCTCCTGCAGTCACAAAACGTCCTGCTTCTCAGACGGTGCTTCACCCTCTCAAGGCCCGTGAAACTGAGCCAAATCCGTGGTAGAAAATTTGCCACGACACGTTTGTTTAACAAGCCATCCAGAAACTGACCCATGGAAACATCCAGAACTGGGGTGTTGTTTTTTGAAGGATGGAAACTAGTGCGGTGCGTTACGCCACTGTGGCCTTCCTTTACCATATGAAAGGGAGAGTGCATTAAGATGCAAGAGGCGTACCAACAGCGTACATGTACCAAAGAGCCGAGGATCCTTGACACCAGCCTCGGTCACTGCGTTAATATAAAAGAGAAACCTTGTTCTGTATATATATATTGAAATATACCGCACTTCATAATCTGTGTTAAAATAATAATAATAATAATAATAAAATAATAAAAATAATCATAATAATAACCAAACATAACCATTACCTATATTATTCATTATAATATCATCATTATTATTGTGTATATGTTTAAATTAGTGTTATTTTTGTTGTTGTTGCAGGATTTCCATCTCCAGCTATTATCGTCTGTCTTATTTCTATTGTAATATTTGTCTTTATTTTTGCTTTTATTCCTGCTGCTGTAACTTTGTGCACCCGAGGCTGGACTGAGACACAGCTCCTCTCTGACTGCGCGTCCAATCAGCAGGAGCTCTGCAGAGGCTTTCTGTTGTAATTGGATGGAGATGGGAGAGGAATACGCAGCCTTGGCACAACGTAAACACATGCTCGTTTTCTTCTCTGCGCAGAGGACTGGCAGAGCAGTGAGCGAAACTACCGAGAGGACTAGACAGACTTTACATTATTTTCATTCATTTAATCGCTTTAAAACATTAATATCAGTGGTTTTAGGTGAGTCTGCTCCTCGTTTTGGCACAGGACAAGGTGTTTCCCATCAGCTCCGTGGATTACGCACGGAGGAGCTCCCGGGACAGAGAAAAGTTTTGAAGTTTTGTTGAACCGGAATGCTGCACAATCTAACCAAAATCACCTGAGCCTCTATGGAGTGACTTCCTGCTTTCTTTAAGACTGCATTTATGTATGGATTAGAATAAAATTTACCAAAGGAGAGAGAGAGAGATATCTGAAGATTTATGCATTGGGGGATGGCAACAGCCACCTCCAGTCCTTACCTCGCCAGCAGCAGGATTTTGTCCAGCCCGGTGCTTCACTCTGATCGGAGGGTCGGGGGCATGCAGCCGGGCAGCACCGCTGTGACCACGGTGTCTAGTGGATACAGAGGGGACCCTTCAGTCAAGATGGTGCAGAGCGATTTCATGCAGGGAGCCATGGTGGCGGGCAACGGGGGGCACATGTTGAGCCATGCCCACCAGTGGGTGACATCGTTGCCTCACGCAGCAGCCGCAGCAGCTGCAGCCGCGGCGGCAGCAGCCGAGGCCGGCTCCCCGTGGCCCCCCAGCTCCCAGCCGCAGGACGTGAAGAGGGGCAGGGAAGACCTCCATACAGGCACCGCTCTGCACCACAGACCCCCACACCTGGGGACGCATCAGGCGCACCAGGGAAGTTGGGGAGGCTCTTCCGCGGCGCACATCAGCATCACCGAGGGGCAGCAGCAGCAGCAACAGTCGCTCATTTACTCCCAGCCTGGGTTCACTGTCAACGGGATGCTTAGCTCCCACGCCGGGCAGAGCCTCATGCACCACGGGGTGTTGCGCGGGGAGTCCCCGGAACTCGACCACGGGAACCACCATCACCACCATCACCACCACAACAACAACAACCACCACACGCACCACAGCCAGCACCACGGGGTGAACCACGAGCCGCACTCAGACGAGGACACGCCGACGTCTGATGACTTGGAGCTTTTCGCCAAACTGTTCAAGCAGCGGCGGATCAAGCTGGGCTTCACGCAGGCAGACGTGGGTCTCGCTTTGGGCACCCTGTACGGCAACGTGTTCTCACAGACCACCATCTGCAGGTTTGAGGCGCTCCAGTTGAGCTTTAAGAACATGTGCAAGCTGAAGCCTTTGCTGAACAAGTGGCTGGAAGAAGCCGACTCCACCACCGGGAGCCCGACCTGCATCGATAAGATGGCCACGCAGGGCAGGAAAGAGGAAAAAGCGCACGTCGATCGAGGTGAGCGTAAAAGGCGCGTTGGAGAGCCACTTCCTCAAGTGTCCCAAGCCTGCCGCCCAGGAGATCACCTCTCTGGCGGACTCCCTGCAGCTGGAGAAGGAGGTGGTCAGGGTCTGGTTCTGCAACCGCAGACAGAAAGAGAAGCGCATGACGCCGCCAGGACTGCCTCGCACCCCGGAGGATGCGTACTCGCAGGTGGGCAGCATGGGACCGGACACACCGTCACCCTCCATAGACTGCAAGAGGATGTACAGCGACACGTGAAAATAACTTACCGGACAATAAATCAGAACTTTTTTTAGATAATATGTCATGTTTCCCCAAATGATAGCATAATTCATAACATGTTCTTACATGTCCACATGTTCTATGGTCCTCAATAATGTTGTTTCCAAGTTGTACTCATTTGAGAGCAGAACACTTTTATGCATCCTTTGGTATTTTCCTGCACTATGAATCAGCCTTTGCGACAGAAAATGAAAAAAAAGTCTGAACAGAAAATGAAAAAAAGTTTATTAATCGCAATGTGTGTTCACCAAAAGAGCCTACGGGCATTTTATCAATCTGATACCAAGAGATTCAATGAAAAATGTTTCCAAATCTTGGTAATGTTCAACATAAAAGTTCCCCTTTAATGCTGCAGAGTTTGATGTCCCACTGGCTAAACAGGGTTATTGCCTATGTTTCTTTTATATGAAAGACATTGGTTTAATGCGCTTTATTCAGCATTAAGTGTTTTTTAATGAGCAATAATTTATCTTCCTTCAAATGTGTTTCTAACTTTTGTGTTGTGTGTCAGTGGATTTGTGTTGTGACACAGTCAGTGATCAAAGAGCGACTTAAAGTAAAAGCAGTATTGTGTTTTTTCATTCATAGGAAACTCCTTTTTGTCAAAATAGCAAACATTCCCTTAAGTTTATGTACAAGTTAGTCTGCTGTGTGTTCTCTGGTGATGATTTGGTCTATTTATTTTTTTCCACTGTGTTTATTTTCATGGAATAGACAAAGTATTTAATAAATTTGACTTAAGAAATAATTGTGTTGAGATACCTTAGACTCACAAACACCCACAAACATGTATTCTGCTGCTTTTCAGTGTGTTCGGTCAAACAAACCGCAAAGTTATTCATGACAAAATGTAATATCTGCGTATATGTTAAAAAGTCTGAAAAATAATGTTATTCTGCCTTGGCTTTCCTCTTAATAGTTTCTTATTGAGAGCAATGACTAGTCAGTTAATTAAAAATTAAAATCATAAACTCACAGAATAGTTCAATCATTCTTCAATTTAATAAAAAAATGTTTAGTTGTTGCCATAATGATACTAAACGGACATTTATAGTTTTGGACTGTTGAAATACAAATAATTAACATATTCGTTAGCAGTCAGAAAGCCGTTAGCTACAACTTGTAAATGTATTCGATGTCTGCTGGAACAAAGCTGTTTTTCAAACCTGTTGTAAAACTCTTTGAAAATAACTCTAAAGGAAAGCACTTAGTGTTGCAAAGATAACAATTGCAGAGAAAAACAGAAACAGAATGAAACAAGATACCTAGGAGGTTCATATAAAGCAGTCACACAAATAATAATCATAATAGTAATACATTTAATTATAGAGCGCTTTTCAAGATATTCAAAGACCTTTAGAGGGTGAGCATTCTTAAAAACATCCATGAAACAACACACTTAAAATATGCAAGTGATCTATTACAACATTTCCCAGCTTTTAGGCCTCCTAGTTGTGTTCATAAATATAAAATCATCTGTTTCCACATTTCCCAGCTCTTATGTGTTGACACTATTGAATCTGAACTCCTCACATGCCTCTCTCCTTGGTGTGATATACGCTGCAGCACCATACATCCAGTGGACCGAGCTCCTGGATCGCAGCCAGCAGAGGTCGGCCATCCCAGCTGGCGTTTCACCTCGGCAGCGGTTGCCAAGGTGACAGCGAGATGGAGGGACACGAGGCGGCAGGTATTTTGCCACAGATGATGGGTTTGGCAGATATACATGTAGGCAGTAAGAAGCTCAGGACGCTGGCTGTGAGAAACAATCTGTTTTACTCTCTCTGTCTCTGATGCACACAAACAAACAGAAACACGTCAGCTAATGAGCTAATTCGGCAAATCTAATGTCGTATTATTGATATGTGGAAGATCATTTGGGAGTCGTGGAAAAAAAGGCCAAAGGGAGGTCAAAGGTCGGCTGTTACAGTAGCTGCGAACAAAACACACAGAAATAAACACAAACCTGGAAGTTAATGTTTCACTGCAAATGTCACATTTAGAATTGTTGTTTGAGTACTTGCCACTGTTTCTCTTTCAGAAGCTTCCACATGGACATAGAAAAACAAAACATGTGACTGATACACACACTTCTGGTAACCATGTCATTCTTTTTATGAATTTCGTCACTACCTGTGTTAGAAAGAGAGATACATCAACGTGTTTCTACGTGTGTGTGTGTGTGTGTATGTGTGTGTGTGTGTGTGTGTGTGTGTGTATGTGTGTGTGTGTGTGTGTGTGTATGTGTGTGTGTGTGTGTGTGTGTGTGTGTGTGTGTGTGTGTGTGTGTGTGTGTGTGTGTGTGTGGTCTAGCATTACTATACTTGTGGGGACCTAAATATGTTTACATAGTCACGTGTGGGGACTCGCCTCCCTTATGGGGACAAAATGGAGGTCCCCATGAGGGGAATCATTAATTTTAGGGTGAAGACTTGGTTAGGTTTAGGATTAGGGGTAAGGGTTAGGTTAAGGGTAAGGTTTAGGGTTAGGCATGTGTTGGTTATGGTTAAGGTTAGGATAAGTCTCCAGGAAATGCATGTAAGTCAATGTAATGTCCCCTGAAGTGATGTATACATGGTATGTGTGTGTGTGTGTGTGTGTGTGTGTGTGTGTGTGTGTGTGTGTGTGTGTGTGTGTGTGTGTGTGTGTGTGTGTGTGTGTGTGTGTGTCTTTGCTGAAATTTGGCAGGATTTAAGGGGAAACTCGTATAAATAGCAGCCTGCCTGCATGAATGGGTGGCTTGAATCGGTCTTTAGCAGTAACTCTTGGTTAATTTTCAATCCCTTAGTAGTAGGTTAAAGGGGAGACGATTACAAATAAAGAATACATGCTAATGAAACTTCCCCAGCTTGTGTGACTGACACATACAAAAGCAGATACAATAGATACACAGGTTTTGATATAAAATCCTGAGAAAACTGTCTTATTATTGGGCAGACAAAAGTAAAATAATAACGACAGAGTGATTAAAAATTGCTTTAGCTTCACATAAATTAGCCAAATAAGATTTTCACCAGACGATGATGTTGAAAAAAATACTAAAAACACTTTTACTGGCACATTTCTTCTTCACCAAATGATGACGCTCAAAGCTTGTCAGCATTAAGTAACTGAATGTAAAACAGCTAGAACACACAGCGCTCGGTCATAACAACCTATCCCAGTCTTCACATAAACACACAATGTTAATGTAATGAACCATTCTGCCTGCTCTCAGCTACACATCAACATCACACAGGGGTGGAAAGGTGGCACCACAGATCACAGTAATCATCTACCGGTCCCTCGTAACATGGTGTATTCCCCCTGAGCTTCAAAATGCTGAATTCTCTGATAAAAATGGAGGCGAAATCTAAGCTCGCAGGATTGCAGTGTGATCCCCTCAAAGCTTAGCGATGTAAAGATGGGAGATAAGGCTGGAATTGAGGGATAAAAAGCCCTTTAAAGGGGGTTTGTCATCACACAACGCTTAGGTGTCCTCTCTGAATATTAATGTGGGGATCTGAAGGTAAAAGCTGATGATGTTACAGTAACCTGAACCCAAAACCATCAATCAAAAGAAACGGCTAGGCTCACATGAACACCCTGAAACGTGTAGAAAGTGCTCGAACATAATGTGGTACTTACATGAGGTATTATCACCACTGGAATATTGTTTCTTTCATCAGTGAAACAGTCAGAATGTTATTAGCTCCCCCAACAGAACATGCTAATATGATTGCTCATAATTGCTCTTAAAGCCTTGTTCAGAGGTACTTTACATAAGGCAATTATGGCATGATAATCGCCTTCTGCATGTTGTTTGTGACTCACAGTTTGGGCCAGTGTTACATACGCACAAACTAAAGAAAAGCAGGTGTTAATGCACAACTATTTCACTGTGGGTTGCACATTATCAGTCCTCACTGGTTGGTGTTAATTATTTCCACATTGCTGAGATGGGTTAAGCACTAAAGTCTAACACTGATTAACACACTGTGGCTTCCTCAGTGTGAGGTAACGCTCATGGAGTCAGAAGCAGCAGCATGCCTGTATAAAAGTCAAAATAATTTATTTTAGATTCTTGTAATTTTCTGTGTGAATGTATTCAAATGTCTAAATGTAACAGGGAAACTAGTCCACACAAGACTCAATCATCTCAAAGTCAATATTATTACGTGTGTGTGGAGTCTCCTCTGAATATTCTGATTTAGTGGTTTTCACTGTTTGATTTTTTGGTGAATGATGGAGTACCAAAGTCTCCCCATCAGGAAGACATTAAAGCAAACATCTGTGGAATAATGGAGAGGGAAATGAATTCTCTCACCAGCAAGCTTGTTGTGTGGGTGCCACTGAACGTGACGAGCATGTATGTGCCAGACCGCTGGAGTGGAACTGGTTTGATGGGCATGTTCAACACATGGGCACGATGCCAATTTAGACAAGCATGCCCATGAAAAAGATCTCCGCCTGCATGCTAATTGTGTGAGTGTGTATCCGTACGTGTGTGACTAGTACTGAAAATACAACAGTGTTCTTATATCAATCAAAATGAATTACAATAAATTCCATTCAGCAACTCTGTATCGATGTTTTTCTGCACATCTGGATTCAGCCAGCATTATATCAATGATGTCTGAAAAACCTCCTTAAAATACAAAGCGGTATCATTTATTTAACAATTGATTAGGCTGCTGCTGGAAAATGAATGATGGATATGTGATGTTTGAAGAAGAGGTGGTGCATCTTTGAAAAGTGTAAATGAAAAAGACATATACTATAAAAACCTAAACATACCAACACATAAGAGTTGCAGAAAAGCCTCAACTGAAGGCCAAATGCATGTAAGACACAATGCTGCCATCTCCTGGACAAACATCATTAACGCATGTTTGTGAATGTTTACTTTGCATGAGGACACTGTTCATATCCTCCTGGGACCCGAGAAAAAAAAGTGTCTTCCAATTTCCTTTTTTTTGTGATTTCCTACCTATTTAGGGTTAAAAAAACATCTTGCAATTTAGACTTTTTTTATTTTATTTTAAAATGTTACAGTATGTCCACTGTAGAGGACGTCGGGACCATATTAGTTTGAAAAGACAGCCAACATTAACAGATGGACTATGTAACATATTATGGTTATAGAGGGATATTAATACAATAATACATTGACCTTTACTTAAAACATGAATAAGTAATTGATCTGAACATTGCTGTTTATTTGGTCAATAAAAAACTAGTTTGGTTTTTGGTGAATCTTTCCAGATCTTCAAAGACTTTGTAGTCAATGTAGTGGGAAAGTACCTCATTGACTCCAGTCGGCACGGGCTGTAGGGTCATCTTGACTAGTTTTATGGATGTGGTCTCCATTTGACCTGCTCATAGAAACAAAGCTTGCATTCCTGAGGCAATTCTCATTTGTCATGCCTCCACTTAAAATAAAAACAACAATAAGACATACGTGCTACTCTTGGCCCACAGAGGGCCATGTCTTTCCAGCTCGTCCCTATCTGTCTCTATGTATCTATCTGTGCGCTCATGGAGCCTCCTGCATCTTTCCCCCCTTCTTCTTGACCCTCTTCTATCCCAGGTGTGAAATCCTCCTCTCTCTCATCATCTGAGAGCTCAAAATCTGAATCTCCCTGAACTTTCTGGTACAGAAAATGTCTGTTTCAGTTCCGTCTCCTGCAACAATATTGAGTCATAAAGTCCATGAAGACGGTCCTGACGTCCACTAGAATGGACATTTATAAAAGGGCTGTTATTTGAAAACTTGAATTATTGAATTGCTTTCAGAACTAATTATATAGTTCCTCACATGTTAATAAACAAGAATATATATGATTTTCATGGTAAAAATGACAATTATTCAACAATATTTGACTTCTCCTCCTGCTTCTATACAATTTTGTTTTTCGTATGCCAGCCATTTTGGATGAAAAGAAAGGAACTTCCCAGCATGCAATTTTAACCAATGACATATCACTGGAAAGACCGGGATGTCCTCTGTACATCACATCAGGGATTGATAGAGTAGCTCAGAAGAGTAAAAGGAGATGCATGTTAACAAAATGTCCACTACAGTGGACATTTTCAATGGGCTGGCCTGGGTCCGGCAAAAACACAAATAAACTGTTCAATGAATTATACATTATAAATGACAGCTGTTCAAGATGAGAAAACTAGAATTAAAATGTGGATGTTTTAAAGAAGTGGATGTGAGTCTGTTTATGCCATGATCGACTGACAACCCAACATACAGACTGACTGTTTAATTAATACATGCTGGAATTCATGGTTATGTGATAAGGAATTCAAACGTCCTGAAATTAGTGTTAATTACAGTAAGGTATTTTTAAATCATATTTATTTAAATGTGTCCTGTTTTGTTCTTACTGCATCCCTTGGTGCATGGCTAAAAGACCAGAACAATAATCTAAATACCCTTTTGATGAATATGTGTGTTATTCATGTGTGTACAAATCCATATTAGGCATTTGAAATGTGCTTTATTGTTTTAGCTAAAATGTTTTATAAACTACCATTTGTTTTAGTTGCTGGCATTTATTAGCTCATACTTTAAAGTACATGCATATATCTTCTTAATGTGCATATTTTATCAAATCCAATGTGCAATCTGCTTTGTAAGTAGACTTGACAACATGTAATTAACTATTATTATTAGCTGCGTTAGGTAAGAGACTACCTTTTAAAAGACACACTTCATGTTAAACTATAATGTGTACACAAACACATTAACATCACACAGATAACCAAGTATGCATTAATTAGCATCCCATATGATACATGCTGCATGTGTGAAATGACCTCGCACTGCTCCTTTAAGTCAGGGACCACCTGCTCTCCTCGCGTCAGCTTCATCCGCAGGAGGCACGATGGCGATCGATCCGGCAGGAAAATGTTCAAAGTGGAATATTTTTGGGAAAAGCTCGACATTCACAGCGAGAGAAACGCGATTGTCGAGTCAGGAGACAAGCATGAAGCCTGATCACAAACCTGACGTCGAGGTAGGCTTATTTATATTTAGTAAATGCTCAAAAATGCATCTGATCATTGCTTTAATCCCCTGCTCGTTGCTTACTGGTGAAAGGTTGTCTTTTCTCTTTGACGTGTGTTTTTTCATGATGGTCTGCATTGACAGAAAGGCTGAGTAGACTAGAGAAACACAGGTGATGGAAACAGGCTCTTGTGTAAATATGAGGAGGACACACTGTACAGGCTCAGTGCTGGTGCCATGTGAAAACAATGTGTTTTAATAGTGTAAGCAATGGGTTATTGAAATAAGGATACATATAGTATGGTATTTTATGCACGAGGTTGTACAAAAAGGAAAATAAACCTGCATCAAGGAGCTGATACCACTAATCCTCTTACATGTATCACTGCTTCTGGATGCTGTTAATCATAGACACATGAAAGTGAAAACAAATGAACAAATCGATATTATAAAACTCTAATATTTCTCTATGTTTGTATTGTCACATCAATCTCAGTCAAGCAGCAGCTGAGGTAAACCACCTGTTTTTGTTGCAGTAAGCAGCCAGGAGCCCCCTGCAGGGCAAAGCTGCTCATTATCCTCTTGACCTAATTTGCACCAGATCATTTTGAAAGGTGAAAATGTATTACAATTCAAAATGTATGCATCAAAGTATTACATACGTTTGTTTTAAAGACAGTAAACAATACCTCATAGTAAAAAAGCAATGCAAATACGTCAACATTCATATGTTTTTAAATGTCACAAACAAGCTGAGTAATCGCTCATCTTTATTGAATATACAACACAAACAATGACATAAACAAGACCTCAAAACAATATTTGTAGTGCCTGACTTTGAGGCATTTTTGCTTAATTAAAATAATTAAAAGAAAAATAAATGCGGTAGACTGAAACGCTAATTTTTTTATTCCTAAATCCTGTGAAACGTAAAAGGGAAAATATTTTGCTCATAAGGGATGAGAGAACAGGCTGCTTGTTGCCATGGAATTGGTGACCTTGTTGCCATGGCAACAACGAGCAACGCTATGCAGTGGCCTATAAGGAAGCTTGTGCAAGAATGTAGCTTCAGTCGCTGCAGGCACCGTTTCATCCACCTGTGTGTCTGAGAAAACCATCATTTATTAAGATTAAATGTGCACTCTTGACGTTTGTTTATCAAAATGTTATAAGCGATATGTTCTGATTTTTGAATTCGAACATTGGATGAAACTGTGTTTACCATCACAGAAAAATCAATGAATCCACAGGCCATTTTTTACAGAAGATATTTTGAAATGTCACAGTATAAAAGCAGTTATTAATAATTTATGGAACGATGGCTGCTTCAGTTTTAGGATGCTTCATGCCAGCTGGCTTACGATCACTCTGCAAGGTCTTCCTGTCTGAATAGAACAAAGACAATCATCATTTTATAACCAGCAGCTACTATGAAGTCTATTAAGTCAGGAAATGTGTTTCTGCCTCTCAAGTATAGAGATGTCCTCCTTATCTCTGTTTTATATCATTATAAACTGACATTTAAAGACATCACCTTCATCTTTGAGAAACTGAGGTGGACATTTTAGAAACCAATAATCGATATATCTTGAGAATAATCACTAAATCAATCGATGATTTGAATTTTTTTTATATTCACCCCTAAACCTAAACTGCACTGTTGTTATTCTGTTATTCTATAATCACTGTTATGTGCAAAACACACATATTACTCTACTTTCAACCATAGACTGTAGGCTCTCAACACCATTATATGTTCACTGGTCTTTTCAAAATGCTGCTACTTACTGTACTTTTTACCATGGACGTGTACTTATTCGTTTTTACTTTTATCAACCTGTGCTTGCCTCTATATTGAATAAATCCGTTTTTTTTATCTTTGATCTGAACTGTACATTTCTGTTACACTGTATTTCCCCCCTCTGTAAGACAAATGAACCTTTTCTGATCTCTCATTCTGATTTATGTCATGGAGGTCATGATGTCTATCTGTTCTTCTTGTCTCCCAGTTCCTGTAGGAGCCCGTCCACCTGCAGGACAACCTCTGAGACCAGCGTATCGCTAACGCTGTCCCACTACCAGGATGTGGAAACCATAGCAACAGACGAGTCCTGTGTGTCCTGAGGATACCTATGTGATTTATCAAAGTGTGAAGCATTATCCAAGACTGGGCTTCTGCTGAGTCTGAGGAAGACAGGCTATATCATGGGTGTGTACTACACTGCTGTGTGAATGTGCGTAATTCTACTCATGTGTGAAGCACGGACTGTGTGTGCTCTGAAGGGTTGGTGGTGTGTGTGTGTGTGTGTTTGTTTATGCACCCATGTGAGTCAATACAGCTGTTAATCATCAACCAAATCCAATCTCTGTGAGCAGCACATGTCTTTCCTATGTGAGATACCTCTCATGTTGTGTGTGTCTGACGGTCTGCTTATGTAACTTCTTCATCCTCTTGGGGAGTCATTCCTCCTCTCACTGTTTGAATGCACAATTATCACTGAGTAATAGATCATGCAGCAGCTGAAATCCTCTGACTATCTAATGAGCCAATCAGTCTGTGGTATCTGTTATGATACCATCTTTACAGCAGTCTTTTTCAATATAGTTTTACTCTTAGCATGCCAAACAGTAACCTATATGCATCATAACAAAGCATTTATATTGCTTCCTTTTTTCACTGCACTGCATCACCAAGTACATTTCCTCTGATTAATATACTTGAAGGATAACGCAACTCTGATTTAAAGGAGACATATACAAAAGTTTCAGGTTCATCCTTTTGGTTTGGGTTTTCTACTAGAACATGTTGACCCAGAAATTGTTGAAAAAAACTAATTATTTTTCTTATACCGTCTCTGATTATATCTATATTCCTTCTCCTGTCTAAAACACTCTGTTTCAGTGCCTGTCTCTTTAAGACCCCTCCCAAAATAGCCCAGTCTGCTCGGATTGGCTTGTAAGAAAATATGGCGCACCTTTGCATAGGTAGTTTATATGTAGTGAAAGGTCATTCTCAAGTAGTGAGGGTATATTTGACAAAGCTCGTATAGACCAGTGCTTCTCAAAGTGTGGTCCGCGGACCACTGGTGGTCCGTGAGCGCCCCCTAGTGGTCCGTGAGTATATTGGTAACATTTCACATTTGAAATAAATTAATCTATTTAAGTTTTCCGCACTCTCGCGGGAATATCTCCGCAATGGAGCGAGCTTAAGTTTAACTTTCAATTGCATGATATAGCCCAGCGCAACACCTTCTTCACACATGTTGCCACTTGTACCACTTTGTACCATTTTTAGGCGATTTGTAATATGTTCTAGAAAAACGATGTGTTTTTTGGATATTTGTGGAGTTAGGTGGTCCGCGAGTGTTTTTTAATTGGTTAAGTGGTCCTTGGTATGAAAAAGTTTGAGAAACACTGGTATAGACAAAGGAAGGGGAACCAAATCTGAATAACATGTTGAATCCCATGTTTTGTAACCAAGGCAACCCTTAAAAAGTCTTATTCTACAGTTTTTGGAATGGTAGGCTCTACGGATACCAAAATGAATAGGCAAAAGCGCTATAAAGAGTCATAGCATGTCCCCTAAAGGAGACAGACTGCACATTAATGTAATGCCTGTTGACTTTTTCTGTATCACAAAGTATTCTTTGAAACCCAATTTGACTATATTCTTGTCTTTCTATCTCAGATATTGCCATGGAAGACCAACTTTTGGAGGACATTGTAATGTGCACACCACAACAATAATCAACATGAACCTTCTTCTGGGCTGACATCCCTCCATAAAAGCTGCCATGGCTTTTTGTAATGAAAGCCTGCTGGAGGAGTGCAGCTTCCTGGGGCCGGACAGTGTGGAGGAAGCAGCAGAAAGTCTCCCTTCAGAAGCTGCGACTCCCCTCATATCGGTCACTCTGCGGGTGACCCTTGCCGCCATAATGATCTTCATGATAACCATCGGATTCCTCGGCAACGCTATCGTGTGTCTGATTGTTTACCAGAAACCCGCCATGCGTTCTGCAATCAACCTCCTCCTCGCCACGTTGGCCTTCTCGGACATCATGCTCTCCCTGCTCTGCATGCCCTTCACTGCGGTCACCGTGGCCACCGCCGACTGGAGCTTTGGGAGCGGGTTCTGCCGGGCGTCCATCATGCTGTACTGGCTGTTCGTCCTGGAGGGGGTGTCCATTCTCCTGATCATCAGCGTGGACCGCTTCCTCATCATCGTGCAGCGGCAGGACAAGCTGACCCCTCACAGAGCCAAACTGTTGATCGCAGGGTCGTGGCTGCTGAGTCTGTGTGTGTCCCTGCCCTCTGTGATCGGGTGGAGGACCAGTACGGCGGGTATTGGGGGATCCTGGGCGCCGCAGTGTGTGCTGGGATACAGTGATTCCCTGGCAGACCGTGGATACACAGTGCTGTTAGCAGTAGCAGTGTTCTTTGTACCTTTCGCTGTCATGCTGTACTCTTACATGTGCATCCTCAACACGGTGCGCCGCAACACCCTGCGCATCCACAACCACACCAACGAGCACTCCTGCCTGCCAGCCCTCAACCAGGTCAGCAAGATGAGGCTCAGCGGGCTGCAGCGGCCTCCTCAGATCAAGGTGGACATGAGCTTCAAGACCAGAGCCTTCACCACCATCCTCATCCTCTTCGTGGGCTTCTCTGTGTGCTGGTTGCCTCACACGGTGGTCAGCTTGCTGGCGGTGTTCAGTCGACAGTTCTACTACAGCTCCGTGTTTTACCCCATCAGCATAGGCGCTCTGTGGCTCAGCTACCTGAAGACGGTGTTCAACCCCGTCATCTACTGCTGGAGGATCAGGAAGTTCAGGGAGGCCTGTCAGGAGTTTATACCCAAGAGCTGCAGACTGTGTCCCAGGGTGCCGGGCAGGAGCCGCAGGAGGGTGAGGCCGAGCAATATCTACGTGTGCAGCGAGACTCAGTCGGCTGTGTGAAACCAGTGGGCTTTGACACCCAGAAAAATAGTTTGGACCCCTTGTCCTCACAATAAAGCGGTGCAGTGATGACCTCGGCCGACCTGGAAGTTAGCATTGCAAGGGTTTCCTCTGCCAAAAGCGATTACTGCAGTAACAACTATTCTACCTGGGATCAACATAAATAATAAGACATTAAAACTAGGGCCGGGACTTTAACGCGTTAATTAAGATTAATTAATTACACAAAAATTAACGCGTTAAAAAAATTAACGCATTTTAATCGCACTTATTTTTGCACCGCGGAACGTTTCTCACTGGATGAGTTTCAGGCGTACCGATTATACTGGAGCACCAACTAACGTTCATGACTTCAGACAACAACAAACCACAGTGAACAACAGTGGGAAATGTTGTTTTAAAAAACGGACGGATGGAAGCGTCGATAAGAGCACGGTTGTGTGCAAATTATGCAAAAAGGAATTCGCATATCACCGCAGCACATCAAGCCTCAAGTATCACCTCAATGTAAAACATATAGCAGCTAGCGTGGAAGCTAGCGTGGACGTTAGCCTCTTTTATCGCGTTCACACCAAAAAGAGCCGGTACTAAAATTAGTTCATGAGAACCTTTTTACCCCCACGAAAGTCCCTGCTAGAGAGCAGAGAGCTGCTAGAGAGCAGGGACTTTCGTACGGCTCTCTTGTGAGAAAAGAGCTATATTTCTGATTGGCTGGGCGGATTGCAAACCACGCCCCGTAAAACTCCCAAAAAGTTTTGTGAAGCCGCCATTTTATTATCCTCGCATTAGCATTATTAGCATTAGTTTTATTAGCATTAGCCCAGCGCAGAAACGCAGAGAGACTAACTTATGGCAACACAAAATAAAACATGGGAGCGGTGGAGATGAGGAGGTGTCGGCGTTCTGGCGATTTACTCGGAAGGCTTCAGTAGAAGCTGCTGGGACTCCCAGCAGCTTCTACTGAAGCCTTCCCCAACTCCGGGGACTTCCGGCCGGGGACTTTGGGCGGCAGTATACGCCGTGAAGTGGTTTGCGGCCTGCCAGTAAACCCAAAGCAGAAGAAGAAGAAGTGACGTCAGCGGCTTCATTTGCCTAATCCACCCTCAGGTTCAAAGAGTTCTCATGAACTAAGTTCTCATGAACCTTTGTGGGAAAAGTACTGCGGTGTGAATACGCCTAATGGTATACTAAAATCCATGTGAAAAAAAATTGCTTCTCACTGTTCTTAGGTCAAATATGTATATGCGATTAAAAATGCGATTAATTTCGATTAATTAATTACAAAGCCTCTAATTAGATTAATTTTTTTAATCGAGTCCCGGCCCTAATTAAAACATCACATTATTGACTATCCGCAATAGAGTGGTGCAGAGATGAAGTATTTTATAGGTAGACCCAGAAGTTAGCATAGCAAGAGTTCCCTCTACAAAAAGTAAAGGATTTTTTCATTGGATTTTGGTATACTGCAGAAATTAAGTTCTTTGGTAAATACACATTTATGATACTTAACATGTTTTGTTCAGCAGGATAAACTTGACGATTATCACGACTTTGATTTTGAGCGTAACTGCAACCGGCAGAAGTAAAAAGCTATCAATAGGCTCTAACAATCTACATCCTTGTCACGTGGCTGCAGGTCATCACCGCTGAGCTAAAGGCGGACTCAAGTGTGGGGTGATGACGTTTAGTAATCTTATTGAGCCATTTGTTAGCAACTGCCGTTTTTATGACACATAAAAGCTCCGGAAATTCACAAGTTGTTTTTTACTGACGTATTTTATGTTGTAGAAAAACCCGTCAGAATCTCATAAGCTTGTGTTAACCAAAGACCTTATTTCAGGCCTCTAACCAAAAGAAAGTTTTAAATTACCGTAAAATAATATACTGGTTATTGACTAAAGAAACTCATTTCAAGAATTTTTAAGCCACCATGGATGAAAAGTTCTTAAAGTGATCACAGATCTACAATTTGAACAACTCCATGACAATTGGACATCCACAGAGAAAGGTCACGTGATTTAATTGAAAGCTCCAGAAGTTGTTATTATTAATGTTCCTGAAACGTACTGCCATCCAAACAGTTTTATATCCTTCATTGTCAATTCACCTCTTTGTTTCCGAGTTTGTGACGGAATTGTTTCATGAATGTTATCTTGTTTCTTCTGACTGATAAGTAGTTGTAATAATAATTATCTTGTGAGTTATGTGATGCATTTCACACAAAAAAAGCATACAGGGTATTGATGTTCAGCAATGTTTTCAAGGGACAGTCTGTAAGCTTTTCAACTGACGTCTTATTTAAAAAATACATTGTTTAAAATGATATCTGTGCAGAAACACAACCTTGTGTGATTTAAAATTGTAATTTAAAACCATGAGTGTATAAGGCGTGTGCCAGTTATTGAGCTGTGAATGTTTACTTGAATGTATCATCTTTCCATGAATAACAAAAACCAGGTAAATAAATGCAATTTTTAAAAGATGTCGCATTGACAGAATGCTAATTTATTTGGGTAAAAAACAAATGGCTGCTTTTACAATGTACAAAATGAAAAATAGGTTGCTGGGATACTAAAGTCATCCTTTCACTGTGAGTGGATGTCTCCTTCACTGAAGACAATACACACAATGGCTTGCGTTTAATTAATTCTATTAGGCAAGGCAAGTTTATTTATACAGCACCTTTCCGCACACAGCAACCCAAAGTGCTTTACAAAATAAAATAAAAGATAATTAAGAATAAATACAGTGGAAGCACATTATAAAATTACATTTAAAGACAGGCCTTTAAAAAGCAAAGATAATACAATAAACACAACAGGTATAAAATACATGAATAAAAGCCATACTGCAGTGTGAATTTGAACAACTCATCCAAATGCAGCGTCCAAAAGATACGTTTTTTTATCTCGATTTAAAAGTATTAACAGTTGCAGCTGACCTGCAGGATTCAGGGAGTTTGTTCCAGATGGTCGGGGCATAAAAAGTAAACGCTGCTTCTTCATGCTTAGTTCTGACTCTCGTAACAGAGAGCAGACCCGTCCCAGAAGACCTGAGACTCCTGGATGGTTCATAATTCTGCAGGAGATCGTTAATATAATTAGGTCCTAAACCATTTAGTGCTTTAAAAACCAGCAATTTAAAATCAATTATTTGGTAGACTGGAAACCAGTTTAAAGACTTCAGAACTGGACTGATGTGATCCACTCTTTTTGTGTTAGTGAGGACTCGAGCAGCAGCGCTCTGAATTAGCTGCAGCTTTCTAAGGGATTTTTTTGTGAGACCTGTGAAGACACCATTACTATTATTAGGTTAGATAATCCCATTGGATCAGCCCAGAAATTGTATTTTTTCTTTAATTTAAGCAGTAAATAAACTGTGGCTTGAATTTATTCTCCAAAAATATGTGTGTCATTTTGGTATCGAAACATTATTACTTGATTGATTTTTAAATATATGTATAAGTGCTATAAAGCTGAAATACTGTACCATCATTAACAATACAGTCTCAGGCATGGGTCATGTTGCTGTGCAGCATGCAACAGGAAGGTGGTGCTGCTCTTTCACTGATAATCAAACTGTAAAGTCCACTGAGACAAATGTAACATTTGTGATATTGGGCTATATAAATAAACATTGATTGATAATTAAGTTTGATACATTTCCTGCTGAATTACCGACTGAATTTCTGTTTTATCGCTGTACAAATTAGAGATGTGTGATCCACAGTGGGTGGAAGAAATATTTGAGATATTAGGAGAACTGCTGCTGTGAAATTGAAGCGTTTGTTTACAATTATTTACACAGCGTGCACAATGCATGTAATGGTGTTTTTTTTTTAATACAAGATAATGAACGTTTCTCATTTTCCGTCAAAATTCCCTAGAGCCCATATTGTGAAACCAACAAAGAATTTGAATTGCTGTCATTATGGAAAGAAGCACATTCTTATAACTGAGGGGCATTCAAATGAGTTAAAGAGATGATTGGATTATTAGATTTTAGATGGGTATAAACAATGTTAACCAATTGATTAATCACTTAAAGGTGGGGTAGTGTTAGGAACCGTGACTCACTGATATGAGGACTCATTGCACAACCCGGAGACGAAAAGGTTTGAAGAAAAATAAACTTTAATGGATCAAAAACAAAGAAACACTCTTTACAGAGGGAGTGACAAAACGGTCACAAAACAAAACGCTCTCATGGAGGATATCACAAAAGGTACTTGGTCTCTCTATGGCTGCTTGGATCTGACTTCTTGGCATGACGAACAAGACGAACTGACAACAGACAAGGGGAGACAGGACATACAAGAGGTAAGTGGGAACAGGTGGAAACAATCAGGGGCGGGGCAGACGCTGACGATGGCAGGAAACAAGAACCAAGGAAGTAAAGGCACTTGGAATGAGACAAGGAGTACAAAATAAAACAGGAAGTGAAACAAACAAAACAAACATGAACGTGACAAATACATAACAAACTAACATAATTGACAGGACACAACAGTACCCCCCCCCTTCTAGGGCCGACTCCCGACGGCCCAGGCTGCTCAGGGTGGCGATCATAGAAGTAATTTATGACTCCCCAAGGACCTGGGGAGTTTGAGGCGCACAGAGACAGGGTTAATGATTTTTGAGACTGGGAAAGGACCCACAAACCTCGGTGCCAACTTCTTGGAATGAACATAAAGAGGTAGGTCCTTGGTAGAGAGCCAGACTTTCTGTCCCGGCTTGTAGAGGGGGGCCGCAGGTCTGTGACGATCCGCCGCTGACTTCATCCGGGTCGAGGTCCGGAGTAGGGCCGAGCACCGGCCCAGACCCGCTGACAGCGTCGAACCATAGCGTGCGTGGATGGCACCTTGACTTCTTCATTGGCAGGGAAGAGAGGGGGCTGATATCCGTTCGCACACTGGAACGGGGAGAGACCAGTGGCAGCCGATAGAAGAGTGTTGTGAGCGTACTCTACCCAGGTCAGATGATCGCTCCAAGTGGATTGCTTCTGGGACACGAGACACCTGAGGCAGGTTTCGAGGTCCTGATTCAGGCGTTCTGTCTGACCGTTGGACTGCGGGTGATAACCGGAGGACAAGCTGATGGTAGTGGCGAGGAGCTGGCAAAACTCCTTCCAGAAGATGGAAGTGAACTGAGGACCTCTGTCTGAAACTATGTCGCTGGGAAAACCATGAATTCTGAACACATGAGTAAGCATGACCTCTGCCGTTTTCTTGGCAGAGGGAAGTTTGAGCAGAGGAATTCTTCTGGGAAGAAGTCTTATTCCGGGCGCACGCTGGACAGGCCGCCACATATTCAGAGACCTCTTTTCCCACCAGAACCGCTGCTTTATGGCAAACATAGTTTGCCGGATCCCTGGATGGCATGTGAGCTTGGACGTGTGAGCCCAGTGGATTACCTGAGAGCGTAAAGACACAGGGACAAACAAACAGTTGTCTGGACACTCACTAGGTGCCGGGCTCACAACATTAGCCTGCTTCACATCTGTTTCTATCTGCCAAGTTACCGACCCAACCACACAGTTTAGTGGAAGGATTGATTCAGGTTTCTTGGCATTAGGGACAGGCTCAAAGAGACAAGACAGTGCGTCTGGCTTACGGTTTTGCATACCGGGTCTACAGGATAACGTAAAGTTAAACCTACTAAAGAACAGAGTCCACCGGGCCTGACGTGAATTGAGTCTCTTGGCTTTTCTGACATACTCTAAGTTCTTGTGGTCTGTCCACACAACAAACGGTTGCTCCGCCCCTTCGAGCCAGTGTCTCCACTCCTCCAAAGCTGCGTTGACAGCTAGTAACTCCTTGTTCCCCACATCATAGTTATTTTCAGCTGAGGTCAACTTGCGCGATAGATAAGCGCAGGGGTGCGTCCGGTTATCCTTGGAGGACCTCTGGGACAACACAGCCCCTATGCCCTCGTTGGACGCGTCGACTTCAACCATAAACTGTCTCTGGGGATCCGGAACAGTGAGTACGGGTGCCGTGGTGAATCCTTTCTTGAAGCACTGGAAAGCAGACTCGGCCTGGGGGGTCCACTGAAAGGAAACTTTAGAAGAGGTGAGGAGGAGAGGAGCGGCTACAGAACTGAAGTTGCGTATAAACTTTCGGTAAAAGTTGGCAAACCCCAGGAACTGTTGAACTCTCTTGCGGCTATCTGGAGTAGGCCAGTCGGTCACCGCACTGACCTTGGACGGATCCATCTGGACCTGATTGGCGGTGACAATGTGGCCCAGGAAAGAGACAGTGGTTGCATGGAAATCGCACTTCTCAGCTTTCACATACAACTGATTCTCCAGAAGCTTCTGGAGGACTTGGCGGACATGCCTGACATGAGACTGAATATCTGGAGAGAAAATCTGAATATCGTCCAAATACACGAAAACAGACACATTCAAAAATTCTCTCAAAATGTCATTGACCATAGTTTGAAAAACAGCAGGAGCATTGCATAGTCCAAAAGGCATAACCCTGTATTCATAGGCGGCGCGTGAGGCTCAGGTTTGGGAAGGCTAAATAACTTTTATTACCTGACGCTGCCCGCCTCCGGCGTCTATAGAAAAGAGATCAACTCAGTGTGCGGAGTTTAAATCTCTCAAGTCATATTACAGGATAAAGGAAATACAGTTTAAACTGCCGTATGCAGAGAAGACGCCGACGTGTCGCACTTATCATTACATCATCAATCAGATCATCGATCATATAATATCATAATATATCATATATTTCTTTATCTGAGTCAGCTTCTCCAGTCGTATCTGGCCGTGCAACACTTACAGTGTCACATAGCAGAAGTATTATTTTAAGCAACACATTATGTTGACGAAACACTCGAGTCAAATGTAATTAAAGTCAGATCCACTCGTGTCAGATGGGGCAATGATATCATAAAACTATACGCTTTCAAACACTCGGTAGGCCTAGTTATTTTTTAACCAGTTGTTCTGTATTCTCCTTGCAGGTGCAACTCTGTGGCTTGTATCCTGGATTATATGTTTAAGTCATGGATGTTTAAAGCTCATATTTGTCTAATATTAGTTTACTTTTCATTAATGAAGTATGACGCTGCGCTGTCAGTACACTTGTCCCTGTTTGTGATTGGTCAAATGTAGCTAACCCCGTCCCTTTCACGTGAACGCGCTCTTAGCTGGTGAGAGAAACCCTGGCTTGATTTACCGAGTTGATAACCAGCGTCGTAGGACCACTTAGCGAGATCTCGTTTGTTAGTTTGTTGTTGTTAGTTTGTTTGTTACTCAAACATATCCAGGGTATGTTGAACTGGCTTCGTAGTACAGGGAACAGGTGGCTAGCAGCGCTAATGTCAAAGACACAGACACTATAGCCTACATCATATTTGTATTTTACCAGGATGCAGTGACACAAATATTTGGGAAGGCTTACGGAGCGTCCACACAGCAGCGTGCGTTGACGCTTGGAGGTGGGCGTATCTGAAGCTTGGGGATTTTTTGCGAGCAACACGACCAACAACCAATCACATGAATCTCCCGCCCTCGACATACAAAGCAATAGCAATGTTAAAACGAAGTAAACTGGATATAAAATCCCCAAACAGGCGAAAACCTACCAGTTTCACCCACTGTCTCTGCCACCTCCCTCCATGCCTCGCTCCTCCGGTTTGTATCCCGGTAGATGAACAGAGACTGATCATACAGCACCGGGTGATTCACTACCGCTACAATGAATTTTCCCTCAATTTTTTTGAATATGAGGAAATGACCTGCGTAGTCTCTCCCAGCATACACGCGGTTTGATTGGCTAGCGATTGTACTGGCAGATTTGAATAAACGGGATTTCATTGGCTGACGCCTCCGTCGAGGCGTCAAAAGTTGAACATTGCTCAACTTTTGACGCCAGCTACGCCAGCAACGCTCCACGTCGCTTCCCAAAATGCAGTTCGGCTAAAAGTGACGTCACCCCATTCAAAGTGAATGGGCAGAAGCGTTGGAAGCTTCAACGCACGCCGCTGTGTGGACGGGCCGTTAGCCTTCCCTAGCCTACAGCACCCGCCGCCCCTGCCTGTATTTGTAATGTCCGCTAGGTGTGTTGAACCCCGTTTTCCACTCGTCACCCTCTCTAATCCTGACGAGGTGGTAGGCATTTCTCAGATCGAGCTTGGTGAACACCTTAGCTGACTGAAGTAGTTAAAAAGCTGAAGACATCAGCGGGAGTGGGTGGCGGTTTTTCACCGTAATGTCATTTAATGGGCTGTAGTCAATGCATGGTCTTAGAGACCCATCCTTCTTCCCCACAAAGAAGAATCCTGCGCCCGCAGGTGAAGAAGAGGGACGGATTATCCCCGCTTTCAGTGAGGAGGAGATGTAGTCATCCATGGCCGCCCGCTATGGTCCTGAGATAGAATATAAGCGCCCCCTAGGGATGGGTGCGCCAGGTAACAGGTCGATGGCACAGTCAAACGGACGATGAGGAGGCAATGATAGTGCTTTGGTCTTGTTAAAAACCTCTTTAATGCCATTGTAGCAAGAGGGGACCTTGGAAAGGTCAGGAAAGTCTGAGCTACTATCAGCCACTGCAACAGTACGTGGAGCTTTACATGACTGTTCACAATTCTCCCCCATCCCTTAATTTGTCCTGAACACCAGTCTATATGTGGGTTGTGTGTTTTAACCAGGGAAACCCCAAAATCAGCGGATGCTGTGCAGAATCAAACAGATGAAATTGCATCATTTCCACATGATTATTGTCAATAGTCACTTGCATGGGTTCTGTACAGTCAGTGACTCTACACATAAGTCTGCCGTCTAGGGCACTGGCATTGACGGGATGTTTGAGCGGAACAGTCTTAATATCAAGACGTTTCGCTAGACCCCAGTCTATGAGACTTTCATCAGCCCCAGAGTCAATTAAGGCCCCCAAAGTGTGTGTCTGACTATTGGCAGTGATATCTACCTGGGTGAGTGTGCGAGGAGGATAATCAGATGAAATTTTGCTCACCAACGCCCTCCTCATGGTTGGTAAGCATGCCCTTTTCCCGGACATGTCGCCTAGGTTGCATAGGTTCGTCCGGTGCCTGTGGTGGCGCTGTCACTGCTGGGCCTGATGAAGAGGCGAACAAGGAATCCCATGAGGACTGCCTACCCAGAGAGCGCCCCTGGTGGCTGGGAGGTCTTGTTGCGACTCGGCGTCGTTCTCTCTCTCTTTCCCTGATGCGATTGTCAATTCGGAGAGACGTGGAAATGAGTGATTCGAGGTCTTGTGGTAACTCTAATGGAGCCAGGTGATCTTTAATCGTCTCTGAGAGTCCATTGCTGAAGGCATCTATTAATGCTGGAGTGTTCCAGCCACTGTCTATGGCTAAGGTACGGAACTCTATGGCATAATCTACTACGGGCCTTGAGTGCTGTTTGAGCTGCATGAGAGCCCGAGTGGCGTCACCGGTAGGTGAGGTAATATAAAATATGCGGCTCATAGTGTCTTTGAACGCTATGAAGGATCTACAGATATTGGAATTTCTAGACCACTCCGCAGTGGCCCATGCGGCAGCTCTGCCGATTAAGTGGGAGATCATAAATGCTATCTTAGCCTCATCAGATACAAAAGCTGCTGGATTAAGTTGGTAATGTAAATCACACTGGACTAAGAAGGCTCTGCCGTTGCTCGATTCTCCTGAGTATTTCTCCGGTGCTGCCAACCGCAGTGGAACAGGAAAGGCATGATTCACAGCAGGATTGGCATCAGGTGGAGTAGCAGGAATCGGAGCTGTGGGAGCTGCCTCCAGATGAGAGAGAAGCCGGTGGAGCTGTGTTGCCAGATGGTTCACCTGTGAAGTGACGGAGGTCTGGAAACCCTCCTGGCGATCTGAAAGCTCCTTAACTCCTTGGCTCATATTCTTAAGCTGCTCCTGGTGTTGATGGATGACGTTACCCTGTACGGACAGGGCGGTCTGCAGCGTCTTGGGGTTGGCTGAGTCCATATTTTGGTCAGTTCGTTCTGTTAGGAACCGTGACTCACTGATATGAGGACTCATTGCACAACCCGGAGACGAAAAGGTTTGAAGAAAAATAAACTTTAATGGATCAAAAACAAAGAAACACTCTTTACAGAGGGAGTGACAAAATGGTCACAAAACAAAACGCTCTCATGGAGGATATCACAAAAGCCTACTTGGTCTCTCTATGGCTGCTTGGATCTGACTTCTTGGCATGACGAACTGACAACAGACAAGGGGAGACAGGACATACAAGAGGTAAGTGGGAACAGGTGGAAACAATCAGGGGCGGAGCAGACGCTGACGATGGCGGGAAACAAGAACCAAGGAAGTAAAGGCACTTGGAATGAGACAAGGAGTACAAAATAAAACAGGAAGTGAAACAAACAAAACAAACATGAACGTGACAAATACATAACAAACTAACATAATTGACGGGACACAACAGGTAGGTCAGTTTGAGAAACCGGCTCGAGATACACTTTTTGTTATATTCCATGGAATGCTCTTAACATCCCGATAGCAATGAATATCTTAAATGCTTTGACAAAAAATCCATTAAAAAATGTCATCTGTGGAAGCCGTGGCGCTGTAAAAAGCACGACCAATCATCTGAGCCGGCCCGGCTAAAGTAACTGGATGGCCTACCTGCCTGTCAGCCTTCCATCTGTGCACAAACTTATCTCGTGCCCTCATTGGTCATGTGCGCGTTCGTGTGTGTTGGAGGAGGGCTGTGTATTTTGGTATTTTCGGTATTTTCAGATTCTAGCGCACTCGAGCTGGTTTCTCCAAAATTACCTACCCCACCTTTAAGATGTCAGATCTAAAGGTCATATGCACATTTTGAATCACTGCCCCTGATACTGTTTAACAGTTTTGACCTGAAACTCACATGCTTCAAAGAAGTAACAAATTAAAAATGTTTTCATGAAGACTGATTGTTTTATACATATTCTGAACCACAGTGATAAAACACGTACTCATTTGATCTCCAATTTGAAAGCTTGAAAGCTGTAAATACTTACTTTCCTCCCTTCTTGATTATTTGATGTGTCGCCTACGGTAAAAGGGTGGTTTACATTCAGGGCCGGACTGGGACAATAAGTCAGGCCGGGAATTATACACCCAGCCAGGCCACTACCAGTTTTATTTGTCCATTTTTACAGCGTTGCTGCCCGTAGTGATAGCCCTCTAAATCTATTACCCAAAAATAAACATATGGACATGGGTTACTATTTAAAAAAATGTGCAAATCTATTTAGGAACCTATGTGAACATATTTTAAGTGGAGGTGGACCTCAAATCCTATACGGGGGTCCGGGGGCATGCTCCCCCGATTTTTTTAAATGTTGGACTTAAATGCATCAATCTGGTGCATTTTGAGGGGGAAATAAAGAGACTACACCCATATGAAACAGAACTGTATACATTTAAATAATCATAAAAACATGGCCATAACCAATAACATACCATATCCAATATGAAAAAACATTGAAACTTGTTTATTTCTTTGTTTTTGGTTCATTTATAGTTGTGAGTGTGTCTGTGCTCCTGAACCAGCCTCTCCTGGCAGCAGCAAAGACTAGTTTTAGCTCTCAACAAGTTTATCTTACATTTTTTCACCTAGTTAACATTTTGTTTGCATTATTCATGCATATTTTACCAATCACTCCCCCCTCAAATGGAAATATGTGTTTACATAAATGGTGACCAAACCCTTTGAGACCCACAGAGATAACTTAGACTAAGTTAACTATCTAAACACTCAGAGTCCTTTACCTCACCTGAGCTGTAGTTATCAGTCTCTCAGTCTGACAGGAGAGGACTCTCCTCCACCTTGTTGTTGAAAAAGCTCCTTATATCCATTAGCGCAGCTAGCTAGCACCAGATGCTAACAACAATACACGTAACCGGTGCGCACGCTTTATCGCGCCACACTAACACACACCCTCCCGAACTTGAATGACACACAGACCAATCGAGGGCATTAGTATGATCTGTATGAAAGTGGCCATGTCGGCAGGCCACATTATGTATACAGCCAGTCACCCTCTGTGAGGCAGAGTCAGACCCACATTTGCGCAGCGTTGCGTTCACAATACATACATTTAAAAAAAAATCCTCAGGCCAGCAGGCCACTTAACAGGCCAGGCCATCGGGAAACCTCCCGGTCCTCCCGATGGCCAGTCCGGGCCTGTTTACATTCAAACATTACCATTAACTGTATACACACTGAAAAAGAGTCAATGCAATCAGTAAAAAATGTGATTATGCCCTAATATCTTTACTAATGTGCCAACTCATGACAACAAATGAAGGCCTCATGGTTGCCTTTACATCACATTACTATCCCTAACTCAATCAATTACGTCCCTAACTTTCTAATCCGAGGACGTGACAACTCCTCCAATGCTGCAGTAGTTCCTGACATGTTGTCGGTCAGTTTGTCCCTCCAATCATCCAGCCATTTGAAAGGCAAACCATTGATTATTTTTAACTCATTCCTTTATATGCCTGGCTCTCGCTCTGGGACCTTTTGGTTTTGGTTTGTTTGTTGGTCCACAACCAAAAAGCTCAGGTACATTGATGTGAAGCTGTGAAACACACTTCCCAACACGACAAATAGGACTGGAAAGATTTGGCAAAGTAACACAGAAGCTTCACCGAGGAGAATGCAGTTTGCATCCCTTGTGAAAAAAAGGGATATGCAGATTTGGTTTGGATTGCCTTCTTTGTTTTTTATATTTTGTAATAGTGCTGTCATATTGTTGTAATTGTGTGGTATAGAGTGATTCAATTTATTCTTGTAAATGCGACATTTCTCCAACATAAAATTAGTTGAATAAAGAAAAAACAATATTTGTATCAAATGCATCACCTTGAAAGTTTATTAAAATGTCCTCCTCCTGAAGTTGCACAAACACTGAAACATGAGATATTGTGTCTTTGTGTTAATTACACAGATTACAAGAATTGTAAATATACATTTTAAATCTCCCTAGTGCATATATGTCTTTTTGTACACGATAGGTATTTTTTCCATCATATATGTTTGTTTTTTTACATCTTATTTGTCTTTGTTACATTATATATTATGTATTTTCTTACAGAATATGTCTTTTTTTTATATCATTTTCTTTTGAAATAGCATGGAAGAGTGAATTAGATACCGTGTTGTTATAAACCGGTGCATGCCGGGAAAAGTGACGCATCCAGCATGGCGGCTTACACGGAACAAGATGGAAAGACAGCCAGCTCCTCGGATGTGGATCTATTACTGCACCCTGAGCTGATGTCCCAAGAGTTTTTGCAGCTTGTCTTGTGTGGGGTGAGCTAACGTTTATAGAGAAACGTGTAAAGTGTCATTGAATGTGTAGGTTAAGGAAATACACCCTCATGTTAGCATACCGGCTAACTGTGTGTTTCATCAGCAGCAGTTTGAATGAGCTGAGCTAACAGTGATTTCTTTCTGAATCAGAAAAACGTCAGCACCAGAGGCTGTGATAGTCGGGACCGGCTCACAGAGCTTTACCTGCAGCATGTCATCCCGCTGCCGCAGAGGAGACTACCGCACAGCCGCTGGGGGAGGAGGATGGAGAAGAGCCGAGGGAGGCAGTCCTCAGCCGGGCACAGGTCAGAGAGGCACCGCTGATCCATGTGTGTCTCTAGATATCAATAAATCAGTGGTGGAAGAAGTACTCAGATTGTGGACTTGAGTAAAACTAGCTATACTAAAGTGTAAACCTACTCCGTTACAAGTAAAAGTCCTGCATTTAAAATCAGTTTGTATGTAAAAGTCATGCGGCTCCATGTCAATCGAGCATTATTTTTACTACACTGGACAAAATCTGCAGTTTTTACATTGAAAGGTCTTGTATTTTTCAATAATTTCCATATAATGTGAGCCAATCAATGCGGAATTGTAGTAATTCCAGTGACATAGAACACAGGTGCGTTGTTTGACCTCACAAAGCATCATAGTTATTGCCATGTTAAGTGCAGAACTTTAAACTGGCATTAATTCATCTTAGACCCCGGCCACACGAGGACGAAAACGGCTAAACGCATAGGATTAACGCAAACGCAATCGCAAACAAGCTTCCGTCCACACGCAATAGTTATCCGGATAGTGTCTGTCCACACGAGACCGCTCCGTTTAGCTCCAACCGCTGGAGAAGCTGCAGTACATATGCAGGAGCCTGTACGTGGCGCTGTAACTTCCTCCACAAAAGCAGCGAAGAAGCATTGTTGTCATGGTTGCCCTTCTGTTTATTCTCCGCGGTGGGGGCCGAGGGAACCGGGCAGAGTTTTTTGCCAGTCAATGTGTATTAAAGTTTAAACCTTCCGACAAAATTATAAAAGTGCCGGTCAAAGGTCTTCTTTGTTATTTATTGAGCTTTAAAACAAATGAATAACGACTCTAGCGTCAGTGACTGTCTCATGCAGCAGCTGATCCAGTAATGAGTGACCCAGCCGACAGAAAAAATAAACATATTTATAACTAGTTTAGGTAGTTTGAGAGGTGTCTCCGTCCTGTCAGATTAGACTTCACTCGCGTTTATGTCCATATCGAGAGAAAGATAAATAATCTGAATTCAGTGTGCAGTTTACTTTGACCCGGGGGTGAGCAGCAGAGGTGGGGAGAGGCGGGGCTATTGCCTCATCATTATCAGAAAATGATCGCTGCAGTACATATCCACAAAAGCAGCGAGTAAGATCCCCCCCGGATGTGTAAGTCTGCTGTAGATGTTGCACAAAGAACTGTAGCATGGTCAGTAGCGTCCGGAGCACGATAGCAACTCTGCGATCCGCCATTGTTGTTGTTGGTGGCGAAACACATCAGCAATGGCGCGGGGTACGCGGAGGTGAGCAGCAGAGGCGGGGCTATTGCGCAATCATTATCAGAAAATGATCGTATAGGGCGCACACACGGAGCTGTTGGACCCCCCAGAGCGTTGCGTATGCCGTTCTATCCACCTTGGGACCCGTTATCGTTTCCTCAGTCGTTTAGTGCCGTATGCGGTCGTCCTCGTGTGGCCGAATGGTCTATATGACACTAAACAGTAACGCAAACAGCCGTTTTTGTCCTCGTGTGGCTGCAGCCTTAGTTCCACCATCGCTCGGTGAGTCAACAAAATACCACAGCAGAAGCAAGAGAATAATCTGAGTGTGAGACACACGTCTCCCTGTACACCTGCTGCAAAACCCTTACTGTGAAACTGATCAAATGATTGATGGATCTTTTTTGTTTTCATTGTTGTTTTTACATTTCCAGTTCCAGTAACGACCACAGCAGGAAACGGCCTCTGATCGTGTTTGATGGCACTTCCTCTCACTCTGGCCCTCTGAAAGTAAAGAAACCAGAGGGAACCGCCGTGTCACCGGGAGTCTCTGACAGGTTAAAACCTCCTCCTGCTGTGAACCTGTCCAACCCCGTCCGCAAGATATCAGGAAGCACATCCTCCTCTTCCTCTTCATCATCCAGTCTTTGCAGCACTGACACAGCACATCTCAAACGGGAGGCAAACAGCACGGTAGGAACCAGGTTCAGTCATCTCATGCAGAGTTACTGTTTTTACTTTCACAAAATAGGCAATTTTTGATATGCAATATATTGAAAAGACAATATAGTATGTATAAATGAACATAAACGTAGACCCATAACATAGCAACACGAAAAACGCAATGATGTTCTTAAAGTTGCAACAAATTGACAAATGAGATCAAATAATTTGGCCAAAAACTGTAAGAAATAAAGTAATTGAAGCTCAATGTGACCCGCTCTGTCGAAATCAGTCGGAGGTCGCAACGGCTCATTTCAAAATAAACCTGGATTTGTGTAAAAAAATAGTTTTTCGGGTTCGGGTGTTTTGTTTGATTTTAAACAAACAAAGTCTTGGCTTTCAGAATATGAAACTTTTATTTCCAAAATTACACGATAAATACATGTCTGAAGCTTGTAAAGGGAAGATGACACCTCTCACTCGCCACTCTGCTCTTCTGCAGCGCCTCCCTCCGGCTGACATTATGAATGTAAGCGTAGAGTAATCATAGATAACACGGCAGGGTCCGTTACAGTTTGTTTTCATCTGATTTCAAATAAACAAAGTCTTGGCTTTCAGAATATTAAACTTGTTTCGGCAAATTCAGATGATAAATACAACTTTGAAGCTTGTGACGGCATAATTACAAGCGGAGAACGGAGTAACTTGACGTCACAGCAGGCATAACAACAGCCGGTGTTTCTCCTGAGTGTTTTCCCCGGGAAACAAACACAAACGCAAAAATACACAAACACACACACACACACACACACTCGCGAGCTTCCCCAGACCAGTAATCCAAACTAAAATATTCTCCCTCGGTAGTATTTTGATCATTTGCTGCTAATAACCAATCAGATCGATGGATTCCAGAGAAGAGAAAACCTTAAAGGCCTTTCTCTCAAAATGATGACTCGGTGACAGTCATTATATCATGTGACATATTTTGCTTAATATTTGGAGTACAACAACAATCCTGATATCATTAGAACGCTAGGAATCTCCTCTTTCCAACAGTGTATATAACTCAAAACGTGTCTTTGGGTCAATGCGACTTCTATAGAGCAGGTCACAAATAATTGCAGTCTATGCTAAGAAACTAATGTGCACATTATTTTAAGGCAGATGCTATTTACACCCACGTAGCTAACAATGCTATTGTTGGGTGGGTGTAAATAGCTGAATAGCTGCCGTGTGTCCATTTTCCCCCCGGTGCAAATAGACGCTCCCTTTTTTTTAATCTACAAATGTAATTGATATTGTATACTATTGGATAGTAACCCATTGATCGATGTTATATTGATGTTTTGTCATTGCTTCTTGTAATGCCAGTTGTCTAATCTTCAATCTCTTCAGGGTGGAATGCATTCTCCAGAATCGAAGAAAAAGATCAGCCATGTGACGTGGCCCTGACCTCTGACCCCTGTTACCACAGACCTGATGGGAGCTCACACTCTGCGGGACAGACCGCTCTCCTCCCAACAAATGCTGTGGTCCAGTATCTGTGCTCTCCCGTCACAGTCATCCCACTAATCACAAACGGAGTGAAAATCCTCTTTGCCCTTCATGTGTCACAGCTTTCAGTCTGAGAGCTAACAGGTAGGCCGGTGCTCTGAAGACCCTCCAGCTTCTGATGTCAAACGTTTCCTCGTTGCTTTCCACAACCTCAAGTGCTCTTACCATCCGTTATCAGCAACTCTCATCAAGTCCATCAATTGAAGACCTTCTAGAGGACAACACAAGTAACATGACTTTTGTTTTCTGAAATAACATTCATGGAAGTTATAGTTGTTGTTATTTAGTTTAGAGATTTGGTTTTGATCAGAAAGCTTCCAGTACTGCTTTGAAAGGGGTAAACATGAGTGTGTAATGAGTTGAATTTGATCACCACAACTATTTAGAAATGTTTGCTTGCACCAGTTATCATTGTAAACCATCTGATGCAGCGTTGGTGCTCTTGCAAAATACAAGATAACAGAAGAGAGAATTGATGCCCTATGAATTACATACAACACACAGTCCACATCCGGCAAGTTAAACTATAGTGTTGTGGTTGTGCTGTCGCAAAGACTACTGGATTGCTTTCCGTATCCTACTACTATCGACACATTTAGCAACTTATGAAGACCATTAGGTAGAAATCAAGACCTATATTCCAATAAGTTCTGTTTGAATGAACTCCCAATGTTGCTCGGAGTAATCGAAGTGCACGTACTTCTGCCAACAGCCTAACAACCAATATGCAGATCAGTGTTTGCCGTCATCCTAAGCTAGTGCTAGATAGTACAAGAGGGCTTCTCTGCATTTAGATTTACCCGGTAACTTTGGTTGTTTCACCGTCAACTTCTACACTGCTGCGGATAGTAACTGCAAACATCTACCATTGTTACTATTTGGTAACTGGAGTTAGCAAACTTTTCCTGTTCTTTGCCCAATAGTTGAAGATCTTTGTTTTAGCTGTAAATTGGCCTTTATTTTGATTGGATGGCACTTGGTGGCAGACAGAAAGGGCTTTTAGAGAAACTATCACACTGATGGAGTCATTACTCTATACAAATTTAACATTTACTTATCATTATGATAAGGGAAAGCAAAAACATGTCTGTTGCCATCTTAACTGGAACTGGGGAAAAAACTGTGATGTATTTCTTCTCAATGAGCGCCTCTCCAATCATGTTTGGCTTTATTTAAATCTCAGTGCTGTAATACAAGTTGTTCAGGGTTTTTACTCTAGTGTGGTATTGTACATATGTTGCACTTAAAGGTGGGGTAGGTAAGTTTCAGAAACCGGCTCGAGTGCACTCAAATTTGAAAGTACACAGCCGAAAAGAATCCGCCCCTTCCTTCAGACTTCCTCACAGAGCACCTCCTCCAACACACATGCACGCACATGACGTCAGCAGACTGGTGAAAGGGGCCGCCTGTTGCTGGCGAGTCGTTGAAGTACTGCTGCAATGCGAGATGGAAGGCTGACAGACAGGGCGGCAATCCAATCCGTTTAGCCGGCCCGGCTAAACGGATTGGATTGCCGTTGTACTTTTTACAGTATTACGGCTTCCACAGATGATATATTTTCATGGATTTTTTGTCGAAGCACTTCAGATATTCATTGCTATCGGGATGTTAAGAGCATTCCATGGAATATAACAAAAAGTGTATCTCGAACCGGTTTCTCAAACGTACCTACCCCACCTTTAACATCGGAGGTAAAATAATTTTCTAATCGTCTCAATAGTAATCCGCTGCTAAGAAATGTTCACATGTTTCAATATCATGTTTTAATAATTCAACAAAAGAAAGGAATATGGATTTAAGCAGCAATATTGTCTTTTTGAAGTATATTTATTTAGAATTGTAGATACAAGAGTCACACAGCATTTTTAGTCCATCGTCAAAAAGTGTCATGTTTGTACTAACGGTTTTTAAAATAAATGTCTCGATACAATGAATATTTTCTTGATTCTAATAATAGAAACTCTGCAGCTTTGTGACTCATGTCTGATATGCCGGTATGATAACATATACAATACTTAACTTACTCTTAAACTAACCTTGTTGTAAAAAATATTAAATTCCTTTTAAGACGTCTAAGACTCGCCAATCTTGCATAGGTTTTGTATTAAAAGAGTTGCCTAAATAAACCCTTGTTTGTGTGAAATACATGTGGTTTCGTGCACTGCTACAGTGGGCAGTAATCAGAGTAAAGACACACTTTAATATATTTAATTGGTAAAAGCACAACTCATTCACATCAAGCTAGTCCATGCACAAAGCAATAATAATTAACACGTCAAAGCGGATAGGCTATATAATTATTGTAGATTTATTTCAAAATGCTTTATTCAGTGTCTATCTGCAAACTGGTTGCTGTTTCATATTCAATAAGCAAAGGTCTTCACATTAATGCCAACACTTATTTTATTTGTGATAACTTTTCTTAGAGTTAACATTTAACATAAATAAACTTTCTAAATCCAAATAAGGCTGTTAGCAGTTTGTACTTCGTGGCATGTAACAATTCATAGTAATGCTAGGTTTTAAAGATGCTATGCGGTGTGCTCTGATATAGGTATATATTGTATCTCTGTCATTCCTCTATCACCAGTTGGATGTGCTCCTCTCCTTCAGACTGATTTAGATGTCCTTGCCGCACTCTGGGCACAGGATGTCATCTCGCTCGGTGAGGAAGCCACGGCCAACCAGAGACACGGAGCACGCCTTACAGTTGAAGCAGTCGTTGTGCCACTGGCGCTCCTCAAAGGAAATGTACTTGCTGCCTCCGAGGCCTGAAAGGATAGGAACAAGTCCACGCATTTAAGTATTTAATAAAACACTCCTTTTTAGATTCAAGGAGACCCATGCATAATGATATAAATTGTGATTACCGCTAATAGGGGTGGTGCAGGAGGCACACTTCTTGGCATAGAGGTTGCAGAAGCAGTTGAGACAATAAGCGAAGTCATCCCTGGAGGTAAACCTCTGGCCAGACAGCTGCTGCTTGCAGCTGGTGCACAGGAAGCAGTCCTTGTGCCAGGGCTGGTCACGGTAGGTCACACCGCCAGTGGTGATCGGCTGATGAGAGGGAACAAGCGTGTCATATTGTTACACATACAAGTGGAATCATTGCTCCTTGAGTTTAGATGGAGAATTGAGGACTTGGTTCCTACCTTCTTGCAGTGCACACATTGCATGGCGAACTGCTTCTCGTAGCAGGGCACACAGAAGTTACTGTTGTCCTTAGGGATGAAGCTCTTGGTGCCAATGGGCTGCTGGCATCTCTGGCAGGTGAAACAGGTCTCATGCCAGCTGTTCCCCTTGTGCTCCATCTTCCTGGAGCCTTCAGAGAAACACAACAGTGAAGGAGTTAGTGAAAGGATGCAAAGACAACCAAAAGAAAGCATCAGAAACTTAGCCTAAAACAATGGGGACAGTATATTCCCATGGTGCTCAGACAGACGTGTCCTGACTGATTGTGTTGTGGCAAATCAACTCTCACAACAGGAAAGAATGAAACCGAGAGGAATCAATAAAACACAAACACAGAAATAGTTGAGATTAATCATTATTATTTAGTTGCGCACCACCAAACAACAATGGGGAAACATGACCTGCCCTCAAGCAATCATACAGCTCCCACGAATACAAGAAAACACAGGGCAGATATACGTTTTCTAAATGACACACGAACACGTTCCCTAAACATGTTTAACGCACACACATTGTCAGGTCTCCTAAACTTGAACATGTTCCAGATGTCAAAAGGTCATCATCTCATGACGTCTTTAGGAGTCTTGCAGGATATGAATTATCCAATTAACAAAGACTTAACTGTTTGCACATACATTTCTTCCTTACATTAACTAACACTTAACTGCATTATATCTAAATGTAGCCTCTTTGCATTTCCTCTGAGCTTGGCTCACTTAACGTAATAATTAGCAAATAGACGATTCTCTAGAAACTGTAATTCAATAACATACCTAGTTACTATGACTAGGTCCAAGACTGATATAACAATTGCTCTGCACATGTCACCTAACAAAGTTACACTCATTTGTTACATATAGGTCAAACATAACGGAAACATTTAGGAGCCTTTATATTTAAGGCGGTCATGTGCAAAGCATTCACAGACTCTTCTCTTTCTGACGCTCAAAGATATACCTTGACTGTTTTTGCTCTATAGCTCAGTTGTTAAGTTGATCCACAAACATTTCCCAACCCTCTGGTGGAATCAGTTTTTTCCTAAAATGCTGAAATATGTGTTTGTGAAGTTTTGTGTTGATTCCAAATTGTCTAAATCAGTTTGTGGTGGTGAGATAAATAGGGGCATATCATCTAGTCGTACCATGGCCAATCTGTTATATATTAAGGCATCATTGCAATCAGCATTGATCATTTTTCATTTGCAACCTACAATTAAGACACGCCCCCTTTTTATAACTCTTGAACCCTTTGTTGTGGACTCCCTAGAGATGCAAGTGTCTAGTCGTTGCACATGCAATTTTGAGTTTGTGCTTGTTTCATATCAGAAATTGGATTTTCCTACGTGTTGCGTCTACTACCTGTGGTTACACTTTAATATGTGGCACTTTTTCTGTCTTCCTACCTGGCATGATGGTTTTCTTGCACTGGTGGCACTTGGAGGAATATTCATTGGAGTAGCACTCGGTGCACAGGAGCTTTTCATCCTTGGTGGAGAAAGGCTTATCCACCAGCGAGCGCTTGCACTGGAAGCACATGAAACACTCCTCGTGCCAGTGGCGGTCCTTGTACGACAGATCCTGCGAGAACATCAGACAGATAGTTAGAAACAGCCTGCTTTGATGGTTTTAAGGACAGAATTAAACAGAAAGCGCGTGTTGTTGTGGCTCGTATATAAAGTGTATTTTGTGACATCTCTTACCCTGGTGTTGCAGCCAATGGGCTTCTTGCACTCCTCGCAGGTGTTGGAGTACAGGCTCTCGTAACATTTCACACAGTAAGGATTCTCCTCTCTCAGAACATACTTCTTCCCAAACAGGGATTCCTTGCAGTAGTGGCAGTCGTAGCGCTCGGTCATTTTGAACCGGAGTCACTCACCTGAGAGAGAGGAACACACAAAGCAACAGATACTGAGAAGAGAGGAAGTATTCTGTCAAAAGCATGTGACCCATCTGGTTCATTCAGCATTTGGAACAGCTTCAATGAGATGATTTTCCACAGCCTATTCTACAAACAACATTAAGGTTTTCAGACAGTTTTATGATTTGCCGATTCCCTTTAAATACATAATTGCAGTGGCACTGACACTCAGCAGAAAGCAATTTGTCGTACATCATGAATTTCACATTTTCCAAGACTACTAGTTTTGTTCCTTCCATTTTCCTCCCTTATATCTCTAAGCCGTCTTTCATTTTCCTCTCGTTGTCAGAACGAGAAGGTGACAGATGAGGAGGGTATAAATAACCCCTATCAGGCCTGCTTAGAGACAGTCAACTGTGGCCCCCTTTGCATACCGCCGCTCACCATGCTGTTGTACACTGACCCATCCATCACCTCACGTCCAGCTGTCAGCACCAGATCACTGTGTCCCTTGTCATCGTGTGTGTGTGTGTGTGTGTGTGTGTGTGTGTGTGTGTGTGTGTGTGTGTGTGTGTGTGTGTGTGTGTGTGTGTGGGTGTGTGTGTGTGTGTGTGTGTGTGTGTGTGTGTGTGTGGTGTGTGTGTGGTGTGTGTGTGTGTGTGTGTGTGTGTGTGTGTGTGTGTGTGTTGTGTGTGTGTGTGTGTGTGTGTGTGTGTGTGTGTGTGTGTGGTGTGTGTGTGTGTGTGTGTGTGTGTGTGTGTGTGTGTGTGTGTGTGTGTGTGTGTGTGTGTGTGTGTGTGGTGTGAGCACTTGCCACTTGTACTAACGGCTACTCTCAATCTGCAGCTGTTTGCGGGCAGCCCCCTGGTTATCCCACCTGTGTCTAAATTCTCTTACTCTCTGTGGACTGAGGATATTGTAAGCTATATATTTGAGTGTGTATGCAGTATGAGCGGTAGAGAGAAGAAACAAGCAGGAGTAAAGCTGTCCAGTGTACATGCAACCCAAAGCATTTTGAAGATATGAAACGTATAATGTACTTGGAAAGGCTTTGACAAAATAGGAAGGCTAGAAAAAAGAATAAAACAATTCAAATGTATTGAGAAAAAAATGAAAACCAAACTTTATTTCCCATTTCTTGTGACCACTCTTGTATGTTTTTTCTTTCCTGTTATACATGGGGCTGCTCTCCTCTGTTTCCTCTGATGTTATTCCTGTTATCTTGCTGTTTCATTGTGCCTGAGCTTCTCACCCTTTCTGGATCTATTTGTAACCACTGTGTATTCCCTCCTCAGTGATCCCACAGGGTGATTTGTAGACGTTGGTATCCTTTATCTGGCCGAGGTTGAGACGTATAATCTGCCTGTCCTTTCTGCTCCCAGTTACTCTCAACCCCTCCCCACATTCCCTCATTGTCTACTGCTCCCACCATGACTCACCTAGCTTATATAAGGATTTATCTGACTCCTAAAAATAAAAAAAGGATAATCTCGACTGTCACGAATAAAACCTTCAACTATTCAAACACGCAATGCAGCTGTTTCCCAGCTTTGGGGGTCTCTTTGATGTTGCCCATCTGGGAGTCTCTCAAATCGCTTAATGCCAAACTGAGCGATGGCTTCATGGATGGCAAGTGTTTGACCACCGTGCAGCCAAGAAAGTTGTAACTCTTAAAGACACAGATTGGTGGTTTATTGTCCAGATTTAGCAAGAAATAGTTGTGAATCAAGCTATAAAAAGATGCATTTCAGTGCCTTATATGGCTCAGGAAGCCCTAATATCCGTGATGATCTTTGTCATAATTCCAACATTTTTTAAGGATCCATACGTCTCTGTAACAATGTTATCCAACCATTGAAATAAATCAAATCATAAACCAGTACCTTTTCCAACTTTGACCTTTAAACAGCTAGCTCACATCATTTTCTGTTCCTCCAAACAATTCAGTACAATCAACAGTCACTAATAATAGCCTTGTGAGTGAATAATGGAATTAAATGTTCAATCAAATTAAGCTCTTAATTGACAATGTTCCTGCTAAAACCTTGAGTTACCGTTCTCCAGGAAAGGAAATGTAGTTTAATTAATAGTTTGCTGTTCAACAGATGCATTCCAGCAATTGTAAAATAAAAAGGTAACGGGTATAGTATTCCTCTTCTATGGAGAGATACTTACAGAAACAATTCAAATCAACAAGTTGTTGTATTTATATATTTTGGTGCATTTGAAAAGTTTAACTGCAAGATTCTCTACAGAAAATGCTAGAAATTCCACAAAAAAAATAAGCAATGCAACAGTCAGCATAAGTGTATACTACAAATTGAGGAGCCGACACCTTTGCTAACACAGTTTTGCTGAAGTGTGATGAAAAGGGAGGAAAGAAGGGTTGAAATGATAACAGGGGTTTCGTGTTTGCTTGGGAGAAAGATGATACAAATGGTTTAAGAAGATTGGAAGTCAGACTGTCTCTGACACGAGGATAGAAAGTAGGGAGTGAGAAGAGGCTGTGAAAAAGTGGAGGTACTGTGCAGGTGGAAAAGAGGGAGAAAGTGGGTGGGGAGGCAGACAGGTGGAGCACAGGGAGCAGCTGTGTGTCCGAGGAATGGAAGACATGGTGGGTGAAGACCAGTGAGAGGATGGATGGAGGGAAAGATGGACAAGTGGATGGATGGAGCAGTTGAACAAAGTCTTACCTTCCTGTCTGAAGAGTGTGTGCCTGTGCAGAGTCTGGGGCAGACTGAGCGAGGAGCGCCCTGCGAGCTGTAGTCACTCCTGATTGCATTACTCCACCCATCAGAGGCTAATTGAAAACAGGGGAAGGGCGACTGAGAGGGTCAGAAAAAGGGGGGTGGGAATCTTTTTTGAGATGATCTATAAATACAGAGGCGCTTCACAGAGATAACCCCCAGGCCCCCTTTCTCATTCAGTCACCGGCGAGACCGTTTGGCCTTTTAAGGTCACTCTGTTGTTCACTCACATCCTCACTCACTCACTCACACACATTTCACTTGATTTTTCTGGTATTTGTGTTTCTTCTCAGAACCGCGTCATCCCTCCCCGTCCCACTTCCTGGAGAGAAGCAACTGTTTTCTTTGGATCGGAGATATTTGTTATCGTTTGGCTTTCATAATACTGCACACACAAACACACTGTTACATAACGCCACAATCTTCCTATGGCTGTTTGATACATTAGGGAAAGGACGCCGAGGGTCAAACGTCAGAAATTGTTGTCCTGTGAGACTTGTCCCTACTCATGTGTCTCATCTGTCTTTACCTCCCTATATTTCTTCTCACAGGGGAATACGCATTTAATCCTAAAGCTTCGACGTGTGGGGTACAGTGTCCCGGCCCGCTACTGACAGACACGCGCTCTGGTTTCTAAGAAATGTGTAGCACCATTTTTTGTGACCCCACACTCACTTTTTCCCCCTGCAAAACCCACCCACAATCCACCTCTCTCTCTCTCTCTCTCTCTCTCAGGTCTCCCTGACCCTATAGTCTCTGGACACTCTCCGGTGAGAAAATGCGTCACTAGAATCAAGTGCTCTATTTAAAGACCACCAAAGACCCATTGGTGCTTTACAAAGTGTGTGTGTGTGTCCATTTGTTTATGTGCACACATTATGCTCATAGGTGTGGTATATATCATACTGTATATTCAAATAGTTATTTTAGTCAAACTGAAATATCTCAACATAAGGTAAAGTATTAGATTGATTGCATAAATGTTGAACAGCCCACAGAATAAATCCTTTTAAAGGGGCCCTATTATACTTGTTGGGGTTTTCCCTTTCCTGTAGTGTTTTTTGCATGTTAATGGTCTGCAAAGACTAAAAGTTCCCTCCAGAGGGAGTTTCTCTCCCACACACTCCTACGTGATAGGCTAAGGGGCAGGACATCTCTAAGTGGTTGAACTGATCACAACAGAGCCGGCCAGCTAACCAATCAGAGCAGACTGGGCTCTGGTTTCACATTGGCCCCTTTAACATTGATTACATTTGTGGTTTTGTGTGAAATATCCCAACAACTTTTGAATGGTTTGTCATGACATTCAAAACACACGTTCATGTTCCCTTCAGGATGAAATGTAAGAACTTGGTTTTTTACTTTCATCTAGCTAGCGCATCAATCAGGTGACAATTTGTTGAATACTTTCACTTTTGATTTTATAACTGCAAGACTAATTTGTGTTAGTAAGAGCTGATATACTGAACATTTTATTATACCCACTTTTTGAACATGCTAATGTTTAGTATTTTTTCTCAAAGTAATGACGTGTGGAAGTACAGCCTCATGGAGGTAAACAACGTTCTTGCTGACAAAGCTATATTAATAAAAACAATGATGGGGGTGCAGTTTTTTCATCAAAACAATAGTGGTTTTTGTAATGCAAACTGAAACTAGAACTTCACCAAAAGAAACTTTCTTTTTAAATGTAGATCATAGCTAAGCACTGCTATCATAGATACAGTGGACAGATGTTTCCTCTCAGGTCTGACACAGGCAGCTGGGAAGAACAGGAGTCTGTGGCATTATGTCTAGTTAAGGAAATTCAAATCATATGGCAGTTTATCAGACATAAAAAAACGATAGCTCTCGGAGGACGTGATTTGATTACTCTGCCTACAAACATGTATTTTACATGAAACGTATTACAGTAATACTAAGTGCTTTACACAGGCATGGAAAAGCAATCATCTCAGTTCACCTCATTTCTGGAACACGATTTAATTATAGATCAAACTTTTTCATACCTAATCGTAATACTGCCAGAAAGATCCTGCCCTAGCATGCCCTCAGTCCTTGCCCCTCAGACCTGAGCCTTTGTGTCTTGCTGGGACACAGTTCCCCCTCCCCCCCTGTGCTCTGGATGGAGGACTCTCAGCTGCTAAGGCCAGGGGATAACAGTGCAGCTGTCTGGGCACTGCAAGGCTATCGTGATGTTAAAGCCTGGTCTTACTCATGCTGCAAATACAGCCGTGAGGAAAGGTCAAGCACGGTAGACCCCAGCATCAACAGTGAACCGTTAATCATTAATGCCACAGCACCCAATTGGACTGGAATTTCTCTGGGTCACCCAAGATCCAATATGATCCTCTGGAAGAACTTCACTGCACTGCCTGTCAAACTGGTTGAAATGGATCCCAGCGACTGACTTTACAGAACGTGCAGACAGGGCCGCCTTAATGCACGGGCTGACCTGGGCTGAAGCCCAGGGGCCTACGGAGATCGGGGGCCTATCATGAGCCAATAATAATAAAAACAAATTCAAATCTTTTTATTTTCATTTCGGGTGTTTTATTTTTTATTTTAAATAAACAAAGTCTTGGCTTTCAGAATATGAAACTTTTATTTCCAAAATCACACGATAAATACATTTTTGAAGCTTGTAAAGGGAAGAAGACAGCTCTCCCTCGCCACTCTGCTGTTCCACAGCGCTGCTCCCCCTCCCTCCGCTGAAATTCTGAATGTAAGGCGTATAGTAATCATAGATAACAACGGCAGGGTTCGTTACAGTTTGTTTTCATCTGGTTTCAAATAAACAAAGTCTTGGCTTTCAGAATATTAAACTTGTTTCGGCAAATTCAGATGATAAATACAACTTTGAAGCTTCGGCATAATTACAAGCGGAGAACGGAGTAACTTGACGTCACAGCAGGCATAACAACAGCCGGTGTTTCTCGTGAGTGTTTTCCCCGGGAAACAAACAGAATACACACAAACGCAAAAATACACAAACACACACACGTATACAGACTCACACACACACACACACACACACACACACACACACACACACACACACACACACACACACACACGCACACACACTCGCGAGCTTCCCCCAGACCAGTAATCCAAATGAAAATATCTTCCCTCCATACTATTTTGATCATTTGCTCCGCTAATCAATCAGATCGATGGATTCCAGAGATTTTTCTCAAAAATGATGACTCAGTAACAGTCAGTGGGCACCACTTAACAGCCAATCAGAATAAGAATAGGTTTCACATGTGACTTATTCAAATTGCGAGTGATTGAGTGACAGATGAATGTTGTTTTGGAGACAATTTCGGAGAAGAAAAAGTTTGAGAGTGGCGTTCGGAAAAGGAAACCTAACACTGATGTCAATTGAGCATGACATTCTTCGTGAGATGGATTTTAGGAACATCATAAAGGCTTTTTCGGAAGCACTGCTAAAGAGGTAAGGCAATGCTGCACTATTCATTGATTCCCAGTAGCGTGCAAATGTGTTGTACATCGTTTTACATAACTAGGGTTGTGTTAATCCACCGGAGATAATGATCATTCTCATCTACTGATACCTGGCATTGAGGCCACATGTTGCTGTTGCTCAATTAGTGGTGGTGTGTGTGTGTGTGTGTGTGTGTGTGTGTGTGTGTGTGTGTGTGTGTGTGTGTGTGTGTGTGTGTGTGTGTGTGTGTGTGTGTGTGTGTGTGTGTGTGTGGGTGTGTGTGTGTGTGTGTGTGTGTGTGTGTGTGTGTGTGTGTGTGTGTGCGTGTGTGTGTGTGTGTAATCACAGAGCCTGCCGAGGCTGTAAATGACTTTGATTTGTTAAATAGGGGGCCTACAAAAGGGCCTGATGGCAGGTTAAGGCGGGCTTGCGTGCAGAGTCATAATGAAGGTCTCACATGGGCAATTAGAGCTGATGAAGAGAGACAGAATCAGTTTTGGGCTCCCACTGTGGGAGTAGGGAATATTTGCAGTTTAGCAGTTGTCTAACATCGTCTTGATTTGAGGTTGAAGACTCACTACACTGGATAATCTGCACAAAAATAAATAGTTTTGGCTCTTGTGCTTTCTTTGTTGGAGTGAGATCAGAAGATAGTTCAATACAGAGTTAATAGCAGGTGATTTACTTAACTTAGCACAAAGACTGGAAAAATGTAGCCTGACTCTGTCCAATGGTAATAGCATCCACCAACCCGTTTCTGTTAACCCCAAAAAATTAACACATCAATCTTTTGTTCATTCATAAGGAAAAAAAGTGTAACAGGAGAACATCGTGCAATAGGATCATTTCAGCCGTGACTGACCAGGCTTGTATATTGGTGAAGAAGTCAATGACCAATGGATCGCGTCATAATCCACTACCTACTCGCTTGGACCCATCCCATTTTGGAGATATGCCTTGCTTTTGATTTTACACTATACACCTATAAAGAAATGCCAAATAGAGCCAGGGGTGTACATTCTGGGCATAAAGCTTTGGGGGGCAATGGCCCCCTGTCACCCTCAAACCATGCACATTTCTGACTCCAATCTTCATTCTGACTTCAACTACACACCTGTTTCAAGATGCCACATTGGACCAGGGGGGGACCGTGTGTGTGTGTGTGTGTGTGTGTGTGTGTGTGTGTGTGTGTGTGTGTGTGTGTGTGTGTGTGTGTGTGTGTGTGTGTGTGTGTGTGTGTGTGTGTGTGTGTGTGTGTGTGTGTGTGTGTGTGTGTGTGTGTGTGTGTGTGTGTGTGCAGGCAGGCATGGCACCTTGGCCCCCATTGACCGGACCACGCCTTCATTTTGATCTCAAACATTTTGTGACCTCATATTGCATGGATGCAACACTTTTGCAGTGACAACATGCGACCACAGACAGACAGATATATAAATACCTGGCGAAGTACTCAAAACCCTTGTCAGTGCCAGTTACAGAAGGTGTGAGCAGGAAAAAATGATTCACATAATGACACAAACACACAATGTGAAAAGCAAACTAGCATCGATGTTGAGTCGAGTAAAAATGACATGTTAAGCTTGCTGAGTTATTGCTCTCAGCATGTGATCGTGCACACAGGTCATCTTTATAACACAACATATTATTGATTTGTATTTCTTGCTTAGTATCAATTCTGCTTTCAACAGTACAGTGTTGTCACTGACTGTGACGAAGGTAACTTCGTCACTATGGACTGACTGCTTCAGGCCGGGTAATTGTGTGCACCTGGTGTCCTGTGTTGTCTCCTCCCCCCCTCACCTGTGTCTTGTTGTGCTGATTAGTGTGTGTATTTAGGCTCTGTTTTCCCTGTTTGGTGGAAGCTGGTAGTGTGGGTGAGATCCTTGTGGCTGGTGACTGTGGTCACCTGGGCAGCAATATTGAGGCTGTGTATCCTGTACCACAGCGATGAATAAATGCCCACACCGGGTTATATTTGAATTCTCTGCCTCTGCCTCCTTGCTTGGTCGGGCCGCTCAACGGTCAGCTTCACAATTGGTGTCAGAAGTGGGATTTGACCAAGTAAGGAAGTGAACATTTTGAGAGGAAAGAAGAGGGACCAAAGAGAGGAACCGCGGCTGGGGGTGGCTATGCCTGGAACGGACCAGGGGGCCACGGCTGTTGAGGCAGCAGGAGACGAGAAACAAGCAGCAGGAGACGAGAGACAAGCAGGTGGAGCAGCTGGAGAAGGAGAAGAGGGAACTCCAGGAGCGCATGAAGAACCAGGAGAAAAAGATTGACTACTTTGAGAGGGCTGAACGCATTGAACATGAGCAGCGAGAGGAGGAGGATCGGGAGTACCAGGAGCGTCTGCGCAAACTCGAGGAGCAGGAACGAAAGCAGCGCGCTCGTCAACAGGAGATCGAGGAGCGGGAACGCCGTCGTGACGAAGAGAAACGGGTCCCAGCCGAGGAGAAACCCAAGGATTGGAGCGAAAAGGAGGTTGCAAAAGACACTGTGCTTCCTGGGGAGAGGGGGAGGGAAATGTGACGAAGGTAACTTCGTCACTATGGACTGACTGCTTCAGGCCGGGTAATTGTGTGCACCTGGTGTCCTGTGTTGTCTCCTCCCCCCCTCACCTGTGTCTTGTTGTGCTGATTAGTGTGTGTATTTAGGCTCTGTTTCCCTGTCTGTTGGGAGGCTGGCAGGGAGTGTGTGTGTGAGATCCTGGTGGCTGCAGGCTGGGCTCACGTGAACAGCAGCAGCAGGATTGAGGCTGGTGGCTGTGTGCACAGGAACAGCAAGATTGAGGCTGTGTCCTGTGCTCAAGTTTTAATAAATGCCCACACCGGGTTATATTTTTGGACGTTCTGCCTCTGCCTCCTTGCTTGGTCTGGGACTCTCAACGGTCAGCTTCACACTGACCAACTGTTTTAATCAAATAGGAAGCGAATAAACATCACATCATGAGGTTCCCATGGGTTGTACAATATGTGAGAACATTTGTAAAATTAATCTCGACACAAAACTTGTGACTGCAGAAATTAATTATTATAAATACATGTATGGAAAATATGTTGATTGTGTTTATTTGTCTGAAGAGATTGGCTGATTCTGTTGTACAGGACATTTCCTAAGCACATTCTTTCATGCATACATTCACCCTTCAATAGAGTGGTGCAGGGATGACGTATTTTTGTAGGCCGACCCGGAAGTAAGCTGCGCTCGGGTTCCCTCTACAAAAAAGCAATGGGATTTCTCCACAGGATTTTGGAAAATAGCTCAAAATAAGGTGGAAAACGAACCTGTTTGATAAATGCACGTTTTGTTCAGCCGGATAACATCCACATGTCTAATCGCCAGAAGCAAAATGCTAACGTTATGCTTTAAACGACTCTACAGCTGTGTAGAGCAGGGTCGCACGACCTCAACGGCACGCCAACTTAAGATCGATATTCAAAAATACAGTTTCAAAAGTTGAAGCGTTTGTTTTAACAGTTTGCAAGAGCGCAGGTACTTGCTTTCAAGCAGAACAGTGGGAAACAAACTTAGCGGGAGTGTTTACGTGTTCGGTGTAATGACCTACAACGGCCTCCATAACTTCTGTAGTCCTATTCAGCCACTTGTTAACAACCATTGTTTTTTCAGACACGTTAACCTCTTCAAAATCACCCAACAACAATCACTGCTGATGTATCCGTCTCTTACATTTGTGTCAGCCACAGACCTTATTTCCAGCTATTTTCCAAAATCCTATGGAGAAATCCCATTGACTCTGAGACGAGGGAACCCGCAGTGGTAAAATGCTGACTCACTTCCGGGTTTTAGGACTCGTCACTGCACCACTCTATACATACCTGCTAAACCCTCAACTCATTAAAGGGTCCCTATTATGTTTGTGGGGTTTTCCCTTTCCTGTAGTGTGTTATATAGGTTTTTGTGCATGTACATGGTCTGCAAAGGCTAAAATCCCTCCCCACATGCACATGTATCTGGTCAGCATGTTGCTTTGTTCCCAGGGATCAATGGTTACGACAATGATTAAAAGCCTCCTGTGCCCATTTTCACTTTTTCTTTGCACCGTGCCAAAGGGATGTGATGTGCGTCTATATATGACACAGAAAATCTTCAGTCATTTAGCCGGGTGTTGTATTCCCAGTCCGCTAAATCTCCGTGGAGATTCGTGGGATGTTTCAACCCCCACAGTCACCACACACTTTATTTAGAGGCTGCAGTTTGTTTTTTCTCTTTTTCCTTTTACCCATGTAGACACCAACACATACACAGATATAATTATCTTCTTATTACAGACACATGTATTTCCTAACATTTGGACTACCTATGCTGTAAAATGTATTATCTCTTTGATTTACACACGGCATCTATTGCACGTCTGTCCGTCCTGGGAGAGGGATCCCTCCTCTGTTGCTCTCCCTGAGGTTTACATGTTCCCCTTAAACTGTGGGTTTTCTCTGGAAGTTTTTCCTTGTACGATGCGAGGGTCTAAGGACAGAGGGTGTCGTTTTTCTCATACTGATATTCTGAACAATCTGTGCTGTTGTATTTGCTGTAAAGTGTCTCTACTGTAGGCTATTTTTATTATATGTACAGCACTTTGGCTCGATTTAATGATCTGCTTTTAACATGTGGAGAGTCTCAAAAAGTAGAGCATAAATTATCCATATAATGGATATGATAGGGCTAATATAATATAATAATTATATTGATATTTTAATGTTCAAGATGATTCTGCTCTGTCGGAAAACCTCTCTTTTACACTCCCAAAGTGGGTTTGGTGATTCAATGTTGGGATAATTTATTTTATAGAAATCTGTTTTAGGAACTGGGTGGGAGTCCATGCACATTTTTAGGAGTTTGTTCCTGCGCTAAATTGTTAACTACCATTTGTATCCCCTTTGTATGACGCCTCAGTGTATAGTCCCAGTAAAAGCCCAGTCTTAATAACTTCTATTTGTTTTTCACGTGGTCCCACTCACTTAGAGGGGCTGAAGTCTCATCTGACCTCACTTATCTGGACAACAACTGAGCCCCTCTGTCTCAGGCTGCATTTATCTTACTAATTCTGTCCGTTGCAAATCAAGGGCAGCTGTCATGGTGGCACTCTGGCAGCTAGCACCAAACCTCATGTCCCAGAATACAGATCCAAAAGATCCAGGCGCTGGTGGAAGACCAAAACTGGTGATGTGGTGGCAGCTGAGGGCCAACTGTGCCTAAAAGCACCACTTTGTAATGCCGCTTTGCTTTTATTATTCAGCTACTCTGACAACAAAGCCCATTAGGTTTGGTGAAAGAGTTGTTTTACTTTTGTTGTGTCGGAAAGATTTAACACGATTTGTTTTCAAATGTGTCCAACAGAGTAAAACAAGCCAAATTAGTTTGCTGACTTGAATAGTTCAGTAATCATTTATTAGAAATATGTCTGTTTTAATGCATGATGCCATGATAATCTATAGGCATAATGCTGTATGAATATATTTAAACATTATTAAGCGTTTTACTGTATAATGACTTAAAGGGGCCCTATTGTGATTTTTTGGGTTATCCCTTTCACATCCACTCTGCCTGAAACGCCTCCATGTGACATCACTATGTAACACTAGCGCTTCTATTGTCTAGCGCTCCAATAACTTGTACGTGATAGGCTAAGGGGGCGGGACATCTCTAAGAGGTTGACCAATCACAACAGAGCCGGACAGCTAACCAATCAGAGCAGACTGGGCTCTGGTTTCAGACAGAGGGAGAAAAGAGGTGCTGCAGTACAGGCAGAATGAGAAATGTTCTTGGTATATTCGATAACATTTAATAACTGATAACAGTGTGTTACATTTTTTTTAATGTATTCCCGAGATTAAATCAGTTAATTCAATAATTTGTCTAAGGGTTAAGATAGACATGACCTATTTCCTTAACTTTTTATCTTCAGATCTTGTGTCCTCAGCATTACTCCCACTGAAAAAGGTTGGGAGATAGATAAGAAGGTACATTTCATCTTGCAAATCTCCAACCATGTGTGTGATTCACATTTCCCTGGGCCTGCAAACCTCAGACTAACACACATAGCACAGGAGCCGCTGGTTCATCACGTATATCATCACCCTCAAACAGGTGCTCATAAGGATGGGCGCCTTTCTGCCAAAATAAATATTTAGTTTCATCAGCGTAACTTTAGCTCAGCTGTAGGCTCCCAGAAGTCATTCAGTGGGATGGGAATACGAGGGGCGTGGATCTAAAATGGAAGACATCCTGGTTATAGCTGTGGCAGATAAAGTGTTGACAAGTGCTACTCAGCCTTGATTAAAAGTCAAGCTCTCCTCAGGCTTAACAGAGGTTAGAGAGGTTTCAGATAATGTTGCACTTTTACCACAGCGTTGAATCTTCGCGTGTCGCACAGACGTCAAGTCATTTTATGGGAAATTAAAATCAACCATAATAATAATAATATATTTTATTTCTATAGCGCTTTTCTTGAACCCAAAGACGCTTTACATTTGGGAGGGAGGGTAGACAAACAAAACAAAGACAATAACATAACCATAACATCTAATTATGCCTGTTATGACTGTGTGTGCAACTCAGCTCTTTCCAATTAGCCTTGGGTCAGCTGGGTTTAAAAGACAACTTTAATGTAATAAGCATGAGCTTGAAATTCCTCGCCTAAATACTTTGTAATCAAATTGAATTATTGAAGTAAGAAAGTCGGGTGAGAGAAGAAGAATTGGGTGACACGTGCACCCGTAGGTTAACTATTTCATTACACTTATGTCATGATATAGGTCAGGGTACAAATGATGGTAACAGTTTTTAACTTCTCTGCAGGGATGCTCTGCCCCCTGGTGATAGCAGAGCCAAATATATATATATTTTTTTTTATATTTTACTTTAGAATTAGAAGTTTTGTTTCAAACTTTGTTCTAGCATTTACATGTTTTGGACCTCAAAATCTAAGAGGAGTACCGAAAAAGACTTTCCTTTTTCAGTGTAGGAATAAAGATTAACCATGTGGAGGCGCTGTGGAACAAGGAACAATAAAATGATATGCATTAGTGAAGCTTTCCCAACTTATAAAGGGATCGGCTTATCACTCTGAAATAGAGAGATTTGTGCAGTGGTGTGATTTTAACCATCTTGTGCTGAATGTGAAGAAGACTGAGGAGATGGTGTGGGACCATGTGTGGGACCCAAAGGCAGTGGGTGACCTTAGGCCGGTGGTTATCCACAATGAACCCATAGCTCAGGTCAGCTCCTATAAGTACCTTGGTGTTCATATAGATAGTACACTCAGCTGGAAGGCGTATGTTGAAGGTCTGTGCTCTAGACTTTAACAGCGATTGTATTTTCTGCGTCGACTCCGGGCTTACGGAGTTGAGCAGAAGTTCATGCAGTGTTGGAGAGCATCATAAGGTATGGTATCACTGCTTGGTATGGTAACTTAAAAATGATTGCTGTTAAAAAACATCCATCTCACCAAAACATATATGAGCAGTCCATTATTAGACAGGCACAAAAAATGGTGTCTGATCCCACCACATACTCATTCCTACCTATGTCCACTAAGCTTCTTAACATTCACATGTAATGAAATTAAATGAAATGAAATTAAATTAAATTATCTTTTTAAATGTTGGCCATGAGAGGTCGTCATTGTCAGTATGTGCGTCTGTGTATTGTGTTTGTTCAAACGGTGTATGAGTGATGATATGTGTATGTATTTTAATGTTTACTATGTTTGTATATGTACATGTATGTGGAACTGCAGGACGGAGTCCAGAACAAATGTCCTTACGGGGACAATAAAGTATATCGTATCGTGCACATATTGCACATGATAGACATTATTTAAATACATGGTTACAAAATTATGTAACACTATAGTTTTAAGTTCGTTATTTTCAGTTTTTCTCTCATGATAAACATTGGAAAAATTAGACAAATATAAAGTTTGATAAAAAACCATTTGTATTTAATTTAACACATTTATGACTTGATTGAGTAAACACCATGGTAAAAACAGACAATATATTCTTTAACTAAATGACCTCTTAAGAAGCCCTACTTACTGTTTTTTGTGGTTTTAACTTGTTGTATTTCATTAAATGCATACAATTCCAAGTTAAAAACTGACAATATATTCAAGACAGTTTTCAACGAAAGAGGCCATCTGTGTATGATTTTTTTAGGTCTGAGATTAAAGTCAGATCCCAAAACTGTATATGGCCCCTATCCTCTATCATAGTTTAGTTTTTTTGGCTGATTCCTTCATTAAACCTTTATGCCATCTGTAATGTCTGAAAGTGTTTGATATGATAGATGACACATCATGATAATAAAGCTGAAATGTTTGCTTCCATAGACTATAAGTAAATAAATAAATATATTTATAAATAAAATAAAATAATACATAAATAAATGTGGAAATAAATACAGGAATAAATAAATACAAGAATAAATAAATAAATATGGAAATAAATAAATAAATACAAGCTGAGAATGAAACAGTACGCACATTATTATATATATTTAATATATTTCTACATTTACGTTCACTTACATTTATTTATTTATGTATTTCTGTGTCCGTATGCTAATGAGGTGGGCGGTCCTAACCTCAGTCTGAAGCAGGATTGGTCAATTGTTAGAGCCAGGCAGAAGCAAGCGATTCGTCACATCTGTACATCCTGTACACACCAGGGGTGTCCAAACTTTTTTCACTGAGGGCCACATACAGAAAAATATACGAAGGGCTGGGCCACTTATAGAGGAGGTATATCGCCTCGTAAGTTAAGTTATAAGTTAGCAAAATGTAGGTAAATTAAAAAACAGCCTACATCACAGCTCTCTATGGGGTTTCATTTATCTTCTTGGCAGCTCATCCCTTAAAACAGAAGCCTCAGAGTGATTATAATAAGGAGAAACAGGAAGGGTGTATTTAAGTCATTGGGCTTTTTAAGATTTGTTAGAAAATGTTTTCAACTTGAATTGACTGAATTGATTTAAAAAGCGGTCTTATAAACACATGAATACTACTGTGTAATATATTTTTACATATTTAAGAAGTACAATATAAGAAAAGCACAAGTTTCATTTGTGGGCCATATTTCATTGTACTTTTGAATTTGCTGAGGGGCTATTCAAAATGGCCTGCGGGCCGCATTTGGCCCCCGGGCTGTAGTTTGGGCACCCCTGCTTGTACACACAATGGATGTATAATAAGAAGTAGCACTGTGTTAGGTTTTCTCCCACTTCCTTGTCTTTACCGTAAAGCCCCACCAGAGGGAGACACAGTCAGAGTAACTGGAAGACCACACTTTAAAAAAGTTACTCTTACAACGAATGAGTATTTGCAGTAGTCAAATTAGTAATCTAAAATACTCGTAAAAGCACTTGAAGTATGAAATGACCGAAGCACTGTTGTGATGGGTTTTTTGCATGTAACTGTAACCTTTGAGCAAAGCATTTAATCCCCATTATTAATCAATAATTCTACTTGGTAGATCTGTGAAGGTTTTCATTATCATTGCCATGGGATCACTTTGTTAGAAAAAGTGGTGGGGACAATTTCTCCATATTTAACATCAGCATATAGTAGCATAAGACAAAAGCAGGTAATGAGGACAGCACATGACATAAGTAATACATAAATAAATGCATAAATACAGAATAAATAGAGGAATAAATAGAGGAATACAAAAGTACAAGATAAATAAATGGGAAAAACCACAGTAACAGGAGTGTAAGGGATGGGATTTCTAACAGGTTTGAGATTTTAGGTTTTGAAGCTCTTCTCCACCATAGCAGTGAGATAACACACACATTTAACAAGCACAATACACACGATACATCAACATGAAAACGGCATGGCTGAGATTGAACCACCTTCTGACTCAAAGACAACAGCTCTTCCTCTCAGCCACAGCCAAAGTATAGGCTGTAGTTCAGAAATGATGAATTAATTGCCGGAATGTCCCAATCGAGATAACCGTTTTGTTGTTTGATTCGAGGTTTTTTTTTAAATGGGAAAAACACCTGAAATGTTGGAAAGTTGGAAAGGTACCGAGGCTTTAATTCCATTGTTTCTAAAGGACGTATTAAAGAAACCTGACCCCAGTTGCCCTGGTAGCCTTGTGTTTTCTGACCAGATGTAAGAAATTGGACTGTCACTTCCTGTGATGAGTTTCAACAGATGTTTTTCCAATATCTCCTATGACAAGTCCTCTCCTCCTCATGTCAAAGTGTACAATAGATAAAATGTCTAAAAAAATCCAATCCAATCAGTCCAAATCAATCCCACCTGCACAAGCTGCTGTATAGCTGAGTGGTTAATTAAAGCAGGGAGTCCTTATCCGGAGCACTGTGAGACCCTAGGTTATGATCCAGAGCCTGGCAGAACATTTTGGGCTAAAAGAAAATCCTTGATGCAAAAGCCTTTATACCTTAAAAATGTGTTATTAACAGTGAAACCACCAGGGGAAGTGTTAGGAGATGTGTGAAGTAATTTTGGTAGAACTTGACTTTATGGCAGGGAAGTTATTTCATTGTTTTGTTTCATAATTCTTTGGTTAGACAGTCCATGCAGATAGAGGACGGTGTATATCGGCTTTGATTTCATATAAATAATTCAAATGTTTCTATAGACCACAGATTCTCAGATATTTAAACACTAGAACATATTTTCTTTTCCTGCATTATTGTTCAACCATTTTGGGATGCTTTCCAGTATTTGGATAACTTACTGTGTGTATTGATCTTTGGATCAGGGGAGCTGGTTCAATCCCCAGTGAAGTCGTTGTGTCAAGACACTTCACCCCAAATGACTCCTGTAGGGATTGCTCACAATATTGAGTGAATGCAAGTTGCTTATTAGTTTCCAAACACCTTAATCCCTCAATTTCCTTTTACATTTTTTTATTTGTTCCTGTTTTTTTCAGGTTTTGTTTGTTAATAATGCCCTCAGTTTAAATTAAGATGAAGATAAAATCAGATATACTTTATTGATCTCAAATTGGGATTATTTTCGTCACAGCAGCATGTTCAAACACTGCATTGCACTTCATTTGAAAATAAAAAGAGTAGAAAACAAAAAAATACAAAATATAAACATTTAAAATAAAACAAAACGACAAATTAAAATATATACAAGTTAACCGATAAATATAGAAACCTGTAGACTCAAATAAACACTATGAAGGGCAGACATTCTTTCAATAAACATGTGACTTTTAATTTGACACGTTATTAAATATTGCATTGCAGTCTGATTACTAGTTAAAGAAAGACAACAATTGAAAGGAAGCTACTGTCCTGTACCAGTCCCGGCGTCGGTGACGTCACCAACAGAACCGGCGATCAAGCTAACTGAAGACACCGGAAACCACGTGATGTTTCTTCAAAACAGAGGTTTTTTCTTCCCCTTACTAAATATTTTTGAATGGAACAAAATGTATATAGATCATTATTTTAAAAATTCTGCATTCAAAATCTAAGTGAAAACATATAAGAATCAATATGTGCTTCAAATACCAAAAGTAAAAGTAGCCGAGTTATTTAGCAGAATAGTCACAAAATTATATTACTGGATTATAAGTGATGCAATAATGGGTTTATCACTTTAATATTGCATCTGGTGGAGAAAATCTATTTTATCTTATACATTGATGGGTTGCTATCAGTTAAAACTATATAAGTTCAACTTGTTGTTGATCAAGATCTGCAAAGTGTAAAAGTTAGAGAAGTAGAAAGTTAAATACAGTTCTCTCCGACATGTAGTAGAGTAGAAGTTCAGGTACTAAAATACTGCAACATAGTATATGTGAACCTTGAGTAAATGTTGTTTTGTGTGTGTATTATGCAATACTATCTAGATAAAATACAGAATAATATCAAAACAAAACTCGATATTACTGATATAGGACTGCCTAATGAGTACTTTTAATACTTCATGTTCTTCTGCTTTTGCTTGACTCACGTAGCATTTTGAGGTCAGGACTGTTTTATAAACCATGGCATTTATACTTATTTATAAAATGTTCTGTTTGCCATCCAAGTGCTGCTTATATTTTGAAACTTGAGGCCGGAAGTGGATTGTACGTCCTTACGTGGACCGTGATTGAGGTGGAGAGGCACCACCGAGGCAGGCTGCGACAGAAAAACAAACGAGGATAGGTCGAGCAGTACACAGTACTCAGTCCATGTTTTAAAAGAAAAAATACATAGTAAAAACCCAAAGGATATGTGGATTTAAACGTTATTTTTGTCGTTTTTACGCGGTTTCAGTTACTTCTTCTTCTTCTGTCTTCATTTCGGCAGAGTGACCGTTTGCCCATTCTCTCCGGAGTGAGCACTAAGGTAAGCCTGTAACCGCAGATGAACTGTGTAAGTTGGACGGGCTACTTTGACTACAAAAGCGCTGTTAAAATGTCTGTTTAGTTTTTTCTCTCATGCAAATTAAAACCCCAAACAGTCGTAAAAGTTGGGACACAAAAAACGGTAGTTTGCTAGACTCACTTTCTAGATTTGACGCTGGGTCTTTGTCCACTCAGATGTGGTTTCACTAGACATTGTGCTGCCTTTCGTGTGTTAGGAGAAAAAAGCACTCTCTAAATGGCTTTATTTTTCACGTTTACAACCAAAAGAAGTACTTTAAATGAACCCCTTTCCCCTTTTTGTAATATTTACATAGGGCACTTCTTAAAAGGCCTGTAAGCGCAGGCTACTATAGCAGCTTTTTTAGGCATCTCTGTTCTCCAAGACATCTGTTTTGTTTGACTTATTTTCTTCACTTGTGCTCTTTGTTTACTTATTTAAAAAGCACACTTGTTCACCTCTACAGTGCGTGGCCTGTGTCAGAGCTCATTGTTTAAATCGCAATAATGAACCACATTTGCCATAACACCATAGATTGGCGACTGTTGCCACATGCCGAGCTTGTCAATGTTCCTGGTGGCCTTTGTGGTAACTACACCTTTTATCCTTTCCATTATTTCCAATAGGCATTGTCTTTCTTGATTGTCTGGAGTAGATGCTCATTAATTATCCACTCTTTTATTTTCTCATAGAGACAATGATATGTTCCCCCCCTCCTCATATATTGTATTTTCACTGTAATTATTCAAGTAACTTTGAAGGTGGAGGTTTTGGTGCTTGTACACTTTTATGACCCACCTTTTTCTGCAGACACACCCTCTGTAAAGGAGTCATACTCTGAAAGGTTTGCGCAGCAATGCCAGGTATGTGGAGGGAAGGTGTGAGAATAGAGCAGCCTGAGCAGAAACTTCCTATCTTACGTCATGCTAAGAAGTCTTAAGGAAAACAAAATGCTTTAAATAATTCAGATTTTAATTTATAGAGATAAGTACTCATTGGATTGGGCTACTTGTACTATAGTTGATCATGTTTCCTTTATGCTGCTTTATTATTTGTCTCTAAAAATATTGCACTTTTTACTCCCTCACATTTATCCCAAAACAAAGTCTGTAAATTACAATTACAATTTTAATGTAGGACTTTTACTTGTAGCAGTGTTTTTATTCCAGCGATGACTTTTTGTAGTCCAACATCCGGTTCTGCATTTTTTTGTCCTCTTGACAAAAAGCCAGTTTTACAGAAGCACAAATATACACAACTTTGAATGATTTGATGGAAGTGTAAATGCATTTTAAGTCCACTATGAACTAACACTATGTTGACTGAAACAAGTCATAGGATTAGACCTATGTCCTAACTTGGAATTTGGGAACCTGCTGGCTGTTTGTTTACACTATTTTCTGACATTTAATCACAAAACACTTAAGGATTCAATGAGACAGCAGATCAAAAAGAATAGTTGGTTTCTAGTAGGGCTGCTCAATTCATCGTATTTTAATTGCAATTACGATTTTGTCTGGCAACGATTATGAAAACAACATAATCGAAATAAAACGATTATTTTTTCATTATTATTTATTTAAATTAATAGATATATATATTTTTTTATTGCTTTTTCAATTGAATTATACTTAAAGTTCAGGGTAATCAACTGTTAAAAACATACTACACAATTTTTTTTTAATAAATTGATGTTTTCAAAGTAAATGGATAATCGTTTTTAATAATCGTGATATCAATTATTGACCCAAATAATCGAGATTATGATTTTTGCTATAATCGTGCAGTTTCTAACCTACCGTGTTTGTCTTTAACATGAGTTGTAGCCTTCATGTGAGGTATTTTGTCAAGAGGTCAAGACTCGGCCCTTCAAGTCTCGCTGTCAAACTCGTTGTTACTACTTGTAAATATTGAGAATACTTGAGTCAAATACATGTGAAAGCATGAATCATGTTCTAAATACAAGGACATTATTCATGCTTTCACACATATTTGAAATGACCCATGGCAGTTAGACAGGAAGTGGGTGTAGAATACCAATAAAAGCTAGTTTATAGTAGGTTGTATGGAGTTTACTTCAAGGCATAATGGCAAATTGGCAAACAACGCTCCAGTTTAATCATTAATATATTGGCATGACGTCATAACTCCGTGTGTAAATGTTAACACCTACATGTTAAACATTAACATAATCTCCAGGCAGATAAGAAAGAACAAACTCAGGTGTTAATGCTTGACTTTCATTGTGGCTGGCAGGTTCATTTTCATTCACCCCGATGCGTCTGATGTATTCACTTTCCAGTACAATCAAAAGGTGTTCTTATGTAATACAGAATCACCATTCCTTCAAGGTTTGTAAAACACCTCTAAAGGTATTAAATAAAGGATGCCCTTCTAAGTCAAATATATTATTAAAACGCAATACATTTCAGGGTGCATAGTCAATTTCAAAGTCCTGAGTCAATCCCTCGACACCAACATGTGTTATTTGAGTCACATCTTTCCAAATGGGATAAAAAGCCAAATCTTCTTTTAAATGTGATCGAACATGAGACTAATTCCTCGGCTCGTCTCTCTCTCATATGTTGCCTAACGGGCCAACAATCCCCACGCTGTAAGTGATTCAATATCAAACAGTGTGTTGTTCATGTTGTACGAGTAGGAGTGGAGTTAGACGGCGTTGTTAACAAGGAATAGTTTGCTTTTCGTATTGAAGTTCATCTTTGTGTAGTGTGGACATCGTGGTGTCTTTTTAATTAAACGAGAAGCAGGGTATTGTATGAAGGAGGTAATATGAGTCTAGTATGTTCATTTCACATGATATAGTATAACCATTTAACACTGATACATTCCTACTTTAATAATGCAGTTGGTACTTTAATACTTTACAATATCAGGATTAATTATGTTGTTTTTCTTGGAAATTCCAAATAGATTTCCTTTAAAAAGTACGTCAGTTAATATATTTAAAGCTCATAATCTCCACTTTGATGTAGTTTGCTGACTTTACCGTGGCTGTACTTTCAGCTGCGTCATTTTACATTTTTTCACTTCTGCCTGGACATCCAACTCAACATTTGTATCTGTGGCGAGCTCAGGCTCTTTCTATGTTGTTTACAAATATATTTCAGTCCCTTTTGTTTTATGAGTTACCCTACACTTTGACTATCTCCTGCTGTCCTTCAGGAAGCGATCGTGCAGCCGGGGAAACTAGGAGATGAGATCGGTGATAAAAATGTGATTTCTTTGCTTGGTGGAAAGCTCAATGTCTGCCTCCCTGAGGAAATCCTAATCTGGGTTACAGGATAATTAATACATGCCGCACAGATGGGCGGTCAGCAGATGCAGAGTGATACTCGTGAAGAGCATAATGTGGAAGCGAGATAAAGGTCACTCTATTGTCATTGTAATGATCTGTAATCCGGGGAATGGGGCAGCCATTAAACTGACAGTACATACATTTATGACAATGGAGCCCCTCTCCGTGACCCCATGATCTATGTAGAGCGAGAGGATTTGTGAAACTATTAAGCAGAAGGCTGGCAGTGACCCTTTGACAGGATTTGTGTCCATTTAGAAAAAGAATGAATATTTCAGATTGTATATAGCCTAGATATATCTTTCAGCGTTGTAGTAAAGTAAGTGACGCCTCGTTTCAAAATCAACCACATTTTTACTCTCAGACAAAAAGGATGCTGAACTTGATCAAAACTGGACAAGCAGCACACAACTGTGGAGATATCTCTTGTCTGGTTTATTTGCATAATAACAGTGATTTGATGTAAAACGTCCTGCTTTAAATGCAACCACTAAGTTCACTCAAAACCACAAAAAGGAGTGTTGAACAAAGATGGTTGATTTTAGGGTTTACGTGTTTTTTTGCGTTTCTTTGCTCACAGAAAACAAAGGAATCTTTCCATACAAATAAATTCCCCTCTGCAATGCACTTTGATTATTGTATCAGTATTTTCTCCTACACTCATACATGCACACGTACATGGCAATTACAGATAAGGAGGACTCTTATTGTTTTCTGTGGGTGGCTTTTATAGTCATGTGATCCGCAGTGCAATAATCCAAAGTCTCCAGGGATGGAAATGTGGCTCGGTCCACCATTTCTGTCCCGGCTGCTTATTGGGATGGATTGCTGAACATTTTCTAAAGACATACTTGTGGATGAACCCCAATGACTTTATTGATCTCCTGACTTTCTCTCTAAAACCACCATGAGGTTGACCATTTTTCATTGTTTTTTTTAATGGAAGGATAAATATGTTTATGGTTAGGGTGAATCCTATTGGTTCAGAGATTTGGTGATTACTTTTCTGGAATCACCATCAACGTTTCTCTTCTTCTGTAAAATATCTAGATAGATTTAGAAACGATGTCTTCAGGGCCCATGATGATTCTTGGTCTTTTCTGTTTGTTCTATATCAAAGGTCCCATGACATGGCCATTTCTACTGATCATAATTCCATTGTTGAGGTCTACTGAAATAGATTTACATTGTTCAATGTTCCAAACTCTCATTGGTTTCTCATACAGCATCTCTGTATAGTATGTGTATTCACTCTCTGTCCTTCACGGCTTGTTGGAGCTCCTGGCCCCCCCCCCCCCCCCCCCCCTATGAGCCCACTGTGCTCTGATTGGTCAGCTCGCCCACTCTGTTCTGATGAGTCCACCACAGTTGCAGCGGAACATCAGTGATTATGTGTTACAATGGCGTTTGTTAGCAACCAGAAAAATGACACCAGTCATGACAAACGGAGGAGAATGCTGCGTGGGGTCTGGGTGCCGTGTTGGCGGGACGTTGCGGGGCTCGCTGCTGGAGCGGACAGTGTGAGCTGGATTACTGGTGTAGTTTCCCTGGTGCTGCGTGGGGTCTGCGAGCCAGCGAGACACCGCAGGGCTCAGCCTGAGCACACACACACTCACAGCCTGATCTCCGAGTGTGTGTTTAGGGCTGCTCAATTAATCGTATTTTAATTGCAATTAGGATTTTGGCTTGCAACGATTATGAAAACAACATAATCGAAATAAAACGATTATTGATTTTTTTTTTTTGGTTTTTCAGTTGAATTATACTTAAAGTTCAGGGTAATCAACTGTTAAAAACATACTGTTCACATTTATTTTCTCCAGTAAATGGAAGTTTTCAAAGTAAATGGATAATCGGTTTTAATAATCGTGATATCAATTATTGACCCAAATAATCGAGATTATGATTTTTGCCATAATCGAGGTGTGTGTGTGTGTGTGTGTGTGTGTGTGTGTGTGTGTGTGTGTGTGTGTGGTGTGTGTGTGTGTGTGTGTGTGTGTGTGTGTGTGTGTGGGTGTGTGTGTGTGTGTGTGTGTGTGTGTGTGTGTGTGTGTGTGTGTGTGTGTGTGTGTGTGTGTGTGTGTGTGTGTGTGTGTGTGTTGTGTGTGTGTGTGTGTGTGTGTGTGTGTGTGTGTGTGTGTGTGTGTGTGTGTGTGTGTGTGTGTGTGTGTGTGTGTGTGTGTGTGTGTGTGTGTGTGTGTGTGTGTGTGTGTGTGTGTGGTGTGTGTGTGTGTGTGTGTGTGTGTGTGTGTGTGGTGTGTGTGTGTGTCCGTCTGGGGCAGCACAGGCAAGTCTTTTCTGTGTTGAGTTGTACTCGCTACAGGGTGTACTTTGAGGGTTTGTGACTCTGCAGACCGTTTACATGCATAACAAACAAGGGGACGGGTAATAACCGGAAAAGCATGACATGGGACCTTTGAGGTTAACGTGATTTTGAGTTCATATTTCAGACCATAAATAGATTTGAATGAAAATGGGTTACTATAATGTGCAATACTTTGACTAAATAATCGACTCAGCCTTAGCTGTTCTTTCTGTTTAATGCTTACTTGCTATAGTAAGGTTGTGTGACCATGGCAAACCTGCTTAGCAAGCATGTAAACAATTTGATAGTATGCATGTTGGCATGTTGACGTAAGCATTTACCTCAACCCACGGTGTCTAAAAAGGGCTGCAAGTTAAACTTTTAGTCTTGTTCAAATCTGTTTCCAACACAGTATAATCCTAGCATGACTGTCTCTCCTGGAACGTGAACTCTGTCCCCTTTGTCTGAATGTCATACCTGAGTTTTTCTATGTCTTTGTGTTTAGCCTTCTTATCAGTAGTTTAGGGTTTCAGTCGCCGCTCCTGAGTGTTTTCTTTTGTTCCTACACTTTGTCCATTCTCTCCTCTTCCTCCTTTACCTCTATCATCACTTCTTTCTCCTCCGCCAACCGGCTTCAGTTCCTAAATTCATGCCCAACAGCCTGTTGGCTTCGGTGTCCTTGTGTCACCACTGGGCACCGGGCCTAATCCTACTCTGGGACGCTGAGGGGGAGACCATGACGGGGAGAGAGGGAGGAAGAGAGTAAAGCTGGGTGTAGTTCAGCGGTACAATATCTCAGCCTCTTTTAGTCCACAAAGCCACAGCCTATGTAATCTGTGGACGTTGCAGGATGATGTCAAAGCTTGACATGACATGAAGGAACCATAAGAATGTGGGAGTAGCTCTTTGCTTATGAAAACAAGAAAAGCTGCTTCCTGCTGAGGACGGTGAAGTGCCATCTCTAATGCTCGCCGTGTTTCGTTATAAATGGATACGAAAGACATTTGGGGAGCTCTCAACCTCCCGAGGTCTTCAGGGAGATTACTCTGTAGATTGTGTTTCGATTTCTTCTCCCTCAACAGAGAAACGTGAGCGTAAATTCATAAGCACACTGCTCGTTAAATTGTAATCAAGTGTCAGTGGCTCCCCCACACTTTCCTCCAGTGTGTATGGGGTTTGTATTACATGGCAGAACATTGGTACTTTGGGCCATGGAGAGAGATGGGGCGAGGGATCAACCCAACACGTCCCAGCAGGAGAGGATACACAAACGTTCAGAGTAGGGATGCTCCGATCGCCAATTTCGGGGCCGATCGCCAGAATCAGTATCGGCCGATACCGATCGCCGATCCGATCGAGTGGGCGGGGCCTAAATGGAAGATTTAAACATCACTTTAAATCTTCCATTTAAAGTGATGTTTAAAACTCAGTTAATGCTCATTCACTGGAGCTTCCACAAACAACAATCAACTTAATTATTACATTCAAATGATGTACATTATTCAAGTTTACATTCACTTTGGAGAATAACACGGGAGAAATTAGCGGAAGCGCTCTCTTTTCCTCTCTCCCTCTCTCCTCTCCCTCTCCTGACAGCCTGTCAGTATCTCATGCAGCTCACTGATCCAGTAATGAGTGACCCGACAATGAAGAATACATATATTTATAATAACTAGTTTAGCTTGTTCCAGAGGTAGATAAAATAGCTAAATGTGTTAGGTCTAACTCTTACGGTACGTCCACACAGCAGCTTTTCGAAAATCTTGGAGCTGGGCGTGTCTGAAAGCTTGGGGATTTTTTTGCGAGCAACACGACCAACAACCAATCACATGAATCTCCCGCCCCCGACATACAAAGCAAAAAACCCCGGGGATTTTATGCGAGCAATATATATATATATATATATATATAAATATATAAACTCCCCAAACAGGCGAAAACCTACCAGTTTCACCCACTGTCTCTGCCACCTCCCTCCATGCCTGGTTCCTCCGGTTTGTATCCCGTTAATAGTTCTGGTCGTAAAGAACCGGGTGATTTGCTACCGTAATTTCTCGTTTGGAATATGAGGAAATGAACTGCGGTCTGGTTCTCCCTGTGTGCGTGTTTCGTTGCGCTTACCGGTCCGGCGGGCGGAGCTGCAGGATTTCTGCTTCACACACGTTGCATACCGCTATTTTACTGTCTTTTTCGGACACCTTAAAATAATGCCAGACCGGTGAAGCCATTTTGGCGAGCTTGTTTTGGCGCACACAGAGAAAAGTGTCATGTATTTTACGTCATGCGATCGGCTCTCGCGATCGGCATGTTTGGAGAGCACCGATCGATCGGTAGAGAGTGAGTATCGGCCGATATCGATCGGTGACCGATCGATCGGAGCATCCCTAGTTCAGAGACTTAGGTTCCACTACACAGAAGTACAAAAGTAAGACTTACTGATTCATTGACTAGAATTATAAATACAAACGTTGACCAGTTTTAGCTTCTCAAATGCAAGTATTGCAAGCTTTTAAAAAAGTGTATTCAAAAGATCAAAAGGAGTACGAAGATCAGAATAGTATCTTGCTTGGATGTTTTGTGTTGTTGCGAAAGTCTGTATTTCATGCATCATTGGTGTGACTCATGAAAAAGAGAATCTATTGTTGGACTTTGTTCCATCGTGTTGTTTTCCAGACGAGGCTTCGACGGGCCCTTCATGCTCTAATTGATTTCATTAAGTGGACGTTTCCCCCTTTGGCCGCGCCCCCATGCTCAGACCGTCAGTGTGCACACAAACATTGAGTTATCTCACCCCGAGCACAAGCTTGACTTATCTGTCTTTCACAGAACAATCCACGTTCCTAGTCCCCCCCCCCCAGAGCCTCACAGCCCACGCTACATGCATCCCTCTGAGGATCGGCCTCATTAACAATCTCTCCCCATTCCTGTGGACGCTTCCAAAGGCATCGGCGCCGTTATATCGAGCAATGAAGACGCTTTACACGCGCTGCTCACATTTTGGGATGGGCCGACACATAAATGCTGGTTTTCTTTATTTCTATAAGCTTGTCAGTTATAGTCATTTTAACATTATTTCTATTGAAGCAAACCAACCTGCACATCTCAAGATTGATGCCATGCAATCTTTTCATTCCCTCTTTTTGTATTCTCGTGTTTACTACTAATGTGCAGTGCCCAATGAACTATGAACTGTAAACTCTAATGTTGGCCGGGGGTGAGCTGCACTCTGACTCCAGCCTCCTCCATGGCTCGTGTGTTTCCAGCTGTTCTTTTCACCTGCCAGCTATAAACTTCACCAAGAAGCAGCAGTGTGTTTAAGCGTTATGCAAACCCCTCGGTTCCTCCCTATCCGGTATGTCTCGCTAGGACAGCGGCTGTTACAGACACAATGTGCCTCACAGGTTGACATTACTAACATTTCTGCCTGCATGTTTTATCAGGATTTATCTTGTTAAATGTTCATTTAGTTGACGAAAAAGTCAAATCAAGTTATTTGAATGTAGACTGGTTAATATGCTTTAAGTTGGGGTCTCTTTCCCCAGTCCAACAAGACCATAACAGTCGTCTTAAGCTTTGTCTTGCTGCCTGTTATTTCATAGTGAAAGAAACATATTTAATCTTCTGCCGCTCATTTCATTTATAGATTGAAGCCACAACTAGAAATACTTTTGAACGAAAATTCTTCATGCCCTTCCTCTATAATATTAAACAAGAGCTTAGTCCTTGTAGTGTTATTGAGCATAAGTGAAGAATGGGATATTGTTGATATTTCTAGTCAACGCAGCATTACGTTTTAGCAACAATACAAACAATTTAGCCAGTTTTGTAGATCAAACATTATTGAATTGTCCAGTGTCTTCTTGAGAATTGAATCTGTACTTTCATTGTGTGGACTCTCAGCTGCTGATCTCACAATTTGCACACCTCCATCCATGGATCATTGAAAAGCTTGTTTTGCAAATGGTTGGATTGAAAATAGTGCACACTGTTTGCTTTCTGTGCAACACGGTGTGAAACGTCTGCGTTACAGGATCTATAAGCACGCGTCTGACCAATTGCTTGTCTTAAATTAAAAGTATTGTATTTTCCTCATAATGAAAATCCCTCGAGAGCAAACACATTGACTCAGACGGCTTAATCCTGCAGAGAGAACAGGAAATGTTTCTCCAACTTAATCCCCACAGGATAATTAAGAAATCTCCCACTACACACAGAGAATAAGAAAGTTTCTGAAGGTGTAACAATAGTGTGTGTTTGCTGGCTCGTGCGCTACGGCAGGGATTATATGGATGAAATTCAACTGGAGTGAAAACCGACCACCCGCCCTGCTGCTTCTACAGTGCAGCTGCTAAACAATGTTGTCAGAATTACAGAATGACAAAGATGAGACACGGCACAGAACAGCTCCATTGTAGCTGAGAGCTGACAGGCGCTGGTGTGCAGATCTAATATTATTACATGGTAATACTTTCTATCTGTCTCTGCTCTGTGTGCAGGACTAACAGCATGAGACGGCTTAGCACCGCACGGACATCCAGCCTCCGCTTTCATGTGAATGTGATGGATAACCCTGCGTTATTAACACAATAACATGGCTCAACAAACATGTAACCAATCGTGCTATGATGTTTTGTAATATTATTAACAATAGAGTGGCGCAGAAGTAAGCTTCTTCCTCGACAAAAAAGCAATGCAATTTCTCCATAGGATTTTGGAAAATATCTGGAAATAAGGTCTGTGGTTGACCCACATTTAAGAGACGGGTCACATTTTGTTCAGTCGGAGAATCTCCACATGTCTACCCTACTTTTATAATTTTCGAATCATAAATCTATCGATTAGATTTATGATCGACACACATCTTGAATGTGTGTGAACCACAGACCTTATTTCGAGCTATTTTCCAAGATCCTATGGAGAAATTGCATTGCTTTTTTGTCGAAGGAACCGGAAGAAGCTTACTTCCGAGTTTTAGGACGCATTACTGCACCACTCTATTGTATGTTAACCAACTGTTAAAGGACAAAAATAACATTGAACGGCTGATTATATTTCGTAAACAGTTGAAAAACAAGCTGAGAAAAACTCATAAGAGCAGCTGGTCAACCTTAAGCTTCAGCCCACCTTAAAGGAGCACGAGTCTGAGTTTTTTGCTAACTTCGGGGATTAATTTACTTCATAGGAACTAATCTTCTTGGCTAACCCTCATTCAAAGAGGCCATATTATGAATATTAGGGATTTCCGTTTCCTGTTGTGTGTAATGTAGGTTTTTGTGCATGTAAATGGTCTCCAAGGGCTAAAGTCTCAAAATGATATGTCCTCTTTAAAGTATGTTGATAGATAATATAACTTCCACAGCCATATTTCCATAGTTGTTAAATCCTTCCTTATATTACTATACACTGATGCAGTGTTTTTTCCGCCTGATAAGCATTCAAATTCATCCATTCACCATTAACTGACGCAACAAGCCCTCCCACCAACACAGCCTCTTGCATCATTTTGAACACCGGGCTGTTTTCTGTCTAAACCCTTAAAGTTGACCCTTACCCTATTGCAGTAGCATTTGTGTCCTTATCTGCAGCTTTTACGAAGAGGTCCCCAGGCTTTTACATTTTTGATGAGTGTCTCACCTGACGCGTCCCACATTCTGGATCAATGTGTTTCTCTTCCTTGAAATTACATATTTGTAATGATTTCCTGCTATCCTGTAAGGTTATGATTCTAAATTGGCTTAAACTGTGAAATAATTACATTAGGTTACAACTGTATTGGAGTAGCTACATTAGACTTTTGGTATTTTTGTCTTAAGCATCTTTAAGGGCTATAATTTTTCTTTTATTATTAATTGTATTTTTCAAGGTCAAATCTTGGCTCATACCTCATCTTCGTGAGGCAACATCAGTAACTCTGCATATAGAAATTATTCTACCAGCAAAAGTCATCTTCCAGACTCTCTGAACGCCAAACATTGGGACAAAGCCCGGTTAATCACCTCTGATCATTCAGCGCTCATGAAATGTGTATGTGGACTGATTAATGCTCAATTTGCCATTTGATACATCTTGTTAATATTTAAAAGCAGAACATATCTAAGAAGATATTATGCCCTCATCTATTTGCTCTGAAATCTGCATGCTGCTTCGTGCTTTGGAGTCGATTCAGTCGCTGAATGGAGCAATACGATAGGCCTCTTCGAATCCATTTGTGTCCCTTTCTCTCTCTCTCTCTCTCTTCTCTCTCTCTCCTCTCTCTCTCTCTCTCTCTCTCTCTCTCTCTCTCTATCTCTCTCTCTCTCTCTCTCTCTCTCTCTCACACACACACATGGCTGCTTTATTTATGAGATGTATTGCTACAGGGTTCTCCTGAGAATTCAAGACTGTACACAAACAGTATTTGGCCTGTGGAGTCTCTTCTTTCATGCTTTCTCTCACACACACAATGGTATACACTTGCTGCAGGACATATATTTGCCTTATCTGCTGTTTTGGCTTGGCAGAACTTCAGTTGTTTGAGTGTGACCCTGGTCTTGCTCTGCAGTGTGCAGAAAGCTAGATGCTTTCTGAATGTGGTGCTTCAGTGTTTCAAGTGGCAGTGATATCATCTGCATGTCGAAAAATGGCCATCCTGTGCTCAGGCCGCTCTAAAATCACTGCGGCCGCATCGTATCGGAAAATGTCAAGCTAAGAAAATCCTTCATTATGGGATAACCATAATAGAAACAGGAGAGCTCAGAGGACGAGCATTTCAAATGTTTATCAGCCAGAGCACTGACCTGAGAAGTACACAAGAGCATGGAGAGTACATCATGGATTATCTTGTTTTGGCCCTTAAGGAGACAAATGGAAACCTACGTTGTCCATATGATTTAGAGAGGGCAGGAAAAACTGTTCTTGTTCAAAGTAGGGAGCAAATAGCCAGGTGTTACATTCCTGGTGTTGAACCTTCTTTGGAAATGTTCGCATTAACTCGATGCATTGATAACACATTTCAAAGGTGTAATCAAAGAATCGCAAAGGTCTGTTACAAGTGGGATTTGTTATGTTCTCTTGTAGTGATGAAGCTACAGAGACACACGCTGTTAGTGACTAGCTGGTGAGCATAGCATGATAATTCAGCAGCTAAAGAGCCAGATATTTCCCTCAGGAGTTGGAGTCAGGTGGCCAGAATCACGACTCAAAATGAGTGCTTTGTAACTGCTGCATGTGCAAATGAGAAAAATGGCTATTCGTTTTTTAGAAAACATTTTACGTTTCTGAAATGGCAGATTTTAACCTGGTAAGCCCTGAGCCTGTTTTTCAGGTCTCAGGCTTGAAAATGACATTCCCAGAACAAATGACCATATCTTCCCTTCTAAAAGGGTTAAATTAATAATCTTTTTTCTCAAAGTAATGATAAACCTGTGAGTTTGATGCATAAAAGTCAGAATCAATATAGATATTTTTTATTTGAAAGAAAATTCAGATTGAACATAGTAAAAAACTGTAAATTATAGTGTCCGTCCAAAAAAACTCCACCTCTGAGGTGATTTGGGTGGAAATGGGGGTTTTACCGTTTCTCTGGAACCCATTGGTCGATTTTGGTGATTGACATCTCTTTCTGACCGTTGGAGCCAATAGAATCGAAGGGGAATTTCCCCCCACACACACACATGGTAAGAAAAAAAGGTGGGGGCTTTGCGCATTCAGGTTTGCATCAGAGTGAACCTATCTCTCGCTCTGACATCTGGAAACGGAAACGCAGGTTTATTGCTTATGGATTATCAGAAATCATTTCAAAGGGACACAGACACATTGGATTAACTTCAGCCAGCAGCGTTTTTATCGTTTTAATGCCATTGAAGACCACTTTTGACCAGACAGGTCAAAGGTCTGCAGGTCTCCCTTGAAAAAGAGATCATTGATCTCAATGGGATTTTACCTAGATAAATAAAGGTTTTGAGACAACGACACACGTAAGCAATGTTAGCGTTTTTAGCTACCTAGCGCCACATGTTTTGATGTCTGTTTTTGTTTATAAAGTCGCGAGTTCTTATCATATAGTGATAATGTATGTACCCATCGATTCTGTGTCATCTCACGATGCGTTGGATGTGCAGAAAGGATAAATAATAAGGTTTTATGAGTGAGTTTCGGTGCAGTAATCTGTTAGCATTTTTCGCTCGTTGCTAATTCAGAGGCTCAGCGTTAGCATTGTGGGGTTTTTTTTAGAATTTTTTTTTTAAATGATCAGTTAGATGAGTTTCTCCCCGTTACATGGATATAAAACATTCATATTTTATTAAATGTTAAGATGCCCTCAGACACTGTTTCCTGCAAGATGTTGCGGGAAGGCCCCGGTACCGAGGTCTCTCGGGCTTAACAGGTTTTAAAGGGCAGAATATCAGTCTTCATGTGATTCTTCTTTGGTGGTTTCCAATGTTTACTCTTAACCTTTACTCTACTAGCAGAGGTTAACGTCTTCTTCAGAGGTTTGGCAAAGAGTGGAGAGATAGTTTGCATTGTCTTGCTTGGCTGATATTGAAACATAGTGTACAAGAACTAACATGTAAGTGATTCATATATAGATGGAAATGAGATGTAGCTTCTACATATGCCATTTCTGTTTCATCATCTCCCGGGGCTCTGGCATCAACACGGGGTTATGTAACAGAGACAAACAAACATGCAGGATACGGAGCAGGATACCAGGAACAACTCTGTGCTCCTGCTCCTCAGAAAGAGTTCCCATGTGTCTTGAAAACCTTGGATACATTTAGACTGTGCTTTCAGTCTGTCGTGGAAAATAACAGTCTCTTATGGAAAATAAATAGCATGGCAAAAATGTCCCAGCAGGAGACCCTGTCTTTCGTAAAGTATTTTAATAATTCTCATCGTCTCCATTTGATGACTGTTTGATCTCCTTTGACAGTTTAAAAACAGATCCTTTTTGGTTTACTGATGGTTTTTAAACACTAATTGAATCAAATGTACTTTTTTCATCTTCAGAAAACATGAAGATTAAATGAAAACACATTCGCTTCATTTTGATATGAGGTTTTATTGTGACTTTCTTTCATAAAATTAACATACCGTAGTTCCGGAATCTCAAATGTGAAGATTTTATACTTTTATTTGTCTTATTTCGATAAATGTTTGTAATTTAGGTAATTGGAAAATATCAGGGGCATTACTCTCTATTTTCAAACATTTCATAGATAAAACCAAGATAACAATTACGTACTGCCCTTAGTGGTAAACATTGTTTCTTTGTCAAAAGGTGGTTTTATGCCTTTATCCTTATCTCACATTTGGTATAATCTTTGCCTTGCTTCTTACCTTTTGGGAGTAGTAAGAAAAACCTTAACCTAAATAAAGAATCATTTCAAAAGAATGTATCCCTTTAAAATCCGGATAAGATAAGAAACTATGACATCAGGACTTTCAGCCTAGTTTGAGACCCAGAGGATTGAAATGCCACTACAGTCTACTCAACAGTTGACTCTAAGTAAATGATCTGTATGGTGGAGTCGTGTGAAGGCGTTCAACAGGTCTGTATCCCGTCTCTCTGCATCGCTCATGCTACATCAGTCTGCTCTCCCTTGGGAACCTCACCTGATCAAAGAGAATAATTCAGGTCCAGAGCCGAGGGAGGCGTAGAGAGAAACCCGACGGAGCAGAAGGTACAAAGAGAAGGTGAAGCTCAAGCTGGGGAAAAGTCAACGTTGGTTTGTGTTGCGCGGAGAAGAAGTACGAGAGTTTCGGAGGACTATTTTTGTACTCCCTGAGCTAGATTTGACAACTTTTTGCAATTCATCCCCAAGAGTAGGTTGATTTAAAATGAATCAATCAGCAACATGATTTGCTCATACAACATAGGGTCTTAAGCGTTGCCACTGCCTGCGTATTCATCACATAAATTCAAAAGCAGAAAGTGAATTAACTCTAATATGCAAATCGTGCAGATATCAGAATCTCAACATGTCTTGTTAAGTTTCCCTCCCAAGTTGCCTCATTAGGATCAAATCACTTCCAACCATGTATTGCTTGCAGGGGTCCTCACAGATAGTATATAATTACCTGCAGGAAATGTAGAGTTACACGTTTGGGAGCAAACCCTCTCACTAATGCTCTGTTGTTATTCTTTTTCTGTCCTTAATTTAATGTGCATATTCGGAAAAGAAACCCAAGTTGAGGTCTGTGCATTATTCAAAGTAACTGGGGTATCTTTTCTGGAAAGAGACTTTGCTGTTGAGTGCTTTTGAATGCAATGTTTCACCACAAACTACATTTTAAATCCCAAAGCAATGGAGCCAAAACCTTTCCGCATGACTAGATACCACAAAACATAATCGGGAAATATTTATTTTTTGTGGGTTAAGTCAACTGACCCTTAAAAATAATCAGGATGACTTTGTTTTTTACGGATTAGGCACCGTCTGTCCACTTCAATGTGGGATCCTCAAGATGAGGAGCTGTCAGGGCTGTGAGGAGAAGGAGAGAGTATTGGGAGGCTCGCAGGAGACCATTTGAAAGTACAACCACACGCCCACGCTGCTGCTCTGCATCCCTAGATGGGAGATGTTAACTCTAACAGAAGCAAACAGTATTATCTTTCTCACGAGGTCCCCTTGTGTTTCCATGTGTGTTGACAGTTGTAAGTGCATGTGGCCTAGATTGCTTTAATCCACAGTGAGAAGACAAGCAGTCATGTGTAGTCCTTTTTATTGTTAGGTTGCATGACTAGTTCAACAGTTTGTTATACAGTGCTGCTCTTCAGTGGACTGGAGACTGAATGGTTGCAGGCGAGGAAGCTGTGGGAAGGGAAAGAGTCAAATGGACACATTTGAGGAAATGGAAGCAGTGATGGTTAGAATCTGACCCTTCATTTGTCAAAAAACAGCTCTACAAACTCACAGTATATCACCAATATACATCATTATAGTTTACATTTGATTAATTGAAACCACACTTTATTTTGTATTGAGGCATCATCTGGATGAGTGGACGTTGAAGTGATAACAATTAGTCTGCTCTCCTATATCGTCAGATTGTTAAATAACCTTTGTATGATTGCTAACGTAAGTGAACTCTGTGGTTTGGGTGGAAGGCTCGCAAATAGCAACTAAACTACATATGTCACCTTTTTGTTATGAACATTTTTTTTAGACCTCCTTAGAAATTATAATCTAGCCCAAACTAATATTATATATAATAAAATCTGTGTTTAACACACAATAAAACACATTTTTGAATAAACCAAACTTCTCAAAGGAATTCAAAGCCGTACATGAACTTGGCCCAGATAAAGTAGTCTACTTTATAACCCAGTTCTTCTTTAACCAATTGTATCACTAGTAAAGTAGGCAACAGAAGCACAATTAGCAAACTGTTTATATAATTATCTGTTCCTAATTTCCTGTGATCAATTCAGAACCTACGTTGTAAATGTATTATCTCTTCAATGTACACACGGCATCTACTGCACGTCTGTCCGTCCTGGGAGAGGGATCCCTCCTCTGTTGCTCTCCCTGAGGTTTCTCCCATTTTTCCCTTTAAACTGTGGGTTTTCTCTGGAAGTTTTTCCTTGTACGATGTGAGGGTCTAAGGACAGAGGGTGTCGTATTGTCATACTGATATTCTGTACACACTGAAGTCCACTGAGACAAATGTAACATTTGTGATATTGGGCTATATAAATAAACATTGATTGATTGATTGAGAAGTCTCCCCTGGAAAAAAGAAGAAGCTGGAACTATGTTGACATTAATAACCTAATTTCCATATAAGAATTGGAGTGTTGTCAGATTCTCTGTAATGCCCCTTTCACACCAACGCTTTTCCCGTTCTAGCTCCGTGCTTTTCTGGTTCGGAACCGGTTTTTCTTTTCAGCCCCCGCTCTGTTCACACCACCCAGATCCCAAGTGGTGCTACGTCATTGCGTCATCGTTTGCGTCATGACGTAACCGTTTACGTGCCTGCTTCATAAAGCCAAACCGCGTGGAAATCCCTCACATCGACAACAACAACAATGGCCGATTGTATTGAAGCGCTACTCGTTTTGGTTTTGCTCTGTCGAAACTAAATGGAAGAAATGGGACGACTTTACTACCAACTTTACAATCGTCTGGATAAAACGCAGGCTTTTTGTTGTTGTTCAGGAGGTTGATCCCGCCTCCGATGTAAGCGTGACGTATGCGGTGCTTGCTTCTAGACCGACAACTTTTTGGTGCTTGAAACAAACCGGATTCCGGAGCTTAGAGGCGGCTCCGCTGCAGTGTGAACAGGAAAAAACTGCTTTTCAAACTCCAGCTCCGAACCGGCCCTGGAACCGCGTTGGTGTGAAAGAAGCATAAGTGGTCTGGACAGCTGTAGAGAGGCGCCTGATTACTCACCATATTACTATGTTTCTGTCCATAACCCTGCTCCTGCAGATGGATAATGAGCGTTGTGTTGTTACTCTTCACTGGCCTGACTCACACGGTTATTCATTCATGAAGAGCATCTTTAAACTCTGCATGAATACAATCTGGTTTCTCCTTACACTCACAGCAAGTGTATCTTCTTTCTGCAGAGTGCTCCTGATTGCTTTAGGATTACTTAATTGACTTTATTGATTACATGCAGGGTGTATTAGAAGCTGAAATGGATTGCTTCTGTTGCTTAAGGTATTTATGTGTTCTTGATTATACGAGCTTCTCATACTCGACAAAGTCTCTAAGCCGGTAAAACACTGCAGTGTGGAAATGTTTCTAAAAATGCTCAGCATAGCAGAGCATCTCTTGTTCTCTGCACAGCCCGCAGCACTTTCTGTGTTGGATGGTCTTGTTAAAATCACCCCCCGCTGCAGGTGAAAGAAAAACTACCAGCTTTCGGTTGTGTTTCTCTCCATGCAACATAGATTTGCTTGTTCGAGAGAGAAAACCACAAGCTGTAAGTCAGAGATATTCTTCAGATGAACGGTCAGAAAATAAAGGAGAATTTGCGGCGAATAGTTCATTTGAAAAGCATACAGTAGCTCTTACAGCCACAGCTGAATTGTTGTTATTTGACATGGAAGTGACCCGTTTTTCACACACATACCAGACTCAAACGCAACTCCCCCTCTCTTTCCCAGACTCAAACGCAAAATCACCTCAGGTTTTCTCTGTCTCCTCTACTCCAGGGAGAATGTGCAGCATTGTACATCAAAGCTGTGTTCACTACATTTTGCCCGTCTGCGCAATACAATGATTGCCTTTTGTTGTTGTGCCAGGGGACATGGATGCCAGACTGTCACACAGAGTTAAAAATAGAGACGGCCCTTCCCATTTTGCTCCTCAACCAAAGATGCAATAGTGGATCAAAAAGACTCGAGGAAAATTATGCTAATAGACGATGGCTTCAAATCAAATCAAGTTTTATTTATATAGCACATTTTTAAAACGATTTTTGGTCGAGCCAAAGTGCTGTACATGCAATAAAAACACTTTACTACAATAGCAAACAGAAGACAATAAATTACAACAGCAAAAATAAAAATCACACACAGGGAAATGTCAGGAGAGAGAGGTTGTTATAAACTCTACAAGCTGCCCAGGAGAGACGTCTCACCGTGTGTTTAGAGTGCAGGGAGGTGTGCAAAGTGAACAAGCAGCGCAGTGTTGTGGAAGCAGGTAAAGTGGCCATCAAGGAGAAGGGAAAACAACCAACAAGTAGTCTATTTATGGCTGAAGTGAAAAGCGTACGAAGTGCAGTGCAGTCGGGATTCAAGGTCTTCTTTCCATGTGATCACTGGAATAATAACATCAAATGAACATGATGCACTACTCTGTGTCCTAAAATAAGCAGAAACTAATTAAAACAGCAACTGGTATAATGTGATCTCTTACAGATTAGGGACTGGAGGTTGATGCTTCTGTAGAAAAACATCAATACGGACCATCTGTCTGCACAGATCATGGGAGATGCAAAGGATTAAATAGCAGTGATGCACATGATTATGTCCCACTGTCACTCTGCTGTCAAAACAGGGTGTCAAGCGCATATTGTCATGTGATTCAACATGCGATACATACATGTTGGAAACACCTTTAAAAACGGAGGAAACGTATTGATCCTAAAGGGTGAAGAACGATCTTTGTTCAAAAGTGCGTGCAGAGCGCACCTCGCCCTTTGTGTAGATTGAAAGTTGACCCTTTGTAAAGGAATATCAAACATCGAAGAGTAAGGGGATACAAGTTACAGTGAAAACGAGACCACCCAACGACTGTTGTCATGGATACTCCCTCAACAATGTTGGCTTTCCTCTGGAGAGGAGGGCTGAAGCAATGACAGAAAATGAAAGTGACATGTGAAAGATTGCTTGTAAAGAGCAGAGGGGGGAGGAGAGGCCGGATGAAGAAAGGGGGGATTCCACATTTCTGTCATCGCCCGTTTAGGCAAGTTACGATTAACGGCATCTGTCTCTGGAGGTGTGAGAGTGCCGGGTCAACACGGAGACTAGTTAAACCACTTCTTTCTCTGTATCCGGTATTATACAGGCTGCATTTCAGATGGACATAAAGGCATACAATACAACAAGGCAGCAACACATAATTGTAGTTGTTGATTTCATCGTCATTTTCCTTCACATTTAATCATTGGTATATAACATTTTAGAAAAAAACATTCTTCACAAATTGTTCAAGCCCAATGTGAAGTCTTCAGATTATTGGTTTTGTTTTGATCAACAGTTAAATAGTCATTTCAGAACTGACATAGTCAAGCATACAGAGGTTTAATTTGGTTGCTTAAAACCAAACACCATCGGCCCTTTTTTCATTTCTTTGCATATTGTAAACCCGATTTTCTACCAAAAAAAAGACAATCCCTCTCAACTGTAAAATGTTTTCCAAGAGCAAGAACCTGTACAAGTTATTTAACAAAGCTAAAGTTGTTTATTTTTATTTTGTTAGGTATAAAGGACGGATGAGGACTACCCATGTATTTAATAAAAGCTTTCAGCCCGTAATGGATGGAAGTTTTGAGGTTTGATTACAAGGTCTACCTAAAAGGTATTTCACTAATAGCTTCCTTTTCAATGACAACAGATCAATGCACTTACTAATGCCCGCACATTATACGCTTTTAATATGAGTAAACTTGCCGGATATCATTTGGTGCTTTCAGAGAAGTATACTGTCCTCTGGAGCCGATGCCATCTGTGAGTGTTGGGATGCAGCTCAGGCTCTTGAGAACAATCAAGAGGGTTTCTGCCAGAGCTGCAAGAATCATACTGAGACTAAAATAAAACTTCAGCTCTCCCAGTTTTGAGATGCATGCTGGGAGAAAACAGTAGTTCAAACAGTACGTCTGCAACCAACGATTGTTTATGTTATGAATTAATCACCCAGCTGTTTACATGGTTAATCATCTGTAAAATGGTCAGTGACAAATGTCCATTTCAGTTTATCAAAGTCCAAGTTATGGTCTTTAAATATCTTGTTTTGTCGGTCCGAAAAAAACAAATGTAAAAAATGACTTTAAAACAGCATTATCTGTAATGATCTAAAAAATAATCGATTAGTCAATTTAGTGTTGCATCTGTGCAGCATGATTTGAAGAGCACATCACGTAAGGGCATGTTTAAATGCACATGCTATTGTGAAATAGTCTGTAATCATCATCATTAAGAGCTGGGCTTTTTAGGAACTGTATTTCTGTCCTTCGTTGTGATTGCTCTCTGGTTTCTCACCACAGTTTTGCAATAGTTACGTTTGACGATACAGCTTCTTGTTCTTCCCTTCATATGTTGTGGTGGTGATGGCCGCCCTGCCTCTCTCTGTGTGGTCTCACTGCTCCTTCTTCTCAGACCTATTTTTAGCCGACAGCAGGGAAGCTCTGTGTTGTGCTTCAGATGTCCTTGTCTGGTTTCTGGGCTTTTTTAGATGGCATCCCCAGAAGCTCAAAGGGAGCATCTACCACCCACATCACAGTGAGGCAGACGAGCTCATATACCACACCCTCAGTTTCAGGAGTGTGTGACAGGACATGTACTAGGGCTGAACGATTAATCGATTTTAAATCGAAATCGCTAGGGATGCTCCGATCGCCAATTTCGGGGCCGATCGCCGGAATCAGTATCGGCCGATACCGATCGCCGATCCGATCGAGTGGGCGGGGCCTACATGGAAGATTTAAACATGTTTAAAACTCAGTTAATGGGGCTCATTCACTGGAGCTTCCACAAACAACAATCAACTTAATTATTACATTCAAATGATGTGCATTATTCAAGTTTACATTCACTTTGGATAATAACACGGGAGAAATTAGCGGAAGCGCTCTCTTTTCCTCTCTCCCTCTCTCTCTCACTCTCCTGACAGCCTGTCAGTATCTCATGCAGCTCACTGATCCAGTACTGAGTGACCCGACAATGAAGAATACATATATTTATAATAGGCTAACTAGTTTAGCTTGTTCCAGAGGTAGATAAAATAGCTAAGTGTGTTAGGTCTAACTCTTACGGTACGTCCACACAGCAGCTTTTCAAAAATCTTGAAAATCTTGGAGCTGGGCGTGTCTGAAAGCTTGGGGATTTTTTGCGAGCAAACAACCAATCACATGAATCTCCCGCCCCCGACATACAAATCAAAACACCCCGGGGATTGTATGCGAGCAATATATATATATAAACTCCTCAAACAGGCGAAAACCTACCAGTTTCACCCACTGTCTCTGCCACCTCCCTCCATGCCTGGTTCCTCCGGTTTGTATCCCGTTAATAGTTCTGGTCGTAAAGAACCGGGTGATTTGCTACCGTAATTTCTCGTTTGGAATATGAGGAAATGAACTGCGGTCTGGTTCTCCCTGTGTGCGTGTTTCGTTGCGCTTACCGGTCCGGCGGGCGGAGCTGCAGGATTTCTGCTTCACACACGTTGCATACCGCTATTTTACTGTCTTTTTCGGACACCTTAAAATAATGCCAGACCGGTGAAGCCATTTTGGCGAGCTTGTTTTGGCGCACACAGAGAAAAGTGTCATGTATTTTACGTCATGCGATCGGCTCTCGCGATCGGCATGTTTAGAGAGCACCGATCGATCGGTAGAGAGTGAGTATCGGCCGATCTCGATCGGAGCATCCCTAGAAATCGCGATTTGAAATGATGCAATTATCAAATCGCAAAGCCTGTGAACATTTTTGTTGTCATCCACACCAATCAGAAGTGCTGTGCTCCACATGCACCAGTCATTGTTAACCAATCAGAAGTGGCCCATGATAGAAGGTGATAGACAGATTGATCCAATCACCTTCAAAGTATTTTTGAAATACTTTTCCAAATGGCTTCCAATGGAGCTTTCCTAGATGGTTTGGTGAAACAAAGCATCTGGGTCAGGTTAGTAATGCTCCATCACATGTTTCTATTACAGGGTGAATCTTAAACTGAAGCTTGACTTTAAAGCAACCCAACGGAAGTTTCATGTAAGTTTAGTTATTTCACTCGTAGCTCGGGCTGCGGGGTGCGAGAGATGGGAGCACGTTGATACGACCTTCCTAGCCGGAGACATGGCCGCATTTTACAATGAACTTCCGTTGGGTCGCTTAAAAACAAATATCGCAAATTGAATCGCAATATCTGTCAGAAAAATCGCAATTAGATTATTTCCCCAAATCGTGCAGCCCTAACATGTACCATATGTGAGTGACAGATGCAAATCATTGTCACAATAAAGCTGTCGCCCTAATGGCTTTGTTTGTAAAGGGAAAATCTGGCAGCAGCAGCCAAACACGTGGAATAAAATGGTCAACTGCGTGTTAAAAGGCACTTCATTCATCCACCTACTCCACTGGGGCTGCAAAATGTGTCTACATTCGATCAAAATTGCAATATTCAAGTAAGTGCACTATTTGGCAAAGGCAAAATATGTAAAAAATGTCTTCAGAGCTAATAGAAAATCCTTGTTTAGTACAGATAAAACCCACACAATGATCATTTTTAATATATTCTCCAATAAAAATGTATACAATCTTCCAAAAATTATCATTCTCTCCTACTTTGCTAATCATTTCTTTTTTTTTTGTCAATTTATTATTATAATAATATATATATATATATATATATATCATTTTCTTTCTTTTTTTGTTCTCACTCATAATAATAATTATAACAAAGTACAACAAAAATAATAATGCAAAATAAATAAATAATAACTTCTCAATGGTGATGCCAGTCAAACAATCGCAATCAGTTCAATTATTTCCAAAATCTTGCAGCCCTATCCTTCTCTGTTCTCGTTGTAATGATAGAGATGCATTACTCTCGAGATGAGAGCCCTCCTCAGTAGCTGCAGCAGAGGGAGTGAGGCTTCCTCATGTTTCAATCTGTGCAGTCCACTCCAAGTGCTCGAGACACTGATTGCCAGAAGGGAGTGAAGCAGTCCTCCTTCCTGTGAGGAGCAGCTCAGAGTGGAGGAGGGGAGGAAGAGACCCCCCCCCCCCCCCCCCCTGAATTGTGTCCGTCTTTGACCTGAAAGCCAAACACAGAAAGCTCTGCCAGACGTTTTATTTTCTCCTTTAAACATCCCCTCTTTTTTTATAATCCTCTTTTACTTTCCCTTTCTCTTTGTGTGGTGTTGAAAGATCTCAGAGCCCCCCCCCCTCGGTTGTGAAGTGCCGCTGAAGCCCAGCTCAGCAGCCTGTCTCTCTTCTGTTAACTCCCAGCAGAGGAATGGGGGGTCAGGAGGACCGTCGGCTCTCAGGCTTTTCCCTCTCAGCTATGTCCCTCCCAAAGCTGGTTGTTTTCCTTTGTGTGCCTTTTTATACGTCTCTCACAGGAAAATAGTTTTCTGTTCATCCATCTGTCTGTGTGATATAAATCAAGGAAACCAAGTTAGTGGCTCTGATTAGAAAAAAAAAAAGAAGCAATTCTTCTTTCAAGCATCTCCAGTTTTTCCCGACTGTAGAAAGAAGCAAAACATGTGATCTTTAAATGATTTCTGCATTACATTGGCATGCCAAGAGCGACTGCACATGAGCAGGCATCAGAATGAACAATGTTATAGCTGCCACTCTGATATACATTCGCCCATAGAGGAGGATGCTTTTGATTCGTAGTGGCATTTACATCATGCTGGCTAATGAGCAAGGTTGTCAAGGAGACGGGGAAATTGGTCTAATGGGTGAGAGGCGGGTGAGGGGGATCGCTAAATATGTAAGGCTGTTCATTTACATGGGGTCAAGTGGAAATAACTGACTTTAAGCTGTGTGTGTGTGTGTGTGTGTGTGTGTGTGTGTGTGTGTGTGTGTGTGTGGTGTGTGTGTGTGTGTGTGTGTGTGTGTGTGTGTGTGTGTGTGTGTGTGTGTGTGTGTGTGTGTGTGTGTGTGTGTGTGTGGTGTGTGTGTGTGTGTGTGTGTGTGTGTGTGTGTGTGTGTGTGTGTGTGTGTGTGTGTGTGTGTGTGTGGTGTGTGTGTGTGTGTGTGTGTGTGTGTGTGTGTGTGTGGTGTGTGTGTGTGTGTGTGTGTGTGTGTGTGTGTGTGTGTGTGTGTGTGTGTGTGTGTGTGTGTGTGTGTGTGTGGTCTGCAAAGGCTAAAATCCCAAAGGGGGTTTCTCAACTCAATTTCTTAGAACATGGCAAGCAGCAATATACAAATCTGGCTAGAGTTACTTTCACCCCGTAATGTTAACGTAGAAGTGTCCTTGGTTTGATCTTGTTTGTCATTATGTTTAAAACAAGGTTACATTAGAATACATGTTATTTATTTATATGTGAGTAGGGGACAAAATGAAACCGTTGAGAGTAGCACACCCTGCGCTTAGTCACCAGCTTCCCATTTGTCTTTCTACGTAGAGCCGACGATACAGGATGACCTCACTAAAACTGTCCAATGAATCGTTTACCTGTCACATGACTCCACATGCCGTATGACTTCATAACTGCTCATGCTCTGTTTATAGAAAGTCTACGTGATCAGGCAGCGGGAAATAAAATCAAAAAAATAATTGAAAAGCTTCAACAACAGGTGTGAAGGTGACCTTACGGTGCGAAGCCTGGGATTCAATCTACATGCTGAAGGCATATTTTAAATCGTTTCTGCATAGAGGAGGAAAGTAATAAGAGTATCCAAACAGAGCTAGGAAACAATACTACTGACATTCCTGATTTGTATTTTAATATCTCACACGTAGCGACAGTTAAATACCGAGCAGCATTTTCCCAACAGGCCTCACCGCGGTTTACTCATCCATCCTCACCAGGAGGAATAAAGGCAATAAAAGGAAAGGAAAGTAATAGCCTGGCATAATCCAGCAGCTGAAGCCCGAGGGGATAGAGGCCGCGGCACGCTCGCATACCTCCGTCTCCTGGAGGAGTTGACGTCACCGTCCCTCATCTTGTCATAAATCTGTCCTTCTATACTGTTCTCTGTGAAGAATCACAGCTGCTGCTCTTCTTGTCTCGTCCTGTCTCTCGAGCTGACCCCTCCGTCGTCTCCTTCCTGCCGCGGTAAAATGGAAAGTTGGACTAACTTAAACATCCCGCGGCATGTTGCACAACACCCCCCCCCTCTTCTGTCCCTGTCCCGGCCTGCGGAGAAATCCAGTTCGACAGCTTTAGTGACGGCAAGCAGAGGCACATTCACAAGTGCAGAACACAAGCTGTTGCACTTGCATTCGTACTGCTTGTGGTACAGATAGAGGTTATTAGACACTCTCATGCAGTGTCACACCACCCTGCGACTAACTGCAAGAATGTATTCAGGGATGGCTGCGCTGTCTCTGTGGCCTAATTGAAGTGGAATTACATTTCTTGGGTTTGAAATAACAGCCATTGCTTCATAGCCCTCCCCCATTTGCATTTCATGAGGTGTAGCCAACACAGAAGATATCAATCTTTCCAGCAGTAATGGAATCTTTGATTTGGTCTAATTTGTGCAGCAACACTTCTCATGAGTCATAATTATCTGTTGTGGTTACGCTTTATCTGCGCTCTGCCCTCTCATTAAAGAATCAAATGGAAATGACAACACGAGTAAGAGAATTTACAATCCCCTGCATCTTAAATGTGTTCTGCTGTTTCTCCTCGCGTCTAGTCGGTGGAAAAATCTTTATTTTGTGCACAGGAATATAGATATGCTCTCCCGCCTGCTTTCTCTTACACTTTCCATTTTCTAAAGTCATTGCAGGGGTTTTTCATTTTGAAAAATAAATGTCTTAACCTATCTCCATTATTAAACGGCTCCATAAAAAGCATGCATTATAATTGTATTATAGAGGATATTAAACCTGTCAGTTTTAGATCCCGAAGGATCCTGCAGCCATAAATCCCAGCGCCAAACAAAAGCTCCTGATGGCCTTACACGAGATTAGATATGAAGAAGACAGTTTTATTTGATTATTCAGACCGTGCAATCACCGACATAAAAGCTTTACAACTTGCCTATTAATTCTGTATCTATACGTCCCCTTATCTTCAGAGAGCCTCTTTTCATCTGCATCCTTTTTTATTTCCTTTTATTTATTCCAGAGGTCTTGTTTCCAGCTGCAGACTTTAACAAGACGCTGAGCTATAAATACATCGATTCTGTGGATAGTTCTCATGCCGTGAGACGCCTTTTATCACGAGGAGGTTTTCACAGAAACTGGATTACATCTTCCTTCCCTGATGGCTTCATGCGTGATTCCAAATAGACAATTTCCCAATGTCGTGTGTGTGTGTGTGTGTGTGTGTGTGTGTGTGTGTGTGTGTGTGTGTGTGTGTGTGTGTGTGTGTGTGTGTGTGTGTGTGTGTGTGTGTGTGTGTGTGTGTGTGTGTGTGTGTGTGTGTGTGTGTGTGTGTGTGTGTGTGTGTGTGTGTGTGTGTGTGTGTGTGTGTGTGTGTGTGGTGTGTGTGTGTGTGTGTGTGTGTGTGTGTGTGTGTGTGTGTGTGTGTGTGTGTGTGTGTGTGTGTGTGTGTGTGTGTGTGTGTGTGTGTGTGTGTGTGTGTGTGTGTGTGTGTGTGTGTGTGTGTGTGTGTGTGTGTGTGTGTGTGTGTGTGTGTCCTAAAGTCAGTTGGCTTTATCATGTTTTCAACAGTTGGTTAAACTTGGTATCTTCCTTTTTAGGGGTGTGTTTTTTTAATCAAAATCTGTTTTATTACCAAGTAGGTTTACACAAGGATGTATATACCATGCTTTGGTATACATAGTGCATACAAAGACACAGACGAAGAATACGTAGCAAAAAATAGTACTAATATAAACAAATATGTTGGGTCTATTGTTACAAATGAAAGACAGTATTCAAGCAAAAGTATAAATATGAGAATGTGTATGAATGTGACTCTTATAACTGTTACAGATGATTATGTGGTAAGCAATGTGAGTTTTATTGTGCGATAATCTCTATGAAAGTGCCAGTTTAGGCAGTGAACACACAACACAACCACAAACTTCCAACTCATATTTAGTGAGGTTATGTCATTTAGCTTTGTGATAAACTGGCAACCTGTCCCCAGTGAATCCTGTTTGATGTGAGCCGGGATAAGCGGTTTAAAAATCCTATGGATGGATGTGGATTAAAGTGTAATGCCTTGTCACTTGTCACTGCACTGAGACACACACACACACATACACACACAAACACACACCTTGAAATCACCCTGTACACTAGAAATAAGTAATTTACAGAGAAATGATTGTGGTATAATACTTTTGTCATTCAGTCTTGTTCCCACCATTATTCAGAATTAAGCACAATGGATCTTCAGTTAATTATTAACCAAATGAAAGTTATTTGTGAGTGCTTGCCTCATTGTTACATTTGTATTACCTAATAAATCCAGTCACTAACTCATTCATAAACCTAATTTCTTAATGATCAAATACTTCTTAATTGATTTAAATACCCACGATCCACATATCTGCCCCCTAGTGGCAGTTTGAAGCAGTGCCAATGATTATAAATGGCTTCACTCTGTGATAATTGTTCCTGTGTTACTCCTCGCCTCACCTCACTCCTCTTCTTCTCCCCAGGAGGACTCCATGAAAGATGACGGAGGAGGTGATTGTTGTAGCCAAGTGGGACTACACGGCCCAGCAGGACCAGGAACTTGACATCCGTAAAAACGAGCGTCTCTACCTGCTGGACGACTCCAAGACCTGGTGGCGAGTCCGCAACACCGGGAACCAGACGGGCTACGTGCCGTCCAACTACGTGGAGCGCAAGAACAGCCTGAAGAAAGGCTCGCTGGTGAAGAACATCAAGGACACACTGGGTAAGAGAATTTACTCTCATTTTGCTTAGAAATGAACATGTGGGTGTTTTGACCTGTGGAGGAATTTACTGACTGACTTCTTGAACTCACTACTGAGTGAAGCTCGACTGGTCTCCAATCTTCGTTTTCTGCATCCGATTTGCTCGCTACTGTGTCACCTCTAGTTATACCCTGGTTTCCCCCACTGCAAACACACTGTTGTTTGCTGAACTGATTGATAACAGGACAGCGTCAAATCTACATCTTCTGTCGCAGACTAAAAGTCGGGCGTCTTTCAACTCCACCTCTCTCTTCTGTAGCACGTGCAAAGGTTTGGCTGTTTGATTATATACCTACAGGATTCTTGTTTTTTTTTTGTGTGTATTTCAATGGTTGAATGCACATTGTAAGTCGCTTTGGATAAAAACAGAGAAAATGTACTTTAGTGATCCCAATTTGGGAAATGTTTGCGCTGCAGCAGCATTAAAGACAAGGCATTGCACATAAGAGAAATTAAGAGTAGAAATAAACAATTATAAAATATAAACATCTCAAAATAAAAATAAAACTGCAATAATAAAAGTAGAAAATATACATATTGAAATAGCAATTTACAGTAAACAAAATATAAAGAAGGATATTATATACATTAAGTGTGTGAAGAATGGAATATTAAATAAAATATAAGTGTAAAATGTACATTGTGAGTTTAAGTCCATTCAAGGTGTGTTTATAGTACATGGTAATCTAAATGCATTTAAATAGGGCTTTGCTAGTGTTTGCGACAATTCAAGGCGCTTTATATATACAGTCAGTATCCACACATTCGCACAGAGATAGAGGCTGCTCTGCAAGGTGTCACATGCTAAGGTCAAGCTAACATTCACACACAATTTAGGGTTCATTTGTTCGATTTTAGAGGCTGGATATCAAACCCTCGACTCTTCACTGAGCCTCAGCTTCCCCCGGCATTTAGTTTTAATGTCGGCCAATTATTATCCGTAGAAGTGGAAACTCTTTGCACTTCCTCTGCTCGCTGTAAGAGGAGCTACGATGTGGTCGTGAGCGGTGGTCAGTGTGTGTGCATGAGAAGTCAAATGATTCCTGGCTGCCTGCTGGGATCCTGTCTGCTGCTCTCAGCTGTCAGCACACTGTCTCAGTCCACAGTCAGGACCTGAATACATGACATTGTGTATATAGCCTTGGCTGCCAACCTATATGATGATACCGACCATGTGGTATAGCGAGGGGGATATAGCTTGATATATCTCCATGGAATTTGGTAGAGCAAAAATTACATTTTAACAGACTAGTATTAAGCCACTCAGAAAATACATTTCTTGTATTAACAGATATCAAAAAATAATCAGACTTTAAGAAAATTAAATACAATATGAATTCCATATAAAGAGATGGCTTTCATGATGTCTTTATAAAGGTCCCTCTATGATATTTGACCCAAATATTTATTAAAATATTATAATAAATCAAATAATAAAACAGGAATAACCTTTCATCCAAATCCAAAGTATTACACGTATGATGCATGTTTAAAAAACATTATTAAATAAAACATAATTCTGCAACTTGTCACATGAGGACATCTCAATGGCTTTGAGTTTTGACCCCACTGTGATCGTGGTATGGAGTATAACAAAAATAATTCAATGGATAACAATATTGAAATGCTTGCTATTCCTTCACTGATGATCAGATATGAGTTAGTTGTTCTTTGTGTGAATGTGTGACCAGCCCATGACTACAGTATGTTTCCATAATCCCCAGAGATCTGAAGGCTTCTTAAACGGTGAGATTTGCTGAAAATAAATCATTCACTCGTGGACTAGAAGTGAAAATATATACACTCTGCATACAATGTTTGGGAAAACGGTTCAATTGAGATACAAATAGTAACTGTGTGGCCCTGAGATGCAGGAAGTGAGCGTAGATGGAGACGGTCTAATCTCTGATTCCTCTCGGCTCTGTGGACAGCCCACCCGAGGGGAAACGGCAGCGTTATGTGGGCCGCATGGCACAGCCAGCCACTGTCACCCTCAGCAGGGATCATTGTGTGCAGAGACAACATGCACACACCCCCCACACACACCCCCACTGTTCCCATCAGCTCCATTCCCTGTCACTGTGTCCTTTTTCTATCAGCAGTAGATTGATTAGTGGATAAATCAGCCGCCTAATGTAGTTCTGCGGCGATAGATTACCTCTCTGTCCCTGACTTCGTTACATATCGACCATAACATTATGGCCTAGTTCCATTTCAGTCTACTGTAAGTAGTTTTGTTTCAGTCGGTAGCGCTTTGGTGTTAAAAGCCTGATCAAATCCAATAAGGGAGAACATTTTCCCGATGAGCTATAGGTGAGATCAGAGGCTAATGGAAGTTACTCACACACTTGAAACTGATTGGCTGACAGCGTGATTACTTCATCCCGTGTGGACCTTTCTTTAGCTACTGAATGTCTTTCATTTTTGTAAAGCACCTTGAATTGCCTTGTGTTGAAAGGTGCTAACTCAGTACGTTATGTATTGCGGTTATCTATATTTATAAGTTCTTCAATGCATTTGTTACATCCACATTAGTAGTTATACACATACCACTTTCGTCTCATTAGTATGCATAGAAAGTGACAGGTCACACCTCTCCCTACTTATTAAGCCCCGCCCACTTCCGGCTAAACCCCGCCCACTTCCGGCTAAGCCCCGCCCACTTCAACCGGAAGTCCCGCCCACTTCCACCGGAAGTCCCACCCCCATAAGCCCCGCCCCTTCCACCGGAAGTCCCGCCCCCACTTCCGGTTTTTCAAAATAAAATTAAAAAATATTTTAAAAATGATAAAAATAAAAATGCTGCCCCTACCGGTCACCCCCACTTCCGGTTTTTCAAAATAAAATTAAAAAATATTTTAAAAATGATAAAAATAAAAATGCTGCCCCTACCGGTCGCCCCGCTTCCGGTTTTCAAAATAAAATAACATGAAATGTAACAACCATATATTTTAAAAGTAATGTCTCAGCTCTAAAGAGCAAGGTCCCGCCACCTAACCACTTCCTGTGCCCCTGTATACAGCAGTATTGACTGTAACTTACAAATACTTGCAAATAACATGAAATATACAACCATATATTTTAAAAGTAATGTCTCAACTCTAAAGAGCAAGGCCCCGCCACCTAACCACTTCCTGTGCCCCTGTATACAGCAGTATTGACTGTAACTTACAAATACTTGCAAATAACAAGAAATATACAACCATATATTTTTAAAAGTACTGTCAATCTCACTAACTCTCTCTCGCTCTCTGCTATTCTCTGCCGTGAAAAGTTTGGTGAACAGTCAAGACAGGTGTGGGGACCATAAAACCCCCAGACATCCTCTGCGGGACAAATGGTGGGGCGATGGGGAGGACACACACACACACACACACACACACACACACACACACACACACACCACTCACCCCCTCTTCCGTTCAGGATGTTTCTTTTCAAGTTTTTGTGAAACTGCTAAAGAAGTATTTGTTTTGCAAAAGAGGTTATTTTCAAAAGATCTTATTTAGGTTTTAATAGTGATACCTAAGGGTATTCTCTTTCAGTATATGGATTTGTGAACTAATGTGTAATTACTTTTATTAACTATAATTGCACAGGATCATTCTAAGAAGAGTGAGAGGGCTAATGAGCCAGCACCATACCTCCTCTATGCATTTTCTTGACCTGTATCTGATCATGAAAAACTTGACTCTTTTTAAAAAAGTTATTTTTCATCTATCATTTTCAACCATGCAACAAGAGATCAAATTTAAGAATAAGTAATAGTTTGTCACGATTTTACGGGAAATAGTCAGTGCGCAATGTCACATCTTAAAGACAGCTTTAACTGGATAAATGGTTAGTCTTTTTTCAAAACATACCGTACGTTCTGCATGTTAGTATATTTGGTCAATCGATTAGACCCTACTGCCCTAGACGCATGCCCTCAATAGGGAAGTCACGCTTTGGGAAGAGGTGTTTCATTTCACAGATCCACCTTGATTTGTTGTTGTGAGGGGTGAAGGAAGAGGGACGGGGGAGGAAAATTCAGAGGATGAAAAAGCAGAAAACATAACTTGTTTTTGTAAAACGGTCAGCACGTCAGTTTCAAGAAAGACGTTTGCATACATAAAAAAGTGTATCTTACAGTTCCTTTTGTGAGAGAATTACACACAAATCTGCAGAGTGTCACTAAAAAGTTGTAACACAGGGACTGACATTCTGTATGGGGTTTCACACGGACACAAAGTCTACTTCATTATCTACTTTGTCAGCTTTTATACACAAAAGTGTATCTTTCAGTAACTTTCTCAGAGAATTTAAGCATAAATCTGTCAAAGATTCTTAACGAAATCTACTTCATTATCTACTTTTCAGCTTTTATACACAAAAGTGTATCCTTCAGTAACTTTCTCAGAGAATTTAAGCACGTCAGTTTCAAGAAAGACGACAATAATTAGTAGTTAGACATTTTGGAGAAATGTTCTCTGTCGTTCTTAATGCAAAAACAAATCATCTCTACTCCCTTTGGGTGAAGTCCAGGAATGTTCTAGGGGGGAGTGGACACTTGCTGTTACATGGCATAAAGCTTCTGCAGTGTGCCAATAAATGTATAGTTTCCCTAAAGCTCCATACATTTACACATATTGACTAATGACTCAGCACATGAGGGGTAAATACAAAACAAATCTAAATATCACCAATTATTCCAGAATGTGACTAGAATAGAGTCTAGAGAATGGACCCAGGCTTTGTCTTCAGCCATCAACTAAATAGGGGCGTGCTTTTTTTTTTTGAATCACCAGTATGTTACTCACCATTGAAGACAGTGTTGAGGGGGCAAGCAAAGTGTACTCAGCGGCAGATTGCATGGAAGCAGAAAGGCCTGGCTCAGACACCATGTATCCAAAGGTTGACGGGGAACTTCCAACCAGTTCCATCACCTGTTTAGCTTGAGGGAATTTAAACACCATTCAAAATATGGATTACAGAAAAACAATATATGTAGTAAATCGGGTAATCATTAATAAGGGGAAAATGTGCAAGTCTAACCTGAGTCTGGCATGAGCACTTGATCAATAAGGTGGATGACAATGTCCTTCTTGAGCACCATCTTGATGCCATTGACTGTTAAACTCTCGCCATCACAGCCTTGAAATCAAAGTAACGCTTCTAAAAACATATATTTTAGAAAAGTAATGTTAGTCATGTCAAGTTATCAAGACTGCTGTGTTTCATCGAAACAGTGTACAGAGCAGAAAGGGGAACATTTGTCGCCACATTAACATACCGACTCCTCTATCAGTTTTTGCATACATAAAAAGTGTATCTTACAGTTCCTTTTGTGAGAGAATTACACACAAATCTGCAGAGTGTCACTAAAAAGTTTTACACAGGGACTGACATTCTGTATGAGGGTTTCACACCTGAGCTGCTGGGGGGAGGGCGTTGAAAAGGGGGTGAGTATGTTTGGCTCTCTGGTGTGTTAAGAGTCACAGTCTTAAAGAAAAATCTGGTCAGAAAAAGTACTTAACTTTCTACCAGTTGTAAATTGTCTTACATATAAAAAAAGTAAGAGACTTACTGTTTCCTTTGTGAGAGAATTACACATAAATCTGCAGAGTGTCTGTAAAAAGTCTCAAAATCACAAACTGCAGACGCCTCAAGGAGAGACTTGAAAAGATCCATGCCGAGTGGGGGGAGAAGAAGAAGACTAATAACCAGCAGTTCACTGAAGCCAGGGACTTTTTTCTTTAAAGTAAAATAAAAATGGGAAACTACTATGCAAAACGCTCTGTATATATTGATCAGAATGTAGTCAATACCCTTTTAATAAGTGTGGTGATGAGGACGATTGAAAACAGAACGAGTAGTGACCCCTGTGTAAACAGAATGGCTGAAGTTTGTAAACTAGAAGACATTTTGGCTATCGTGCGTTCTGGCAGTACTATCCCCGGTCATTGGGAAACGATTGTAAACGAAACATTTAAAGTGGTCCTGGAATCTTCATTTTCCGAAACATTCTGTAACATTATCTCAGAAATGAAACAAACATCAAAAGTGTATCATGTGCTCTCAGTGTATGCTCTGTTTGTAGATGTAATGCATCTCTGTGCAGAAAGCAGCATACACATGAATATTCTGACTGAAGTGAAAAAACTCCATCACGATATCTCCAGTCATATGGGGAATTCTAAGCTGGAGACGGTCCTGCGGATGTTGCAATCAGTATAACTATTTGATTTTTGGGTGTGAAAAATAAAAAAGTGTTTTTTACATTTAAAAACTGTTGTCTTCATTATAGCAAGGGGGAGCGTGTCTCATACATGTGTATTACAGTCCTTCTTTTTGTGTTTTTCAGTGTTTTTCTGTGTGTCTGTGTGACAAAGCACAAATCATTTCAAACAAACCCTGAATCAAATTTAGAGAGGACCATTAAGAGTCAGAATCTTAATGAAATCTACAGACACAAAGTACTTCATTATCTACTTTTCAGCTTTTATACACAAAAGTGTATCTTTCAGTATATTTTTGAGAGAATTTAAGCATAAATCTGCCAAATGTTTCAAAAACAGCCTTGTTTCACTGAAATAGCCTCAAAATCACAAACTGCCATTAAGAGTCAGATGCTTTTACGGAATCTAATAAAACAGAGTATTTTCTACAGATGACTCCTCCCACTCAACGCAATAAGTACCATCCCACTCAGCAAATCATATAAAACTAAGGACCCCCACTAAGACGACCGTTGAAAGTAGCCATGAATCTGAGAAAAACCAAGTCTGATATAGCCTCCCCTTATTATCACCAGGATAACGGATATGGGCTTAATGACTGGATGTTACAAAGTAAGGGGGAGGATGTTCCCGAAGAAGAGCCCTCCTCTATATCATATCCATGTAAGGTCTTTAGGACAAAAGAGGACCACGATAACATGACATATGAAGAATATCTTTCTTTAAAAGATGGTATTATAGATAACCTTTATAGAAACAGTATATCTCATACCACTCGCCAAGATCGCAAACGACAATTAGCAGAAAAGAAAAGAAAAAGTAAAGAAAAACGAAGAAAAATGAAAAGGAGAAGAAAAATGAAAAGCAAACGCAGAATGCGAATGAAAAGAAAAGGACGGAAAACCAAAAGACAAAACGAAGGAAGGTGAAAAGAAAAAGGAACAAAGTGAAGAAATGTAATGGTGTTGTTGAGTCATTACCGGATCATAATAATCTTATAGATCATCTACCGCTAACCGACTGCTGCGAATGTGTTGAACAAATACCAAAAGCAATGGCAGAGCTTTGCTTCAATATAATGAGAGAAAAAGCACGATACTGTGGAATTGCCCAAATTGGTGACAGTGCCAGAACATGCATTAAAAGACTGTTGGAGGATTTCTATTCTAGTATCGGTTTTCATTACATCGAAGGATATGCCAAAACGTGTGACGACATAGACAAAGCTTTTGAAGACAATTATATGGTACCTGTCCTTACAGCTAAACAAATCCTACGCCAGGTATTCAACAGACCACAAGAAGCACAAGAAGCCCCAGAAAGGATTACATTCAGAGCTAATAACGGTGAAACCGAAGAAGAAGCAAAGCAGATTATAATCGTTGCGGGTGAAAGGATAGAGAATTTGCATGTGATGTTAATGCATTTATCTGATATAAAAAATGCATTTGTTTACTTCCAAGAGACCCCTAAACATCTACTTTGGCAATGTGAATTGAACGATAAACCGATCACTGTCAATGAAACGCGGAGAGAAGCAGCAGTGCAAATCGTTAAGTCTATTACCTTGTATGCACTACGGCATTAACTTGGTCAAATGTAATGTGTTTTTATGAAAGTGTGTTGAATGTTGTGTTTTCAATTAAACAACCATTACAAAATGAAAATGTGTTTTATTTTTTTTTTGCTCTCATATATAGTAATAGTATTGTAAACGAAACATTTATAATAAATCTTCGACAGGCTGCCACACAGCCTGCAGTCCGTCACCCCGACCCTCAGTATGTGCACTAAAGAATGGGCAAAGATTACGGCTTTTTCGGTTTTCTAACCACCATTAGGCGTCTAAAAAGAGTTGGTTTTACTGAGGCACCATTTTTTGCACGTAATGGATGTCCTGTGGTGCTGGTCAGTCAGAGTTGAATAGACCTGCGTCAGGGGTTCACACCAAAAGCCATAAAGGAGTCTTTTGTCATTGATGAGCGAGGTCATCTCTCTCCTCCACTGGCCAATAAACTTTCACATTCTCCACTTTTTTATGATTTTGTTTAGCTCACGGACCCCAAACAAAAGTGCAAAGAATTGAATTAATCACAGGGAAATGAATAAAGGATTAATTTGCATTGATTTTTGCTCCACCACAAATGGAGTCATTTTCTTGACCATAAGGACCTGAGATGTGCACCAACCTGGTGACCAAATACAAGAAGCATCTGACCTATGTGCTGTCCAACAAGGGTTTCTCCACCAAGTACTAAGACATGTTTTGCAAGGGGATCAAATACTTATTTCCTCCACTATATTTGACTCTTCATTTGCTGTAACAAATATGCATTTCCTCTCTGGGGGACGAATAAGGGTATTCTGATAATTCCTCATACATACTCCTTTAAACCATTTTTTAAAAGTTAAGACATTCAATGGTAACCTTGTTAACAGAAGTGGCAATAACAGAGTGATATTGACTTTTAGTGATTTATTTATTATGCACTTTTTTCCTGCAGGTGTGGCTTGAGGAAGGAACACAGCGGCGGAGGAAAATGCCACAATGTCAATGGGGGTACATGAGCCAACCACCTTAGGTATAAAGGCAGGGTTGGGCTTCAGCAACACTCTCGTTTGCCCCGGGGCAAACTGAGTGCACGAAGGATGTACAGGCAATAAGGCTGTAAAACTCCTGAGCTCTGTGAAGTGTTTTCACTTATCTTTTTTATGTCTTGAGTATATTGTATGTTGCATTATTGGAGAAGCTTAGGACCCAGGGTTAGGGCTAGGATTTTCATTGCCTAAACAACGCTGTTGTGCATACAGTATGTCAATACAACTTGGTATGTTGAATTGAAACTTGTGTCCAACAGTATAATCAACCAGTGCTGCTATAAACTGCCATCACGTCTCCCCCTGCCACGGAGCTTATAGCAGCACTGGTTGATTATACTGTTGGACACAAGTTTCAATTCAACATACCAAGTTGTATTGACATACTGTATGCACAACAGCGTTGTTTAGGCAATGAAAATCCTAGCCCTAACCCTGGGTCCTAAGCTTCTCCAATAATGCAACATACAATATACTCAAGACATAAAAAAGATAAGTGAAAACACTTCACAGAGCTCAGGAGTTTTACAGCCTTATTGCCTGTACATCCTTCGTGCACTCAGTTTGCCCCGGGGCAAACGAGAGTGTTGCTGAAGCCCAACCCTGCCTTTATACCTAAGGTGGTTGGCTCATGTACCCCCATTGACATTGTGGCATTTTCCTCCGCCGCTGTGTTCCTTCCTCAAGCCACACCTGCAGGAAAAAAGTGCATAATAAATAAATCACTAAAAGTCAATATCACTCTGTTATTGCCACTTCTGTTAACAAGGTTACCATTGAATGTCTTAACTTTTAAAAAATGGTTTAAAGGAGTATGTATGAGGAATTATCAGAATACCCTTATTCGTCCCCCAGAGAGGAAATGCATATTTGTTACAGCAAATGAAGAGTCAAATATAGTGGAGGAAATAAGTATTTGATCCCCTTGCAAAACATGTCTTAGTACTTGGTGGAGAAACCCTTGTTGGACAGCACATAGGTCAGATGCTTCTTGTATTTGGTCACCAGGTTGGTGCACATCTCAGGTCCTTATGGTCAAGAAAATGACTCCATTTGTGGTGGAGCAAAAATCAATGCAAATTAATCCTTTATTCATTTCCCTGTGATTAATTCAATTCTTTGCACTTTTGTTTGGGGTCCGTGAGCTAAACAAAATCATAAAAAAGTGGAGAATGTGAAAGTTTATTGGCCAGTGGAGGAGAGAGATGACCTCGCTCATCAATGACAAAAGACTCCTTTATGGCTTTTGGTGTGAACCCCTGACGCAGGTCTATTCAACTCTGACTGACCAGCACCACAGGACATCCATTACGTGCAAAAAATGGTGCCTCAGTAAAACCAACTCTTTTTAGACGCCTAATGGTGGTTAGAAAACCGAAAAAGCCGTAATCTTTGCCCATTCTTTAGTGCACATACTGAGGGTCGGGGTGACGGACTGCAGGCTGTGTGGCAGCCTGTCGAAGATTTATTATAAATGTTTCGTTTACAATACTATTACTATATATGAGAGCAAAAAAAAAATAAAACACATTTTCATTTTGTAATGGTTGTTTAATTGAAAACACAACATTCAACACACTTTCATAAAAACACATTACATTTGACCAAGTTAATGCCGTAGTGCATACAAGGTAATAGACTTAACGATTTGCACTGCTGCTTCTCTCCGCGTTTCATTGACAGTGATCGGTTTATCGTTCAATTCACATTGCCCAAGTAGATGTTTAGGGGTCTCTTGGAAGTAAACAAATGCATTTTTTATATCAGATAAATGCATTAACATCACATGCAAATTCTCTATCCTTTCACCCGCAACGATTATAATCTGCTTTGCTTCTTCTTCGGTTTCACCGTTATTAGCTCTGAATGTAATCCTTTCTGGGGCTTCTTGTGCTTCTTGTGGTCTGTTGAATACCTGGCGTAGGATTTGTTTAGCTGTAAGGACAGGTACCATATAATTGTCTTCAAAAGCTTTGTCTATGTCGTCACACGTTTTGGCATATCCTTCGATGTAATGAAAACCGATACTAGAATAGAAATCCTCCAACAGTCTTTTAATGCATGTTCTGGCACTGTCACCAATTTGGGCAATTCCACAGTATCGTGCTTTTTCTCTCATTATATTGAAGCAAAGCTCTGCCATTGCTTTTGGTATTTGTTCAACACATTCGCAGCAGTCGGTTAGCGGTAGATGATCTATAAGATTATTATGATCCGGTAATGACTCAACAACACCATTACATTTCTTCACTTTGTTCCTTTTTCTTTTCACCTTCCTTCGTTTTGTCTTTTTGGTTTTCCGTCCTTTTCTTTTCATTCGCATTCTGCGTTTGCTTTTCATTTTTCTTCTCCTTTTCATTTTTCTTCGTTTTTCTTTACTTTTTCTTTTCTTTTCTGCTAATTGTCGTTTGCGATCTTGGCGAGTGGTATGAGATATACTGTTTCTATAAAGGTTATCTATAATACCATCTTTTAAAGAAAGATATTCTTCATATGTCATGTTATCGTGGTCCTCTTTTGTCCTAAAGACCTTACATGGATATGATATAGAGGAGGGCTCTTCTTCGGGAACATCCTCCCCCTTACTTTGTAACATCCAGTCATTAAGCCCATATCCGTTATCCTGGTGATAATAAGGGGAGGCTATATCAGACTTGGTTTTTCTCAGATTCATGGCTACTTTCAACGGTCGTCTTAGTGGGGGTCCTTAGTTTTATATGATTTGCTGAGTGGGATGGTACTTATTGCGTTGAGTGGGAGGAGTCATCTGTAGAAAATACTCTGTTTTATTAGATTCCGTAAAAGCATCTGACTCTTAATGGCAGTTTGTGATTTTGAGGCTATTTCAGTGAAACAAGGCTGTTTTTTGAAACATTTGGCAGATTTATGCTTAAATTCTCTCAAAAATATACTGAAAGATACACTTTTGTGTATAAAAGCTGAAAAGTAGATAATGAAGTACTTTGTGTCTGTAGATTTCATTAAGATTCTGACTCTTAATGGTCCTCTCTAAATTTGATTCAGGGTTTGTTTGAAATGATTTGTGCTTTGTCACACAGACACACAGAAAAACACTGAAAAACACAAAAAGAAGGACTGTAATACACATGTATGAGACACGCTCCCCCTTGCTATAATGAAGACAACAGTTTTTAAATGTAAAAAACACTTTTTTATTTTTCACACCCAAAAATCAAATAGTTATACTGATTGCAACATCCGCAGGACCGTCTCCAGCTTAGAATTCCCCATATGACTGGAGATATCGTGATGGAGTTTTTTCACTTCAGTCAGAATATTCATGTGTATGCTGCTTTCTGCACAGAGATGCATTACATCTACAAACAGAGCATACACTGAGAGCACATGATACACTTTTGATGTTTGTTTCATTTCTGAGATAATGTTACAGAATGTTTCGGAAAATGAAGATTCCAGGACCACTTTAAATGTTTCGTTTACAATCGTTTCCCAATGACCGGGGATAGTACTGCCAGAACGCACGATAGCCAAAATGTCTTCTAGTTTACAAACTTCAGCCATTCTGTTTACACAGGGGTCACTACTCGTTCTGTTTTCAATCGTCCTCATCACCACACTTATTAAAAGGGTATTGACTACATTCTGATCAATATATACAGAGCGTTTTGCATAGTAGTTTCCCATTTTTATTTTACTTTAAAGAAAAAAGTCCCTGGCTTCAGTGAACTGCTGGTTATTAGTCTTCTTCTTCTCCCCCCACTCGGCATGGATCTTTTCAAGTCTCTCCTTGAGGCGTCTGCAGTTTGTGATTTTGAGACTTTTTACAGACACTCTGCAGATTTATGTGTAATTCTCTCACAAAGGAAACAGTAAGTCTCTTACTTTTTTTATATGTAAGACAATTTACAACTGGTAGAAAGTTAAGTACTTTTTCTGACCAGATTTTTCTTTAAGACTGTGACTCTTAACACACCAGAGAGCCAAACATACTCACCCCCTTTTCAACGCCCTCCCCCCAGCAGCTCAGGTGTGAAACCCTCATACAGAATGTCAGTCCCTGTGTAAAACTTTTTAGTGACACTCTGCAGATTTGTGTGTAATTCTCTCACAAAAGGAACTGTAAGATACACTTTTTATGTATGCAAAAACTGATAGAGGAGTCGGTATGTTAATGTGGCGACAAATGTTCCCCTTTCTGCTCTGTACACTGTTTCGATGAAACACAGCAGTCTTGATAACTTGACATGACTAACATTACTTTTCTAAAATATATGTTTTTAGAAGCGTTACTTTGATTTCAAGGCTGTGATGGCGAGAGTTTAACAGTCAATGGCATCAAGATGGTGCTCAAGAAGGACATTGTCATCCACCTTATTGATCAAGTGCTCATGCCAGACTCAGGTTAGACTTGCACATTTTCCCCTTATTAATGATTACCCGATTTACTACATATATTGTTTTTCTGTAATCCATATTTTGAATGGTGTTTAAATTCCCTCAAGCTAAACAGGTGATGGAACTGGTTGGAAGTTCCCCGTCAACCTTTGGATACATGGTGTCTGAGCCAGGCCTTTCTGCTTCCATGCAATCTGCCGCTGAGTACACTTTGCTTGCCCCCTCAACACTGTCTTCAATGGTGAGTAACATACTGGTGATTCAAAAAAAAAAAGCACGCCCCTATTTAGTTGATGGCTGAAGACAAAGCCTGGGTCCATTCTCTAGACTCTATTCTAGTCACATTCTGGAATAATTGGTGATATTTAGATTTGTTTTGTATTTACCCCTCATGTGCTGAGTCATTAGTCAATATGTGTAAATGTATGGAGCTTTAGGGAAACTATACATTTATTGGCACACTGCAGAAGCTTTATGCCATGTAACAGCAAGTGTCCACTCCCCCCTAGAACATTCCTGGACTTCACCCAAAGGGAGTAGAGATGATTTGTTTTTGCATTAAGAACGACAGAGAACATTTCTCCAAAATGTCTAACTACTAATTATTGTCGTCTTTCTTGAAACTGACGTGCTTAAATTCTCTGAGAAAGTTACTGAAGGATACACTTTTGTGTATAAAAGCTGAAAAGTAGATAATGAAGTAGATTTCGTTAAGAATCTTTGACAGATTTATGCTTAAATTCTCTGAGAAAGTTACTGAAAGATACACTTTTGTGTATAAAAGCTGACAAAGTAGATAATGAAGTAGACTTTGTGTCCGTGTGAAACCCCATACAGAATGTCAGTCCCTGTGTTACAACTTTTTAGTGACACTCTGCAGATTTGTGTGTAATTCTCTCACAAAAGGAACTGTAAGATACACTTTTTTATGTATGCAAACGTCTTTCTTGAAACTGACGTGCTGACCGTTTTACAAAAACAAGTTATGTTTTCTGCTTTTTCATCCTCTGAATTTTCCTCCCCCGTCCCTCTTCCTTCACCCCTCACAACAACAAATCAAGGTGGATCTGTGAAATGAAACACCTCTTCCCAAAGCGTGACTTCCCTATTGAGGGCATGCGTCTAGGGCAGTAGGGTCTAATCGATTGACCAAATATACTAACATGCAGAACGTACGGTATGTTTTGAAAAAAGACTAACCATTTATCCAGTTAAAGCTGTCTTTAAGATGTGACATTGCGCACTGACTATTTCCCGTAAAATCGTGACAAACTATTACTTATTCTTAAATTTGATCTCTTGTTGCATGGTTGAAAATGATAGATGAAAAATAACTTTTTTAAAAAGAGTCAAGTTTTTCATGATCAGATACAGGTCAAGAAAATGCATAGAGGAGGTATGGTGCTGGCTCATTAGCCCTCTCACTCTTCTTAGAATGATCCTGTGCAATTATAGTTAATAAAAGTAATTACACATTAGTTCACAAATCCATATACTGAAAGAGAATACCCTTAGGTATCACTATTAAAACCTAAATAAGATCTTTTGAAAATAACCTCTTTTGCAAAACAAATACTTCTTTAGCAGTTTCACAAAAACTTGAAAAGAAACATCCTGAACGGAAGAGGGGGGTGAGTGGTGTGTGTGTGTGTGTGTGTGTGTGTGTGTGTGTGTGTGTGTGTGTGTCCTCCCCATCGCCCCACCATTTGTCCCGCAGAGGATGTCTGGGGGTTTTATGGTCCCCACACCTGTCTTGACTGTTCACCAAACTTTTCACGGCAGAGAATAGCAGAGAGCGAGAGAGAGTTAGTGAGATTGACAGTACTTTTAAAAATATATGGTTGTATATTTCTTGTTATTTGCAAGTATTTGTAAGTTACAGTCAATACTGCTGTATACAGGGGCACAGGAAGTGGTTAGGTGGCGGGGCCTTGCTCTTTAGAGTTGAGACATTACTTTTAAAATATATGGTTGTATATTTCATGTTATTTGCAAGTATTTGTAAGTTACAGTCAATACTGCTGTATACAGGGGCACAGGAAGTGGTTAGGTGGCGGGACCTTGCTCTTTAGAGCTGAGACATTACTTTTAAAATATATGGTTGTTACATTTCATGTTATTTTATTTTGAAAACCGGAAGCGGGGCGACCGGTAGGGGCAGCATTTTTATTTTTATCATTTTTAAAATATTTTTTAATTTATTTTGAAAAACCGGAAGTGGGGGTGACCGGTAGGGGCAGCATTTTTATTTTTATCATTTTTAAAATATTTTTTAATTTTATTTTGAAAAACCGGAAGTGGGGGCGGGACTTCCGGTGGAAGGGGCGGGGCTTATGGGGGTGGGACTTCCGGTGGAAGTGGGCGGGACTTCCGGTTGAAGTGGGCGGGGCTTAGCCGGAAGTGGGCGGGGTTTAGCCGGAAGTGGGCGGGGCTTAATAAGTAGGGAGAGGTGTGACCTGTCACTTTCTATGCATACTAATGAGACGAAAGTGGTATGTGTATAACTACTCACATTCACCCAGGCAGAATTGAATTGTAAACGGCTCCATGCTGCTTTGTGCCCCAGTTTCCTTGCACAGAAAATAAAGACAGTAATGGCTGAAAGAGAACAGCAAAGGTCTTCCTTATTGCTGAAAGTGGGCCTGTGCTCTACAGTATGACGAACTAGTTGCATTTCTGTCCACCTGAGTTTGTACATGGCAGCGATGTGTGAGGGTGCGTGGGCGAATGTGAGGTATTTTAAAAATCCTGTCCGTGGGTCAAAAGGCATTATATCTCTGGCTGCAGCCCTTTTGACTCTCTAATGAACAGTTATTTTAAGTGTCGAGCAAAAATAGACCCATTTCCTGTTCAAAGGAGGCAACAAAATGTGCTGCTTTGTAGAAGTACAATATGTGGTCGACAGTAGTTCAGTCAGTAAGCTCCTAATATGACCACAAATCCTTTCAGTACATGGTCTACAGAGAGCATGGCTGGTATCAAGGGTCATGTGAGTTGATTATGATAAGAATGACAAATTATTGAGATTGTCTAGTTGTGACTTAGTGGTCGAAGAGAAATACATTCGTTGAATATCCCCAGTGTGATTCCACTGACCCTTTTCAATGTTTTCAGCCACGCTATCAACATACATTTAAGATGGCAAAAGCTGTTTATAGATAGAAATATCGGTGTGTCAGTCGCTCCACTCGTTAGTTAGTTAGAGACATTCATTGTTACCTGCCATTGGTTTGAAGTGAAATGTGTCCAAATAGTTAGAAATCTCAACAACTATCGGATTGCCAGATTCTTGTTCTCTTCAGGAATGAATTTTAAAGGTCCCCTATCATACTGTTTATCATCAATATATTATAGGTCTCAGATACAAAACATGTCTCTGAAGTGTTTGGCACCAAACAGATCATTGCAGCATTACCCATAATCCCCTCTGTTTCAGCCCTGTTTCCAAAGTGCTGATTCTCTGTCTGTTACTTTAGATGAAAATAAGGAGCCCCTCCCCACGCCCCTCTGAGAGAGATTTGGTTAAAAAGAACACAATGGTGCTCTAGGAGGAGATTCAGGTGATAAGGAGGGGGGGGTTACCTTGGTTGGTGATTGGCTAATGGTTACACAAGCCAAAACATCGTTATGACATCACAAAGTGGCCAAAATCTGATCAGCTCATTTTCAGACAGGTTTTTATATAAATGCAGGACAAAAAGTGAGAGAATCTTTTTTCCTGATACTTTCAGAATCTCTTTCCACAGAGACGTGTTGACATGAAAACGTGGATTTTGCATAATAGGTGACCTTTAATATATTTTTGGTACATTACATTTTCATCTAGCTCGACCATCAGGTCAACATTTTGTTTAGAACAACTTCCCATTCACCTCTGCTGCCTAGTGCTAATAAGCAACTATTAAAATCAACACGTGGGCATTTTCATTGTGATCGTGTTGGCATGCTAAAGTTACCATCCGCTAATAGCCATGCCAAATTGCAGCCTAAAAAAAACTGCTAGTATTTGCCGTAGCCTCTTAACGTTTCAGCGCGGTCAGCAAGTTTCACCCTTGTCCACTTGGGACTTGTAATTCTCTCTTACCAGGTTGTTGCCAAATCTACTGCAACACATTGAAAGACTTCTGTAAAACAAAATAAAGCAGGGAAAGTTGAAATATTTACTTTAAACCTTTAACAGTAGCTGTATGTCATGTTTTTGTAATCTCAAGTGTTTTGAAGGAAGCGTTAGGGGAGGGTTCATCATCATCCTCATCAGGGAGGTGTGCACAGTCAGCATTCCCGCCATCTAGTCTTCTTCATCTGCAGCTCCAGTAAAGCAAAACATGTTCCTTTTTAAAATAGGAAATGTGAACCTTTAAATCTGAACCCTTGTGCATAGTTTGTACCCTCAAATGCTGAATGTGCATGCCATGTGGGCTGCTTGCTTTTAACGTTTCCAATTCATTTTCATTTGTCTGCCCCGGGGCTTTTGGCAGGTTTAATTGGTTTTACACACAGTAATGCATTAAGTCTGGTCCCAGTGACACTTGAGGAATGTAGAGAAGAGAGCAACTTGGCTAGGGCTATTTAAAAGGCCACATAGCTCATCTGTGATTCACTCAAAGTGCTCCTTTAAATCACAGCGCAGTGCTAATTCTCTGCCTTTTCATCGCTTCACGCTTAATATGTCTGCGGTACAGTGTTGACGCATGTATTAAAGCAATTTCCACGACAACTGCCCTCCAATGTGAGCTTTACAGTGAAGCAATGTGCTGCAACATGCTTTCATCAACGCTCCCCCCTCTGAGTGGACGTCTTCTGGGTTTGACAATCTAGTCTCCTTTCAAGGTTGCGAGTGAGTGTGTGGGCGGCGGGATGATATCCTGCTGCTGCGCCAACCTGTGTGTGTGTGTGTGTGTGTGTGTGTGTGTGTGTGTGTGTGTGTTTGTGTGTGTGTGTGTGTGTGTGGTGTGTGTGTGTGTGTGTGATGTGGTGTGGTGTGTGTGTGTGTGTGTGTGTGTGTGTGTGTGTGTGTGTGTGTGTTGTGTGTGTGTGGTGTGTGTGTGTGTGTGTGTGTGTGTGTGTGTGTGTGTGTGTGTGTGTGTGTGTGTGTGTGTGTGTGTGTGTGTGTGTGTGTGTGTGTGTGTGTGTGTGTGTGTGTGTGTGTGTGTGTGTGTGTGTGTGTGTGTCCTGCCGTTATGTGTCACTCTTTGTTACCCCGCAGCGAAAGTCAATTTAATATTACAAAGAAAACCCTCTGAAGTAGGCCCAAGAGTCTTTGTCTCACAGTCAAGAGATATGGAACACACACACACACACACACATCCATAAACATGATCTGCTTGTTATTCCCGCCTCATCCTCCATCTTCTTCTTCTTTGCGTTTTTGTGTCAGCTGTGGCCTCTGATGTGCTTGGTCTACTGTTTGTGTGAGAAACAGCTGCCAAGGGACCCCTCGTCTCTCTTCACACAACTCGTCTCCTCTTCCTCTTCCTCTTCCCTCCGCCAACAAGTTTCATGCTACTCTGAGTGAACCCGGCAGTTTTCCAACAATGTAAATGTTGTATTCGGCAGTGACATTTCCGTGGCATTTCAGCGCAGCTCTGCGAGGGGAAAAGTGGGATAGCTGTCAGGAAACTCACTTCAGCTATTAGAAGCTCAACCGTCAAGTGAACGCTTTAAATGTTGTCAGCCACATGGTGTATCATTATTATTTTAAGGGGGGACCTCCTTGGGTGTGTTCTGCTGAGAGACTTTAGACACTTAAAGCCTAATTGAAGTTTGCAAACACATAAAGACGTCTTTGAAAGTACACGGATGGAGGAGTCAGATTCGGGTTAGGCAGCCGCAGACTTTGATCCTGGATATCTTGTCATGATCAAGCCCAGGGTGCCTGCTCCACTTCTCATTCCCTGTCTATCTATTTTCAGCTTTTTGATTAGTATAGATGTACATGGTGTAGACAGGATCCCAACTAGAAAAGGAGCTTTTAAGTCTTGAGTGAAAGGACACGGGGCAGTGCAGGTGGATGTGTGCACCTCTCATTCTATTATCTGGAGTATTGATTGGTCTTTTCACCTCAGAGGTTTCTCGTAGAATATCCTGTGTCCTCCGTTTCTAAAGTAGTCTGTGTGCTTGTGAGGGTCCTTGCAGCCTCAATTAGTTTGCTGCTGACCTAAAGGGCTCAGGCTTTTCTCCGCTCTCAGTCTTTACAGCTCCTTCACCGTCCACCACCCCAATGTTTTACAATTATACATCTCAAACCGCTGCTTCGATCGATGCTTTTATATTAACCATGGATTAAATGACTGCTCGTGAAAGGGGTTGCTTATAGGCGCGACCCACAGAGAATAACCAGCTGACTCAGCAGCTCCCTTTAAGCTCTTTCAGCTTCTTGTTTTGATTTGACACACTGCAAAGTAGGGCTGCTCAATTCATCTTATTTTAATCATAATTGCGATTTTGGCTTGCAACGATTATGAAAACAACATAATCAAAATAAAACGATTTTTTTTTTAAATTATTATTTATTTAAAAAAAAAATTGTTATCAATTTAATCAACTGTTAAAAACTTATTACACATTTTTTTCAATAAATGTATGTTTTCAAAGTAAATGGATAATCGTTTTTTAATAATCGTGATATCAATTATTGACCCAAATAATCAAGATTATGATTTTTGCCATAATCGAGCAGCCCTACTGCAAAGGGAACTGAAGGGTTTACCGTTATTCAGCTATGTGGAGCATTTAGGAGGACAAACAAACACATTATTACACTAACATCATTATAATAAGGTGCATGATGTCTGCAGGATATACAGATAAACACAAATAGTTGCATAAAATCTATGAGGTGATAATATGTCGTTTTTCTAGTCGTGGTCAGAAAGACTATTACTTCATGTTTCGGATTAATTAAAAACAAATGAGAAGAAAGACAAATAAAAGATCTACTGGTGTACATTTGTTGAAATGAGAAGGGAACACCTGACTAATAAAGACTATGAAAAACAATTATTGAATTAATGCAGGTACCATTTTTTTATTTAAAACAAATGAGAAGGAAAAACCTGATTAAAAATGAACGTATTGAGAAAAACCTGAACCATTGAATATTCGCTGATTAATTCAATCAATAACTGAGGTTTAAATCTCAGAATCAGAATAAAACAAATCTAGTTATCAATCGGTTTGACCTTTATCCTTCTGTTCATGCTGCAGGTTTGGGAAAAACGAAGAGGAAGACGAGCGCCCGCGATGCTTCCCCGACGCCGAGCTCCGACACAGAGTCCCCCTCTAATGGCAGCGGGGGGGGCGGAGGAGGAGGAGGAGGAAGAAGGGGAAGAGGAGGAGCGGCTGAACGCATCTACGACCTCAACGTCCCCGCCGTGGTGAAGTTCGCCTACACAGCGGAGCGAGAAGACGAGCTGACCCTGACGAAGGGCTCCATGGTGGTGGTGATGGAGAAGTGTAGTGACGGCTGGTGGAGGGGCGGCCAGGGGGGGCGCGTGGGCTGGTTCCCCTCCAACTACGTCCTGGAGGAGCTGGGGGGGCCGGACGACCGGGAGGAGGGAGACTTCTCAGAGGGGTACCAGGGGCGCGGGACTTTGTTGGCCAATGGGCAAGCTGGAGGAGGGGGGGGGGGCCGCGGTTCTCCACCTGGTGCAAACTCTCTACCCCTTCAGCTCTGTGACAGAGGAGGAGCTGAACTTTGAGAAGGGCGAGGTGATGGAGGTGGTGGAGAAGCCTGAGAACGACCCCGAGTGGTGGAGGTGTCAGAACTCGCACGGCGTGGTGGGTTTGGTGCCTAAGAACTATGTGGTGGTGCTGGACGAGCGGCCCGAGCTCCCCCCCCCCCTCTCCGGCTCCCCCATGAAGCGCTCCGTGGCCCCGGCCCGCTCGGGGAGGTTCGCCGGCCGGGACTGGTACTACGGAGACATCACCCGGCACCAGGCGGAGAGCATCCTCAACGAGAGGGGGGAGGAGGGGGACTTCCTGGTACGAGACAGCGAGTCATCGGTGAGTCTGGGGGTGACGTCATGGTGGAGTGGTATCATGGAGGCAGAACCAAAAGGCCTTTTTATACATTTAAGTGGAAGAGGAAGTTCAGTCAAAAATATTTCCGCATCACCGTCTCTAAGAGCCAACTTAGAGTAAAATGGTTATTTATAAAAGAAGGGGAGACTATGACACATTTATCGAGAAACTCACACTTACACGGAATAGTCTGAGTAGCTTTTATGAGAAGCTTTTGAGTGATACAATTATTACTAGCATGTTATTTTAGAGCATTAGGAATCAGTCACCAAAATGACCGTTACATGTAGTTGATATCATTTGGTTAAAACCTTAAAACGACCATAAGCACTTAACATGTAAAATATACATTCATATGTTTATTTTTTTAAATATACATGTTGGACAGATATCATCATGACCAGTGTTGAATTGTTGAGTCATTAAAGACATTCCCCCAAAATCCACTATTTAATTAGACTTTTCCTCTGAAGGCAGCTGCAGTCTCTCAATCCTCAAGAGCCTACTGTCTTGTTTTTCTGCCAATGAAGCATTTATTGTTTACATAACTCAAGAGGAAAATAACATAATGCGGGTGATGTGAGGGCAGCAGGAGGATTTTCCAGTTCTGTTTTTATGTTGCCTAAACGGGAGGTTTATAACTCAACAGGAAACCTTTAAACGACTGCTGGAGCTCGTAATCTATATTGTTTTGTAATAAAAGTGTCCTTCAGAAGCTGTTATTTTAAGTTTTAGAGTAGGAGTAGTGTTTTAGAATGTTACAGTTTGATAAATGTGGTCTCACAGTTTTCAGATGTGATAACACACTGCCCCCTGCTGGATAAAAGCAGTCGGTGTTCATTTTTCATTTCATTTAGTCTTCTTTCTCACACACGTCCGTTTCTTTTTTAACATCTGTGTATTAGCTTTAGCATTTTTTTCAACATAACACAATGTATCCTCTCTCATATTTCTAATCACATCAACAACTGTCTCCCTCTTTTATTTATTTCAGCCCAACGACTTCTCCGTGTCTCTGAAGGCATCCAGTAAGAATAAGCACTTTAAGGTGCAGCAGACGGAGGGCGTGTTCTGTATCGGCCAGCGTAAGTTCGGCTCCATCGACGAGCTGGTGGAGCACTACAAGAAGGCCCCCATCTTCACCAGCGAGCACGGAGACAAGCTGTACCTGGTCAAAGCGCTGCTGTGATTCACACACCCTCACACCTACACTGGATCTCACACACACACATGATACTAATGCCACCCCCTAACTGTCTTAACTCAAGCCTTAGCTCTGGTCCCTGTTCCCTGTTCCAGTTTCATCTGTCGCCCCCTACTGGTGACCTTTATAGCTCTACAACGGAGCCTTTAACCTCACATCTGTCGGCAAAACACACTCTGATACATCGTCTAATTACGGCACAGTGCTTAATGAGCCTCTGTCCCCGGGATGTGAACATGTGCAGCGACCACATCTGCTGCTAACCGAACGCCTGAGGCCTTGTTGGGGTCGAGCTCTCCAGCTGATGTCATACATAACGTCCATTTACTACCACGCACATCGTAGGTTACACCATTGCTCTTAATCCACACAGGAAGTCGAAACAGTTCACAGAGGAGTCTGACGGACCTTATTGCTGGCCATTGTTTTATTTTCTTGCTTTATTTTAAACCTCGTTTTTCTTTGAAAGGTCATTGAAACTCCTCTGCAGAGGTTTGAACCACACAATGACTTCACAAAGTGACCAGAATCACTCTCTTGCCTTTTTCCTCCTAATTTTCACCTTTCCTCTACATGATTTCTTTCCCCATTTGTGACTTTTTTTCAACTTCTGTCTCCACAAACCAAGTCATTATTAGTGATGTTGTTGAAAATCTGGATACAACACTTCCTGTAATATTTGTAATGGCAGCGAGTGGTGCGTTAATGCAATAGGAGACCTCTGATTTCCTGTAGAGTTTGAATGTTTATCAATGTAACCAAATGTGCCACCCTGTACCCATAGAACTGGCTCCAGGTCTGCACTGCACTCACCGTTCATCCATAGCTCTGTGCTCATGCTTTATATCGTGTCACGGTGAACAAGGTCCTCCAGTATGCGTCTGTAGATACAGTAGGATACTGACTGAAGAATAATTAAGAAATAATAATCATTTTTAGGTAACACTTTTGAGTAACTACACTTGATCTGCTCCTGCAAACAGTTATAAAATAATATCTCTCTTTTTGTCAAAGGTAGGTACATGTTTGGGAATCTTGTGAATACAGAGAATTGTGAGAAAAATTGTCATTTACAAAAAAAACACTGATTGAAAGTGGTGATTGACCTTTATAATTAACAGATAAAGAAGGGATGGCCCTGAAATCTACTGTATACACACGTACTCCAACAAAGGTCAGAAAAGTATTTGGAAATGATTACTTATTCATGTGAACGGTCCAACACCAAACTTGTAAGGCACAGCTCTTGACTGTATGTTAAGCCCCTCCCCCAAGCAGCGGTTGTCCAATAACAGCTTAGCAGCCGTAACTCATTCTACGAGACACAGTTTGGAGGGAAACTATGTCTCAAAGTCAAACTAAATAAACAATCTAAAATGATGAGAAAATGTCTTAAAATAATACCGTAAGATCTCAGAATAATTACAAATTATTTATACTTCAGTTACTTAGTCAATCTTTTGAGAAATCTTGTAATTATAAAGAGTTGTTGAATCTTGTTTTTTTCTTACTGCTGGAAATGTTTTCTATACGAAATAAACCGTTACTAGCTAAAAAAAGAAGACTGCTGCTTTTGTCTCCCTCTGGCTGAAATTAAGGGACCTGGTATTTCAAAAACACTATATATTTTGAGCGCTAAAATAAGTATTTATTTCATGTGCTGCTCAGTGTTGGAACTTTGGCATAGAAACAGGAACTAAGGGGGCGGGGCTTAACCCGCAGTCAGTTTATGATGAGTTATTTTACCGTCAAGAAACCAAAAATACCGTCATCTGGTTTGTAAAGAAAATATATTCTAGTCCTACCAAACATTTTCCTCGTCGATCTTCTTTCTCTTTGTGCATTTGTTTACCAATGGAAGTGTTGTTGACCACGGGGTCCTCAGCTTTTATAAGATATATCTGAATGTTATTGAGCATTGTTATTTAATTCTTGTCTCCACTGTATGTATATATTCAAAAATAAGATGAGGTGATGAATCGCTCAAGATCAAACTATGGTACTGTATCACCGACAACGTGATGAGAATTGAAATACTTTTGTTCAATAAATGTTTTGAAGAATACTAAAATGACAAGTGTTGAAATGTGTGATTGGTTTTCCTCTTTTCTTTCCTGCTGGTTGTTGGTGTGTAGTTTGGTGAAAATATCATGTAAAAAGTCGTAGTATAGCAAGTCAGAAATGTTTTTTAAAGTGATAGGCCTATACTTCATTTCAAGAAAAAGTGTCATATATTAGTATTTTGAATAAAACTCACAGTATGTCAAAGAAAAAAGAAAGAAAATGATATAGTAGTTATAGTATAGTATCTCAAATAAGTTATAGTTTACTATCTCAAAGAAGTCATATAGTATGAAAAAGTTATTGGTAAAAATATGGAAAAAAGTCGTAGTACAAGTATGTTGAAAATGTGAAAAAGCTATTTTTTATTATCGTGAAAATAGTATGTTGTCATAGTAAGTAAAGTATGTTTGTAAATATTAATAAAATCGCAGTATAAGTTTAAAAAACGATAATAACTCAGAAAAATATGAAAGTCTTCGGAGTCCCTAAAGAGTCATGAAAAAAACAAGAGAAACTTACCCGTTATCCGGACCTTTTTTTCAATTGTATTTGAACATTAAGGGTAAGTAATAAAAATGCCATAGTATAGTTTTTGGAAAATATTACAAGATCGTTGTATAGTAGGCCTATATTAAATAAAATGAAAAAGTCATAGGCTATAATATGTCAAAGAATATGAAAAAAGATCATGGTGGCATAGCATCATGTCGTATAGCTTTTGATTCAAATGTTCAGCTTTTCCTGTATAATAACTACCTTATATTGTAGTTGTGGCCTAAACAAGATTTCAAATGAAAATGCTATTTATTCACACAATGCAATACACACTTAAAAGACGTCATTCTTAGAAATGAGTCATTTGACTTTTCAGTGACCTGAGACTCGCTGTGAGACCATCAGGGCTTTGCTGTGTTTTATATTGTAGTTCTTTAGTTAAAGTGATGATCTGAGACTAGTTTGTTAAACTGCTCTCCATCAGATATTTAACGCAGTTACCCCTCACACTGTCAGTCTGTGATGTTTGAGATCGATGGAGAGGAACGTCCATTAAAGCTCCATCTGCTCCTCTGAGCTGCCAACACAGAGAGTGTGCTTAATGTGGGAAATTACTGTATTTCCTTTTTAATGAATAGGTTATAATGGGTGTATGGACCAAATTGCATTTAAGGAAGGCCACCTGTCACAGGACGATTAACCCAGGAAAGCATGTTATTTTATTATCATATCTCAGGTGCAGGGCATATTTCCCAGGGCAGCCAATAGGTCAGGGCCCTGCTTAGGAGATATGATAAACATCAGAGGAGGTAATATACATCCTGAAAGGTGGGTATCTTTTAATGTCCACACAGTGGCAGCATTGTGCTTCCTGCTGTGCTTCCTTCTTTGCTTCCTGGCAGCTGCTCACATTAATCCACATTAAAAGCAAACAGGAGATATTTACTAAAAAGAGGCACAGCTTTAATTTATTTGGTTATCAGATCATTCCATTTCCTAAAGGGACAGTGGGTTTATGTGCTTCATTTGTTTTACTTAAATGTTTAGTTTGCCTCTATCTCTTCCAGACAGGACTGTATACAATCAGATAAGTAAACAATCAAACAACAAACGTCATTATGTGATAAGTCAGTGGTGCCTCCATGCATATTTAATGAAATGAAATTGGCTAGTTAAAACATGTAAAAAAGGTTAGATTTTGAGCTGAATTGTGTGTCACATTCAGAGTTATACATTACATTACATTCCAACGTTTCTATGAAAACCACACAGAAGTCATTACTTGTGTTGCCTCATTTGATTAGAAAATGCACACAAAAAACTAAAAGGAAATGAAGGCAGGGAGGAGAGAGACGTAGAGTCACTTCTGGTTCAGTACAGAATATTTCCATATCTTCTATTATGCTATACATCTGTTGCCAGTTTAGTGTTTACCGCAATCACAGTTGCAAAATTGAATAGTGCTGCTATAGTATAGAGCAGACCCCTAAATGAATAAATAACAGAAAGCCAAGGGGAATAAATGAGGTTGTACTATTTGGTTCTGCTATAAAAGGCAACATCACACTCCTGTGAGATCAGATTAGAAATCACTGTGATGAAGCCAAACTCCACAACACTGGCAACAAAACAACCTTTAGAACAAAAGGGCATCTGTCATTTCACAAAACTAATTCAACAAAACAAAAAAATACTTCAGGGCCATCTGTCACACAAACTGAAGTCTCTCCCAAAACTCAGCTCTATTCAGACCAGGGGCGGACTGACCATTGGGATTTAATGGTTAAGCTGCTTTGTGCTCCCGAGGTGTCCTTGAGCATGGCACCGGACACCAAACTGCTCCATGGCGCCAGAAAACTTGGCAACATCTTCATTTTGGTATATCTGTACAGACCCAGTGTGTGTATACTGTAGCTCCTATGTGTGTGTCATCTGGACAGGGTTATTGATCGTATACCTATGGGTTTTAGGCGGAAGTGACGTAATCTGCCACCCAGGACAAGAGACGAGCATGAAGACATAATTTTCCCACAAAAATATCATTAATATAATATTTTGAGAATTCAAAACTTTGGAGGACAGCAGGGTATTACCAATATTACAAAAATGATATCTCACAAGAAGAAAAGCACAGATGGGATTTAACACTCAGAAAGCCACTGAGTGCGTTTGATTTTGGATTACAGTGACACACACAGTACCAGGTTTATTGGAGAAAAAAAAGGGGGAGATTTTTTAGGAGTGTGCTCCCTCTCACTCTTGTTCGCTGTCCTCCGGATTCCTGCAGGACTCCAGAGTCACGAAGAGCCCATGCAAAATTAAATGAATCATGTCTACTTTTACTACCAGATGTGCAGTCAGTTGCTGCAAAAGTTGACGACTTCTCATCCACGATAACGTCACTTCCGCCGCCTAAAACCCAGGAGGTATACGATCTAGCACTAACCCCTGGACAGTGGCGGTTCTAGACCAATTTGACTGGGGGGGCCAGGCTGGGGCCAGTTATTTCATGAGAGGGGCCCAATAAAAGCGTGTTAAAAAGTCAAAGACAGTAGCCTATAAAGTAATTGTGTAAAATAAACATAAAATACAGTAATTGGTATTTGTTTTAGTACATTTAAGATACAGTCCTTTGTTTCAGTCGTTTTTTTCATTTAGAGTATTGTTTTAGTAACTTTAAGTGACAATTTAATAAGAAAACCCGGCGCCAGAACAAATCTAAAGGGAGGGCATATGATTTTCATGGGAGGGCACACAAAACCGTCATGTGCTGCGGGCCTGCGGCACAATATATATCAAACAGCAAGGTCAACGGCATTGTCAAGAATTCTACATGTTGTACATCCAGAAATATCGAAATATCGTTTCTCGAGGTCCTACAGTGTGACATATATACATCAAACAACAAAAAAACTAACATAAAGGGCCTAGATAACCGGGGTATACAGTTTAAAATGTTAAAGACGCACACTTATCGCAAATACATACACAAATAAAGGGCAACATAAACACTGGTAAATCACGAGCAAGGCACACTGGTTAAGGATGGCAGCTTCCTCATCTTTGCACTCGGAGAGAAATAGTAGAGACGGAGACGATTAACTGCTGTTAGTTCTATTATGGCATGTTGCATGTCGTGAGAGGTGTGTGTTGCTGTGTGGGGAATGCTTTCCATTATTTTGGCCAACTCTGCATCTTTGTGCAGCGTATACTCAAACAGCGATAGGAAGAGCCCACTGCCTGACTCGGACATGCTGAGGAGGAGGAGGAGGAGGAGGAGGAGGAGGAGGAGGAGGAGGAGGAGGAGGAGGAGGAGGAGGAGGAGGAGGAGGAGGAGGAGGAGGAGGAGGAGGAGGATGCTGGCGGGTGTGGTACAGGGTGTGGCAACGCAGGTGGTGATGGTAGGGGCACAAGGAGCTGTGCCTCGGAGGACAGCCTTGGTGGCGGCCGCCTTGATGAGTCAAGGCTTGGGCTCGCTAACTCAGCCCCGGGGTTTGCCGAGGTCAAGCTTGTGACATTAAGGCGCGCTGCTGCAACGGCAGGTGCAGGGTCGCCAGCATCACCATCGGCTGCAGTTCTTTCATCGCTATTTCGTTTTAATAAATCCTTAGACCTTTTAAGCCAATTTCTGATGTCCATTTTGTAATTCAAACAGAAATGGGAGTCTACAGAATGCACAATAAACAATAAACAAATCCAGAATAGGCGGCAGAGTGTGACGCTGTGATTGGTCTAAATGTGGACGAATCACAAATCACAACAGACACATGAATTTATTTGACGTAGCCTGCGATTTATTTATTTTTTGCTATCTGACATCACATACATCGTAGCATAAAAGTTCACAGTTTATTTATAATTAAAAAAAAATATATATTTTTATTTTTTATTTTTATAAATAATAAAAATCGTGTTTATTGGGGGAGGGCAGGAACGTCAAATAGGAGGGCCTTCCCTGTCCCTCCAACGGCGCTGGGCATAGGGGGTCCCTGGTCAGTGCTACGGGGGCACTGGCCCCTGTTGCCCCCCTAGAACCGCCCCTGCACCTGGGCTGTGTGTGAATACAATAACAGAGAGAAAAAATGAATTTCCCATAGGTGATTAAAAAAGGTTCTTCCTCTCCTTCTGAACTGTTGTTTTTAGATTGTACCTACAATAAGCTCACTGCCTTCTAACAAACTCCAGCAGCCAAACAGACACGTTTGACAAGAAAATTGATCAAAATCACATCAAATCAAACTTTATTCCTGTAGCCCTCTTCATGCACAAAAGGTAACAGTGCTGCACAAAACAAAAACATAACAACCGCTCTCTGCCGCCCGCAGATCTTCTGGGAGGCTGTTTTAAAATGTAAAAAACGGCTCACCGTGGGTCTTTGTTTTCACTTTAGGTCAAATTAAAATAATAATATAAAACTAAATTATAAATAGAAGGCCAGTAATAGACGACCTGGGTGTCTAGAGGGTTTGTAGTTTAAAAGCAAATCTAATAAACATCACAAATTATTGATTTTGAAACACATATGCTCACAGGCAGGGCAGAGACGTGCGTGCTCTCTTTCTGCTCCTATAAAATGTATTTCTCTATAAAAAGAAAAATCGAAAACAATTATTAATATGACAAATAACAAATGTAAAGGCCTTCATTGTGCAGATACTACATGACAATTCCCCCTGTCCTGTTGGTCTCCCCTTCCTGAAGAGATGACAGACAGATTACACTAAATGGACGTAGGTTGTGATGGCAGAGCATATAGGGCCTCATAAATACAGCCAATTAAGTTGTTACCAAGAAGTGATGCATTGACAGGTAATGGCTCCTATTACAGTTTTTCTCGATTGCTAACACACGTTTTTTTAACAGACAATTGCTCAGTTTCTCAGAACACTAAACACAATTCACAAAACCACACACCCAAAGTGCAAAACACCTCAAGAACTGCCCTCAAAACTGCATAAACACTTTTGCACCAAATATAACACACTTCATTCATAATACTAGATTGATTGGCCACCAGCTACACACTGCTGAGCATACTCTAAAGCACTTTCATCTGTTATGGGCTGTGCTCTGTACATAGAGGGTTCTGCAGAGAAAGATTGCTTGAGTTTACAGAAATACAGTAAATGAAGAAATACAAATGAGTTGATGAAATAAATCACATTGTATTCAAAAATAACATTGTGCAACATGCATCTCAGCACATAGTTGCTATGCTTCGGATCTCTCTAAAGCCTCATCCCAATAACCCTCCTCGACTCCTCGCGTCCCTTCCTTGCATCTTAGCTCCGCCTCTGTAAGATGCGAGTGAGAGACACGAGGAGGTGACGCAAGGACAGAGGAGTCCTCAGGTATTAATTGGGATGTCCTCGTCCACTCAAACGTCACTTTTAAACGACGTCTGTTAATGATGACATGTGCACACTACACAGCTGTATCCCCTCTCATCGGGCTTAACTGAATAACCCTTTAGAACCGGCCCATTTGTTGTTAAATATTTAAATGAATTAATCTTTCTCTTGTTAGTCAAGGAATTCAATGTATGATGGTTGTTCCTGCTTTTGTGTTCCGTTTTGGTGTAAAATGTAGCCTACATTTAAATTAAAATATAATTATAGTAATGTGAAAGCCTTTTAGAAATGAATTGCACATAATAATTCCCACGGAGCTGTGAGCACTTATACATTTATGTGACGCTTTTCCACTCATCTTCCAGTTCTCCGTTTTCCTGCGTTGAAATCGACCAGCTGTGAAGGTGGGGGCGGGGCTTTTATACGCGAGTAGTGAAAACACTTCCGCGTAGTCTGCTCGCGTGTATCCCAAGACCCCAGGAAGTGCGCCGGAGTCTGATGAGAATATTCGTTGTGGCCAAACGACGGTACTACACTTCCTTTAGGTTGCTGGGCCCGGAATCACTTTTTCCCATTGACTTACATTGGGAAAGAGTGGTCTGTAACTCGTTGGATATTTTTTTTTAAACTAAATAAACAACCCAGTATGAACACTTGTATAGCCCTTATTAAAAACATTTGTTCCTCAAGTTGTAAACATGTGCTAATAACGTTATTCTGAGAGTTATTTCCCTCTGTATTATGAACGCGCATCTAACCCACGGGATCGCGCCGCCCGGCACGTTCAAGTTACGTGTTCAGCACTACATGCGTTTATCTTTACCCATGGATGCACAATAAGAACGGACCCATATCGCCTTACTGCCATCCCATGGAGCTGTAATAATGGATATATTGCACATGTTTGCTGTAATTCATCATTTGTAAAATATTATACATGGGCTGTATGATTAAATCTTGTACCGTAAATGTTGTATTAAATAAAGTTAATATTACCGACGTTAGATTAACATCCCTGTAGCTTATTATTGCACTAAGAAGCTTATTGCACTGTGTGTATATATATATATACGGTGCAATAACTATTTCATGCTAAATGAAGCTCTGTTGGATATCACTAGATCCTGTTACAGCGTAATATAAGTACATAACGATTGATGTTACATTAGCATAATTACTAGCTAGCCGCTAGCTGCTAACTGCCGCCTCGTTAATATCAAATCCATCATAATAACAAGCCATTACCATGCTGTCATGAACGCACGGTGCTGTTACGTGTACGTAAATTCATGTGCTTGATGTGAACGAGCATTTTGGTTAAAGTTGCGCATGCGCTATGAGCGCACATACGGGTACTTCTCAGGCATGCCGGGTAATCTGTGACGTTTCACTCTCTCAAAAGTTGGGCCATTTTATCATCATGCGCTAATGAGCAACTCTCATAGGAATGAATGAGGCCCCGCCTCCCACGCTGTATCCAGTTCTTATTATACTGTATCCTCCCCTTCGTCTCCTCCCGCACCCCTCCTCCCTCACCCCTCCTCGACTCCTCCGTGTGCATTTCAGCTATTGGGACGTCCTTCAACATGGCGTGTCTTGATCGATTTCCGGGTCAAGTCCCGGAGGAGGGGAAGAGAGGAGTCGAGGAGGGGTATTGGGATGAGGCTTAAGTGTGATGCATTGTTTGCCAAAACCCAGTTTGTAACTGCTGCTTCCTGTGCCTCATTGGAAATCCTTAGCCGTCCACCTGCACCTCTTTTTCCTCAGTCCTTCAGATAAACAACAAAGATATAGTGGTCGGTCAGTGTCTGTGTTGCATAAAAGTGAGTTTACCACAGTACATTGTGCAGGATTGTTGTACAGTTATAGTCTGCAACATGCCAACAATTCAATTACAGTAATGAAGTAAATACGTTTCACACAACAGATATAAGCACTGATATATCATGAATTATGCAGAGCTATAAACTGGTAACTAACCTGTTTTCAAGTCTAAGTGTCCGGATTACAGAGGCGACAGTAAATCAGTTTAGATTAGGCTGAACCCTCCGTCCAGCCTCTCTCATCGTCAAACAATGGTTGATAACATTTCATTTCATTAGAGAGGGTGTGTGCCAATTACAGAGGCATCACACTGCCTCCCCGGGAAAGTTTACTCTAAGGTACTCGAAAGGAGGGTCAGGCCGATTGTCGAACCTCAGATTGAGGAGGAACAATGCGGATTCCGTCCTGGTCGTGGAACGACGGATCAGCTTTTTACTCTCGCAAGGATTCTGGAGGGGGCCTGGGAGTACGCTTATCCGGTCTACATGTGTTTTGTAGACTTGGAGAAGGCGTATGACCGGGTTCCCAGGCAGTGGCAGAGCCAGGACATTTTCAGTGGGGTGGCCAGGAGGGAACCAGTGATCATTTTGGGGTGGCATTAAAATCACTATTATATGAACATAAAAATACATCTCACTAGAAAACAAGGGGTTATTTAAGGCAGTGGTTCTCAAACTTTTTTCAATAATGTACCCCCTTTGAAAAAATAATTCAGCCAAGTACCCCCTGATCAGCGCAAACAAAATTGTTAGGGAAAAAAAGCCTATATAAAGAGGTACAGCACAGCGCTGCACCATCAGTGTCTGATTTATTAAAACAACAGAAAATCTTAAATGCTACATTTCAAATGTTTACAATCCATCACTAAATTCATGGCAAACCAATTTTAACATCATGCAATAACACTAAAACGAGATTAGCTGCATTGAACTGATCTTTTTAATAAGTTGTACTTACAATGTAGTGAGAAACATGGGCTTGTGCTTCACTGAGGATCTGTGTCATTCTGACAGGGAGGCACCTGCAGTTATTACACTTCGCGTTTTGAAATATGTGTAACTGTTAATATAAAACTCACACTGCTCAAACTTCCTTACTTTTCCTAACATTGGTATATCTATTCATTTATTTATTTTGGGGTGTGGGGAATGAAGAGAAAAAGATATATGAGCATTTTATGAGCATGGGATTTTGACCCCTCATGTAAACATATGCATAATGCTGCGCTATACTTTGCAGCCACACACCGTTGCCAAGCAACGCTTATTGTTTAGGTCCTTTGAAAAGCAGGCAGTTATATCATTAGCTAGAACTAGCTAGATCTGATAGATTTGAACATAGACGCGAGTGAAGTATAACCGGACGCGAGAGAGAGATCAGAGATCAGATCAGCTGCTGCTGACGGAGAACACGCAGCTCTGCATGATCACAGCTCCGTCCGCTGTGACGGATCGTTGAGCCGAGCAAAATAGAGTTAGACCTAACACACTTAGCTATTTCATCTACTCTGGAACTAGCTAAACTAGTTATATGTATTCTTTACTGTCGGGTCACTTATTACAGGTTCAGCGAGCTGCACGAGACTGACGGGCTGTCAGGAGAGGGAGAGGAAAAGAGAGCACCCCGTTTATTGTTCCCATTTTATTATCCAGAATTACTGTAAACCTTTGAAGAAAGTAGTTAATCTACTATTAGCAGTTTGTTTAAATGCATTAATTAGGTTGTTTTTTTTCATTAACATAAAATAAATCTCACGTACCCCCTGCAGTACTCCAACGTACCCCTAGGGGTCCGCGTACCCCCATTTGAGAACCACTGATTTAAGGCACCTACAACACACCTTTTCATTATTTGGGATTAAGCTAGTGGTGGAATAGATCAAATAATATTCAGAATATCTAACTTTTTTTTTCGTATTCCCGCAGGCAAAGTATCAACGAAGCTTACATTATACAAATGTAATGCAATATACAGACTGTTTAGCTTATGATGATCAGCAGCACTATGAGCTCATTCTCTCAGTGTATCATCAGGAATACAGAGACACACACACATCATTTTTGTAAGAGTTTTTAAATTAAATGATTGGTTAAGAATAAACAACTTAAAGTAAATAACAATAAACAATAGAATGTAACCCTGTAAGGCCCCCGGTTGTAATTTTACAACATTACTTTAAGCTATCCTAAAAAAGTCAGTAAATGTTTTGTTTTTTTAAAAGACTACATTTACATAGTCAAAAGGTCCTTTTGTTCAGCCTCACAATGCTATTGGGTAGTAAATGTGTTTATAGGTCCTGACCTCTGGCCATACACGCCAGGGATTTTGGGCCCCATGGAAATATATCACATTGGGCCCCACCACCAGGCTCAGGCCACGCCAACCAAGCACAATTGCTGTAACCACACCTCCAGAACCCAACCCACTCATTTATGCTTTAAATAACTCTACCTGTACAGGCTTGCATCTATCTTGTAGTCCAATAATAACCGCACAATATTTACTGACACTGAGCGGTGAAAATATAACACTTATGGGGGGACAGGGCTGCTGAGTCTAGAGATGGATCTGTTGGTCCTGGCACCAGGGGGAGGGACGATTTAGTATGCTAAATGTACCTGCATTTACTAAATGTCAGCTAAAAGAGGAGTGAAATTAAAAACCTGTATAGATATTAACAGTACTTAATGTCAGCTTAGTAAACATAACAATTATTATTTACAATGGACTAAGCTTAGCTAACAGACACATTTCCACCACTCATAGACCACACCCACCTTTTCTTTGAAAAACTGGGTGACATACTAGGCTTGTTTGAGACACATTGCGGCTCGCCTCGAAAGTAGACGAGAGTAGCCGATCGCAGCCGGGGGAGGTGTCAAAAAGCTCGTCTTAAGTCGGACAGCTCGGAGTCCATGCTCGGAGTCGGCTTCGTCTTCTTCTTCTTCTCTCGGTTTTTTGGCGGATTGCAAACAACTTTAAGGTGCATACCGCCACCTCCGGAGTCGGCTTGACTCGGTTTGCATTTATAAAGAATGCACACATGTGTTTAATCGTTAATGTCAGATATATACTAAGTAAATACATGTGTTCCTGCTCCAGATTAGATTCAACTTTATTGTTATTGCACATATTACAGGTACTGAGACAAAAAAATGCAGTTTAGCTTCTAACCAGGTGCAACAAGCAGTAAAGTGAAAAGTAATGTACACAATAGACAGAATAAAATATAGAATGAATTGAATGATGAATAAACAGTGAGGGGTATGAATACACTAGATATCAGCCTGTGAGCAGTATGAACAGTGTGTATGAATATGCTAAGATATATAAAGTATGAAAACGGTAAGCAGTATAGTATAAAATATATAGATATTAATTTCATGATGATAAACATTGTGGAACAATGATGAAAAATGGGAATGGGTGTGGCGACGTAAAACTGACACAAAACAACAACAAACTTTTGCCAGCCAATTGGAGAGTTTCATCAGCAGCACGTGGTAAAAACCACCAATGAGCGCTCAGCTCGAGATACCAGCGAGCCGTTTCCCATCAAGCATTTCGCTTCCGCAGCCCGTGGAGAGCAACTGCGCCAACTCGCCTCGCCTCGCTCTCAAGGCTGCGGGCGTCTTTGTCCCGCGAAATTTCAAAGTCTCATGTGGGCGGGCCTCCAGAGCAAGTCGGACAAAATGACTAACCATCATGCAACGCACTAGCAAGACGTTGATCGAAATTGCGCAGGTCTGCGCAGGTCTCGCTTGTCTCAAACAAGCCTACTGTCGCCCAGGGTCGGCGTCATGGGGCGTCATGGGGCCATGCCCTCCCAAATGAGTCATTGTGCCCCCCCAACGCAGGGTGGGCAAGCCTTATTGCCGCTTTGCCGTTTTTTTTTTTAATCATATAAGTTAAAACGTTTCCACCAAAAGTTTTTTGTGTGAAATACATCAGAAATAAATAATACACATTTGTATTCTTTATTTATTCTTTATATGAAACACAGCCTGAGGTGTGCTCACTGCTGCTCTCTGATTGGTGTGTTGCTTGACCAATGACCCCGACTTTTGTTTTGTTATCATTACGTGGCTGTGTGTTTAGATGAAAGCCCAGTGGCGATCTGTCCATCTGTTACACTGATTATACAGTAAAGCCATCGAAAATAATATGATATACAGTACAGTACAAGTACATGGGTCTCTGTGTTTCATTCAAGCTCGGCTCTCTGTGTGTGGCACGAGCGCATTTTGTCTGTGCGCGAGCGGTAACGTGGAATATTGTTGTTAGCATCTGGTTAGCTAGCTATGCTAACGGATATAAAGAGCTGTTTCTACACCAAGGTGGAGGAGAGTCCTCTCCTGTCAGACTGAGAGGATCTTATAACGTCAGCTCAGTGAGGTAAGGACTCTCTCAGTGTTTAGATAGTTCACTTTAGTGTAAGTTATCTCAGTGGGTCTCAAACGGTTTGGTGACCATTTATGTAAACAAGTATTTGCGAGGAATAGGCTACCTTTATATGATCATTATAGTTAGCCTATTAAAGAATACGAGAATAAATGAAAAACGGGTATGAAATACTATAGGACAATAACACAAGAATACCATTTAAAAGGGGAATGATTAGTAAAATATCCATAAAGAAAAAGTAAATCTGTTTACAGTTCTGTTTCATATGGATGTTGAGAGATGTATCCATAGATCTCTTCATTTTGCTCTCAAAGTGCACCAGATTGATGCTTTTAACTTCAATATTTTAAAAATAATCTTCCCGGGGGAGCATGCCTCCAGACCCTCCTAGAGGAGGTTAGGTCCACCCCCACCTAAAACATGTTCACATGGATAGGATACTAAATACATTTGCACACTTTTCATATGGTGGCCTATGTCCTTATATGTTTCTGTTTTGGTGATCGTGCCACAACCGTGCATGCACAGGTCATAGGTGCGCTATAAAATAGCACTACACCCCTGCAATGTGTGTGAGAGACAATAGCTTTACAGCATGTTTTTTTAAATTGAAGTTGCGTTGGTGTTTGTGTGTTGGTTGTTGACGGCAGATTGATTGATTGATTGATTGATTGAAAAGTTTATTAACAGCTTGTATATTGGGTACAGTACAGTACAGCTCAAAACATACAATTGTTAAGGGGATGCAGACCAGAGAAAGACTTTCGTCTTGTTTACATCAGGGTCCCCCATTTCCAATTCATCATATCATTTAAGATATATAAGACATATTTGACATACAGATGGCTTATTTACAATTTACATACAGGTGGTTTTTTACATACAGATTGCTTGTTTACAATTTTCATTTTAGATTTCGTTCTAATACATCCTAACCGGACATTTAAGACATACCAAGTCTACAGATATACAGTTAGTAACAGAGTCTAAAATGCGAGTATATACATAGATGTGGGGGGGGGGAGCTGTCCATTGAACGACAGGTTGAGATTTGTACCATTACCGGGGCCAGTTTTGCAATGCTCTCCCCCGAAGGTGCTCTTTAAGAGAGGGTTTGAAGGTAAGTATAGTTTTACTTTCCTTTACAGTTGTGGGAAGAGCGTTCCACCTTGATGTGGCATAATTGCGAAACGTGTATTCCCCCTTTTTTGTGCCAAATCTGGGTTTCACATGATTTGTGGAGCTCCCTCTGGTGTTATGATCATGGTATTCCTTGACCTATGGGAAGCATTTTGACATGTACATGGGTACCATAGAGGTGCAGTGGATCTTGTAGACCAGGCCCATTGCAAGTAGCTGTACTCTGTCGTCTACTCTAAGCCATCCTAGGTTGTCAAAGTGGGCAGAGGTGAGGTGGGTTCTAGATGAAAGGTCAAGCAGTAGTCTGACCAGTTTATTTTGCGATGTTTGAAGTTTTATTTTTAGCGCCTTGGAGGTGCTATGGTACCATGACGTGCAAGCATAGTCATAGTACCCTTGAATGAGTGCTCCTGCCAGAGTTTTCAGGGTGTTTTTGTTTACCAGAGAGGAGATCCGGTATAGGAATCTAGTTCTTTGATTGACTTTTTTTATTACATTGGATTCCATTTTGTCACAGGAGAGGTTTGCCTCAAGAATAGATCCTAGGTATGTAATTTCCTTCTTACTTGTGGGCGACAATAATGTCGCCCACTGCAACTGAGAAGTCGTCGGATTTGCTGAGATTATGTTTCGAACCGAAGAGAATGGACTCTGTTTTACCCAGGTGTAATGATAATTTATTATCGACGAGCCAGGTGCAGATTCTGCCGAGCTCGGAGCTGAGGGTTTTTTCAACCTGCAACCTGTTCCTGTCAGAGACCAGCAGGGCTGAGTCGTCCGCGAACAGGAACAAGTTGCAGTCACATGCTGATGACATGTCATTTACATAAATTAGGAACAGTAACGGACCTAATATGCTTCCTTGTGGAACACCACAGCTCACTGGGAGGGGGGGGGACAGAGTACCGTTTACCTCCACCATCTGTTCTCTCCCCTCCAGGTAGGATTGCATCCAGCTCACCGATAGTTTATCAAAACCAATTGCTTTTAGCTTGTCAATCAGAATGGGGTGATTGACAGTGTCGAAAGTGTGTGCCCCCCCTTGGTAAATGATTGCCCCCCCATTTGATTTGTTCTAGAGCCGACCCTGCTGTCGCCCTTTAGTCCCTCTCTCTTGTCTTTCTGTCCTTTCTTATCTCTTTTGAAAGCCTGACTTTGCGAGTCGTTGAGACATGTGTACACACGTAAGTACTAGCATCCCTGGTCCTAACATGCTCTCACTCTCTGCTAGAAAGTGCCGGGGGTGCTGCACCGCGTTTGGAAGCAGGACCAGACCATTACATGTAAATAGAAGGGGGTGTACAGAGGCTTTGGATAATTAACTTTTGGAAGAAATGAAGTTAAATGAATTGTAAGTTTAGTGAGTACATTATCGATATAATGTCCTATTAATGTTAATTCTTGATGAATGATGAAAGGTTACTTAAACATTTTGTTCTTAATGTTCTAAAATAGTTTGGGCCCCCGTGGTGAGGGTGGCCAATAGGGTGGCCAGGATTCAGCTGGGGGTGGCCGTGGCCACTCCCAGCCACCCCCCAGCTCCGCCACTGTGGGAGTTACTGTGGGAGGTGCTGCGGGGGTATGGGTGAGGGGGTCTCTACTCAGGGCCATCCAATCTCTGTACTCCCAAAGCGAGAGCTGTGTCCGGGTCCTCGGCAGTAAGTCGGACCCATTTCCGGTGAGGGTTGGCCTCCGCCAGGGCTGCGCTTTGTCACCAATCCTGTTTGTAATATACATGGATCGGATTTCGAGGCGTAGTCGTGGGGGAGGGGGTCTGCAGTTCGGTGGACTAAGGATTGCACCACTGCTTTTTGCAGATGATGTGGTTCTAATGGCTTCATCGGTCTGCGACCTTCAGCACTCACTGGATCGGTTCGCAACCGAGTGTGAAGCGGCTGGGATGAGGATCAGCACCTCCAAATCTGAGGCCATGGTTCTCAGCAGGAAACCGATGGACTGTCCACTCCAAGTAGGAAATTAGTCCTTACCCCAAGTGAAGGAGTTCAAGTATCTCGGGGTCTTGTTTTCGAGTGAGGGAACAATGGAGCGTGAGATGGGCCGGAGAATCGGAGCAGCGGGAGCGTTACTGCAGTTGTTTTACCGCACCGTTGTGACGAAAAGGGAGCTGAGCTAGAAGGCAAAGCTCTCTGTCTACCGGGCCATTTTCGTTCCTACCCTCACCTATGGTCATGAAGGATGGGTCATGACCGAAAGAACGAGATTGCGGATACAAGCGGCCGAGATGGGTTTTCTCCGCAGGGTGGCTGGTGTCTCCCTTAGGGATAAGGTGAGAAGTTCGGTCATCCGGGAGGGACTTGGAGTTGAGCCGCTCCTCCTTCGCGTTGAAAGGAGCCAGTTGAGGTGGTTCGGGCACCTAGTTAGGATGCCACCTGGGCGCCTCCCTAGGGAGGTGTTCCAGGCACGTCCAGCTGGGAAGAGACCAAGGGGTAGACCTAGGACCAGATGGAGGGATTATATCTCTTCGCTGGCCTGGGAGCACCTTGTGATCCCCCAGTCAGAGCTGGTTGATGTGGCCAAGGGCTCTCTGCTGGAACTGCTACCCCCGCGACCCGACCACGGATAAGCGGGAGAAGATGGATGGATAGAGAGTACTCTTCCTCCTCCTCTCCTCTTCCTCTTGCTCTTACTTCCATGTTGGCTTCCATTGTTGCTGTAAGAAAGTTCTCACCTGTGGTCTTTGTATAGTGCTAACATCCTGATTGATGAGCCAACAATGATGCTATCAGGTGTTTGGTCAGGTGGAACGTGTTTCTTGATCATTGGTCCATGTGTGAGGCATTTTGAATATCAGTGTTTTAAACCTGCTAACACGTGACTTTATGTCAGATTCCTGTGTCTTACGTGGAGAAACGCGTGCAGTGGTTTGCAAAAAGTGCCATGTTGATATGCAAATTGTGTGAAAAGCTGAAAACGTGTTTAGAGTCTTGGAGATTCCAGCCGATGTTTTGCTCTTTGAGTGTCGGTTAAAATAATTGTGCTTTATGTAGAATTTTAGTGTGTTAGCAATCGAGAAAAACTGTATCTTCCCCCTTTACATCTTCCTGAAGCCCAGGTTGCTTCTTTCCTCAGAGATAAGGCTGCTGAGGGTTTCTTACGTGAGAACATCTTGTGAAAACATCTGGACGTTACCCTAAAACAAGGATTTCCTTTGCAAAGAAACAATTTAACTTTGGTCAAACTGCTTCCAGTTCATATTACTGTAACAGAAAGAGTATAACCTGCGATAAGTAAACACTGTGGGTTGAGCTGTCAGAAAATCTAACTTAATCCTTATAAATCATAATGTTTTTTTTGTTTATCTAAAGAAAAATAAAGACAAAAGTTTAAATGAATGGTCCAAAACCATGCAGGTTACATCACCATTAGTTCAATAAGCGATAATCAGAATAAAAGTAACATCAATAAAGACATTCATGCACAGGGCGATCCAAAACTAGATCAGCATAACAAAATACATTTATAGAAAAAGCATAATATTTCATTGTAACTGTAAATAACAACATATCTACAAGGCTTCAACAAACTGACTTGTTTTAAAGGTCCCATGTCATGCTTTTCCGGTTATTACCCGTGCCATTGTGTGCTGTGAAGGTTTTTATAATGCATGTAAAGGGTCTGCAGAGTCAAAAACCCTCAAAGTACACCCTGTAGCGAGTACAACTCTAACACAGAAAATACCTATGCTGCCCCAAAACGCCTCGTTGGAGATTTCTCTTTTTCTTCTTGGGTACAGTGACGTGCCCATACCCAAATGGACCAATCCGCAGTGCTGGAATTGGGCCGGTACTCACCGGTACGCAGTACCGGCACTTCTGGTTCTGACCCATGGAGTACCGGCACTTCTTGCTCAGTACCGGCATGCTGGCGGTACTCCGGTACTCATTCACCGTGCCAGTACTCAACACTCTCCCACCGTTCTTATTATACATCCATATATATATATACAGCCGCCCGGTACTCAGTAGATGCGTCATGAGGTGCCGAACGGACATTCTCATCGCTCTAACCGCTGGAGTTTCACAGCGGCTGTCAGCTGTTTACTCCTGTCATTCAAACAGAACGTGCTGGAGAGGGGGCGGGGCTTATCTTCTCCATGTACATACTGTGGTGGAAACGACTATGTCAAAATTAACCTATTTGACCGTGATTTAATAGTAATACACGTTTCAAAATAATAATAATAATAATGCCGAAGTAACAACATACTGAAAACTGTTAGTAAAACCATGTTTTAATGCTTTACAATTTACATACCTAGATGCACGTGTGTTGTGTTTATGCAGTGCAACTCCCACCCAGTGGGTGGCTATGTAGAGTGATAGAACAGAGCAGGCACGCCCCCGAGAGAAGGAAAGCAAGTCACGTCACAAATTAGCATTTCTAAAATGTTAGCGTGGATTAATAAAAGTGCAAAAAGACAGCGGTTGTCGCCGGAAGAAACTTCAAATACAGAGAATGCTGTGCCTGTGTTGGAAATTGTGTCTGATGGGGAGCTTTCTTTGGTTGATCCTCCTGCTCCAAGTTCTAGTGCATTAGCATTAGCACTAGCTCCGCCGCCTCCTCCAGAGCCTCTAACGTTAGCTGCTGCTGGCGCAACTGCCACCACCAACACCGGGCAAAGCGATGCACCTGACTGCTGGACAACGGACCAGGTGCAATATTTTTGCAAGACCAATGCATGGCTCCTTCTTAAAGATAAGAAGCTAGGATGTCGGATATGCAGAGATGTCAAATATTTGGGAATACACACTGGACAAGGACTGAAACTGTCAACTGAATGGGGTGAGTGTGCAGTGTCTCATTTCGGTGTTGACAAGGGCAAACAACAAGCTAGCCTGAGAAAAAAAAATCAAAGAACATAAAGAATCACAAGCCCATGTAAAAGCTGCTGACATCCTTACATCTGCTTCACGTGAAACTATTCAACATCAAGTGCAGTCTATGCATACATCTGAATTAGACACCACTATCAGAGTTTTTCGAACGGCATATAAAATTGGCAAACATAGCCGGCCATTCACAGACATGCCAATTGATTTGAATGTACAGAAACTGAATGGGCTGAACGTGGGCAGGGTTTTGCACTCCAATAAAACCTGTGGCGAAATCATCGACCACATAGCTCATGAGCTGAAGAAAAAAATGGCAAAAGACATTACAGAAAACCAAAGAAAACTCTGTGTTTTGGTCGATAAATCTACCACTATTAGTGGTAAAACGGTGCTTGTTGTGTGTCTACGCTCAGCATTAGCTGATGCTGAGCCCGAAACGTTTTTTTGGGAGCTGATGGAGTTGGATGGAACAACGGCTGATGACATCACAAAGGCGTTAATGGAGTGTCTTGGAAGAGATTTTAACGAGGACTTTTTAGGTCAGTGTTTCGTTTCTTTTGCATGTGATGGGGCTTCAGTCATGCTAGGGAAGAGAACAGGCGTTGCTACCCAGTTGTGTAGTAAATTCCCAAGCCTGTTTGTGTGGCACTGCTCCAATCATCGTCTAGAGCTGGCAGTTGGGGATGTGGTCAAGGAGGTCTCAGGGCTCAATCATTTCCAGATCTTTTTTGACAAACTCTATTCCTTGTTCCATGCCTCCCCCAAAATCAGAGGCAGTTAGCGCAGTGTGCGCAAGCAGTCGGACAGCGTCTCCTGGTGATAGGGCGTGTTTTGTCCATCCGCTGGGTGGCTTCAAGTGAAAGGAGCGTCAGAGCAGTCTGGGAAAACTACCGAGTGCTTCATGATCACTTCACAAATGCTGCAAACGACACGAGCAGGGATTCCAGAGACAGAGCAAAGTACAAGGGCCTGGATGATGTGCTCACATCTGCAACGTTTGTCAGCAATCTGGGACTGATGTACGATGCGCTCACAGAGCTCAGCGACCTCTCTCGGCAACTCCAAAAAAGAGAGATGACACTGCCTACAGCAGATAGGCTCTTAACTCGAGAAATACGAGTTTTTGAATCCATGGTCACCATGCCTGGCCCACACATGACTACAGTTCATACAGCTCTAGCTGAGAAGTCCTTCAAGGGTGTTGCCCTGCGTGAGAATGGCAGGCTTGTACAGATTCATGCAGGTCAGTTTTTCCGCAGTATGGTAGAGAATCTGAGACACAGAATGACTTCCACAACCTCCTCTCATGTCAGCACAAGAGAAATCCCATTACATGGCCGGGAGGCCCGGGACAATCAGCTAATCCAGGACATGAAAGTTATCCATCCTGGAAGTTGGCCTGAAGAGGAGTTAGACGTACAGTATGGGGACGTAGAGGTGCTACGTTTGTGCGAAGTGCTGAAAGTGGACAGAAGAGAAACTGTTCAGGGCTTTCGCGAATACAAGGAAACCAGGGCATCCCGTACACCTGCTGCCATGGAGCCTCTACTGAAAGCAGTCCGAACCATCGCTGTCTCCACTAGTGAGTGTGAGCGGGCATTCAGCTGCATGAACGATATCCTTACTGCAAAAAGGAATGCTCTCTCTGTCAGCCGACTGTCCAGCCTGGTTTTCATTACATGTAATGGACCATCACTAGGACAGTTCAATCCGGAACAGTATGTGAGGTCCTGCCTGGCAAAGGGAAGGAGAAGTGCTGATGAAAGAGCCTGTCCAGCTCCAGCCCCTGATACTGATGTCCCCAAGGCCTTCTGGAGCCTTTTCTGACAATGTGAAGTATATTGCAAAGCAGCTCACCCAGTGAGAAGACTTTTGGCATAATGTGCCGATTTGTACAGATCCTGGAGATAGAAGGACTTCAGACCAACCAGGGAGTTATCTGATCAGCTTGGTGTTCAATGTAACTCTTTACCATGGCTCAGACTTTGTTACTTGCAGTTACAGTTTCTCATTTTAGATTGTGCAAATTTTGCATTTGTTTTTACTTTTTACATGTTCTTTGTTCATGCTCTTTATCATTTTTCTGAGTTGGAAAGTTAGATTGCATCATAGTTTACTTTATACATATTTGTATTCTTCAGTGGTGAAGTATATTGCAAAGCAGCTCAGCCATGTGAGAAGACTTTTGGCACTTTTTCGTTTTTCGTTTTCTGAGTTGGAAAGTTAGATTGCATTCAAAATGTACAGAAATACTTAATTTTGTTAAAGCTTTTTATAAAAAATGCTTCTGACCAGAGCTTTGTTTCCTTGTCATTAATGTTGAACACCACCAGAGGGGCTCTCACCTGAAAGGTCTCTGCTTCATGTGTCTTCAGCAGAAGATCTAGACTTTGATTGCTATATTTTCAGTTAATATTGACCTTACTGAGCTTTAGCCATATCCGCTGCCTATCATAAAAAATGTTAAGTACAGTGAACCTTTCTAAAATATACAGTAGTAAAGAGACAAACCCACCAGCATTATAGTAGCCAAATTATTGTTTGTGGGCTGTATATATAAAATTGACTTGAAAAAGTTGCTGATTTTAGAGTACTGGCACCTTTTTCATTCCAATTCAAGCACTGCCAATCCGTGGAGCTCCTCACACACACACACACACACACGCACACACACACTCACACACACACTCTCAGCGGCGAAACTGTGACACGCTGGGGGGGGGGGGGGGGGGGGGTGCCAGTGGAGCACCACTACAGTCTATGGTGGAGCCTCGCAGCGGCGAAACTGTGGCGCGCTTACACTGTAGGTGCGCCACGTTTGTATGCCGTTATATTTGTGCCTCTATCCTGAGCACGCAATGAAACATGTTGAGCATAGAAAATGCTTTTGAGCGCGCACTTGAACAAACAGTTTTGAGCACAGAGAAATATATTTTCTCTCATAAAACTCCTGCTCCATGCGCAAGCAGACCGCTGCACGCGCTCTCTCTCCCTTGCTCGCTCGACCTCTCCAGCCTGTGCGCGCTCAGCTTTGCCTGCACTCGCTCAAGTTGTCACAGCGTTACAAATGTGCCACAAAACCAACCAATCGGAGAACTCGAGAAGGTAAATTCTGATTGGCTGGTCCAGCGCCATGTAGAGAGAAGAGTTGCTACAGCGGAAGTCCAAAATGCAAAATCACGTGGTTCAGAGAGACTCAGAAAGTTCCCGGAAGTTCGTGGCGGGCCATTTGAATCACGATTTGAATGCATGAATAACAGGATAGAAATGCAATTTTTGGTAATTAGTGGTCAATAAAGGTTTTGATTTGCAATATGTATACAACATATCGATATGTGTATGTAGTTACAATGTGTTTTGTTTTTTTAAAGTAAAATGTGCTAATATTTGAGGATTAAGATAAAATAAGAAGTACTTTATTGATACCAATTGGGGAAATGTTTACGCTGCAGCAGCAAAAGACAAGGAGGCATTAGACAGTTAAAAGACTAGAATTAAACAATCGAAAATGTAAACATCTTAAATAGAAATAACATAGCATTACAACGTAGAAAGTAGAAAATATACAGTGTGAACAGCTATCTTACCTGTTAACATACATGTTAGGCTAACCTTCTTGGTTAGTGCCTGTTGTTTATTGCTTTGAATTCTTTAAAACAAATATTATCTTCTTAAACTTGTATGGTAGTCAGGAGCATCACTTCCTAATGTTTATTGATATATTTAGAGGGAGGGAAGGAAGGTTTCAAAATTCTGATTAGATACATTTCTACCATTTCTTTAATTCATGATGGTTTCAGTAATCCTATGGTAATTGAGGACACAAGTAATCTAAAGTACTAATGTAATCTTTATGACTTTCAGAAAGGACAGGAGACCCACAGGTGCCTATATCAATGATTGTCAACTGACAGCACAATGAGTCAAAGGACTAGCAGCAGCATGATGATGATGATGTTAAATGTGTTGTTTTAGGAACATCCATTGTAAATAAATGGAATTCAATAAACATTGAATAGCATATCATGCCGTTTGTCTGTGCCTTTTCCTCCGTGTTGTCCGGCATATAGTCTCCCCCATGGTTTGCTGTGCTGCCTGGGCCAAGCGCTCAGAGAAAGGAGTACACATGCAAAGTTTCCCCACTGACACAGAGAGGAGGAAAGAATGGCTGGCTCAAGTCAGCAGGAGCAATTTAACTATCACAAAAGACAACAACAGCAACAACATATGTGAGGTAATCACATTTTTCACAAAACGAAGACCACACCATTGGAAGCTTAATGTCTGTTTAATCAAAAATAAGGAACAGGGAGAGGCTTGCTAAACTCTGGGAGTTGAGACTCAGGTGCAGGGGGAGGGTCTCATTGCAGGTCTTCAGGCTCCATTGAATCCCCGTGGGGTTCTTGTGCTGAAAGAGGGAGACAGGAGAAAGGGTAAGATACATCTAGCAACCCAGAGGATGGAAAATTGCTGACCATTTGAAACTTACCTTGTGTTTTCACTCTCACTTAAGTCCCTCTCCCTTTGCCATCAATCCAAAATCAGCTGAGCTGCAACATAATACAGACAGGTAATAATCAACAGAATCACAAGGACATTATGGCTCTGCTAAAAACACTCACCCATAAGTTACGTTTTAGTTTACTGTTTAGAAGTCTCAAATATGCACTCTACATCCATATCAATAGCGATGTATCACACAAATAGCTCTCTTCCTTATTATTGTGTAACGTTCGTTAACTCAATCAATCAATCAATCAATGTTTATTTATATAGCCCAATATCACAAATGTTACATTTGTCTCAGTGGACTTTACAGTTTGTACAAAATATCAGTATGACAATACGACACCCTCTGTCCTTAGACCCTCACATCGTACAAGGAAAAACTTCCGAAGAAAACCCACAGTTTAAAGGGAAAAATGGGAGAAACCTCAGGGAGAGCAACAGAGGAGGGATCCCTCTCCCAGGACGGACAGACGTGCAATAGATGCCGTGTGTAAATTGAAAAGGTAATACATTTGCAACATAGGTAGTCCAAATGTTTGGAAATGCATGTGTGTATAATAGGAAGATGAATCCACGAGGATATCCATCCAGGACCTATGATCCAGGACCACAGCCACGACTCAAGATCCAGGACAGAGGAGCGCAGGATCATCCATGACTCCGGATCCCGGCGTATACAGACACCAAAAAGAAAGACATTTGGGGAAGCTGGGTTAATCGGAACATGAGAGTACACAGGTATAGACAGAGAGAAGGAAGAAGTAAGATGTCCCCCGACAAACTAAGCCTATATCAGCAAAACTAGGGGCTGAATCTAATCAGCCCTAACTATAAGCTTTATCAAAAAGGAAGGTCTTAAGCGCACTCTTAAAAACGGATAGGGTGTCTGCCGCCCGAACACAAACTGGAAGCTGATTCCACAAATGTGGAGCTTGATAAGAAAAGGCTCTGGCTCCCATTGTACTTTTAGAGACTCTAGGAACAACCAACAACCCTGCATTCTTGGAACGCAATGCCCTAGTAGGACAGTAGGGTATAATGAGTTCTTTAAGGTAAGATGGCGCCTGCCCATTAAGGGCTTTGTAGGCGAGAAGAAGAATTTTAAATTCTATCCTGTGTTCTATAGGGAGCCAGTGTAAGGCAGCCAGAACAGGAGTAATGTGGTCCCTTTTCCTAACTCTGGTTAGTACACGAGCTGCAGCATTTTGAATCAGCTGAAGCGACTTCACTGACTTCTTGGTACACCCTGATAATAAAGAGTTACAATAATCCAGCCTTGAAGTAACAAATGCATGGACTAGTTTCTCTGCATCGTTTTGAGGCAAGATATGCCTGATTTTTGCAATGTTACGTAGATGGAAGTAGGCGGTCCTTGAAATTGATTTTATGTGGGCGTTAAAGGATAAATCCTGATCAAATATAACACCAAGATTCCTTACAGTCTCACTGGAGGCCAAATGAATGCCATCCATGGTTAATATATCCTTAGATAATTTGTTTCATAGATTCTTCGGGCCAAGTACAATAACTTCAGTTTTGGTCGTGTTTAACATCAAAAAGTTTAAGGTCATCCACGTTTTTAAGTCCTTAAGGCAGTCTTGAATTTTATTTAGATGATTAATTTCATCAGGCTTGATTGATAAATATAGTTGAGTATCATCCGCATAACAATGAAAATGTACAGAATGATTCCTTATAATATTGCCTAACGGAAGCATATATAATGTGAACAAAATAGGTCCGAGCACTGAGCCCTGTGGCACTCCATGGCTAACTTTGGTTTGCGTGGAAGATTCATCATTGACACGTACAAACTGAGAGCGTTCAGATAGATAGGACCTAAACCAGTCTAAAGCAGTTCCCTGTATGCCAACTAAGTGCTCTAGTCTTTGCAATAGGATATCATGGTCGATAGTATCAAATGCAGCACTGAGATCGAGCAAAACAAGAATAGAGACACGTCCCTTGTCAGAGGCTATTAGAATGTCATTTGTGACTTTAACCAGAGCTGTCTCTGTGCTATGTTGTGTTCTAAAGCCAGACTGAAAATCTTCAAATAAATCATTGTTTTTTAAGTAATCACACAGCTGTTTTGCGACCGCTTTCTCAAGAATTTTTGAGAGGAACGGAAGATTGGAAATAGGTCTATAATTGGCTAAAACCTCTGGATCGAGGTTGTGCTTTTTAAGAAGCGGTTTTATCACTGCTACTTTGAATGATTGTGGAACATAGCCTGATAATAAAGACATATTCATAATATTTAATAAATAAGTGCTAATTATTGGAAAAACTTCCTTCAACAGCTTAGTTGGAATTGGGTCTAACATACACGTTGATGGTTAACTATATTATACTAGCTTGAACTCCAAAATGGATATGCTCATTTCACCACCTCCACCCACTACAATCACACGCCCCAATGTTATATTTAACTAATATGTAACTCCCTCCACCCCGGATAAAAGCACGTTAATAAGCCCCTTTTCTCTAATTTCACAACGTTGGAAGAAATAACATTAAGAGAACGGATTAATAGGCTGTTCATGGTTAACGTGTGTTGCTAACTTTATCCGGTATCCTAGCCTCATCTGTCCGGTTGAAAATTAACGCAAGCTCTATGCCCATTGTAGAACAGGAAACAGAAGTTGGTCCAGGTTCTGGTCAACCCAACATTGTGATAGAGAGAGAAACATGTTTTGTCATTCTGCCACCTCTAATGCTTACAGCAAGTAATCAATACCTCAGAAGGGTTCATGTAGCTACATGTAGGCTACGGTTTGTTAGCGGTTTGCTTAAACTACCCCTATAGCTATGTTGCCGGTGTTACCGTTTAACTGGTTACACCGGGGAACTCGTTACGTTACGTTAACGGTAGGAATGGGGCGTGTACTTTGAGGAGCCATTGTCGAATAACCAGGAAATACACATTTCGATCGCTTCTTTTGTTGTTTACATTTATCTTTTGGTATATTTGGCTCCATAGGAACACTTTGATGCACATTCAGTACCAGTGTGTGAGGTTGTGGTTGCGATGCCGATATCCGGACGCGTACAGCGAGGACTACAAAATGACAATGAGGTGACTGGGGATGTCTGTTCAAAACATTGCCAACGTGAATAAATCATTTCAAATATGTATTTGTCTCCGACTTTCATTTGTACATCGTTGTTAATGTGATGTTTAGTAGCTTTGATAGCTGTCCATACCTCCAGACAGCCTAAAAGTAAGACACAAGTTGTTTACTCACAGCCCGAATGCAGCATCGAGATCCGTGGCCAGCTGTGATCCTCTCCGATTAACTTGTGACAGGACTTCTTTAGCTATTCTCCAGCGAGCAAGGTTTTGATTAAATACCTCCATTCCTCTCATCACAACAAGACTCTACACTGTGCAGAAAAAAAACAACATAAATGAAAATAACCTTGCTGGATAGCTTGACATCAAGCATGCTCATTTCTGACGTGGAGCTAATCTGAAGTAAACATTGAATACTGCTTTCTATTCCTCCATCTTGTGACTGTGTAACTCCCTCTCTTGGATATCAGCATGTGAAGGACACTGTTTAGGAACTAGTTGATGCTCTGTATGTGATGACTACTTCCATTCTGGAGAGGATCACAGACACATGGATCCTGAGGTTGAAGCTCAAACTGGTGAAAAGTGATATTTTTCCAACAATTTCCAATAAATGTTATTCTGAAACATAACTATCACTGTTGTCTTTCCTTCTATAACACTGATGTAGGCCAAGAAAAACGTTGCATTGCATAATATCTAAACTTACATTTGGCACTTTAAATGTAGACAAAAATATGTGAAGCTTGCGCTTAGCCCACCAAAAAGTGCATAGTTGCAACTTAGGCAGTTAAGCATTTTATATCAGTGGGTCCTAATGGTGCAAGACGGGGAAGGCAGACATAATTGCTTAAACATATAGGCTTAACCCTTTAATTGGCAGACCAAGAAAAAATCTATGGAAAAAGTATTTGTTTGCATTTTTTTATCAAATGGGACACAAACTACTTTTTTTTTTACTGTCTACACAGTTTTGTTTTTATGAGCCTCAACCAACTGGTCGAAAAGTGCATTTTCAACAATCATCATCTACAGTATTTGTATGCATCAAACTCAAATACATGTTTTTCTTTTATGGAAAATGAGCAATATACCAGATATATTCATACAAGATAATAAAGGATAATTGTCAACAATTTTCTTTTTTTCAAGCCATCAGCATAAATATCGTGGATCATAAAATCCATCAGTTGTTTAACAACTCCTGAATCCATCCCCTCTTGGTTAGCCCTACAGCTATTCTCTCTCTCACACACACACACACACACACACACACACACACACACACACACACACACACACACACACACACACACACACACACACACACACACACACACACACACACACACACACACACACACACACACACCCCCACACACACACACACACACACACACACACACACACACACACACACACACACACACACACAGCCGATCTTTATCTATGTCTATCTCTACAGTATCTCTGTCTATATCTCTATAATCACAAACCAAGAAAGTGTGACACTTCCGCCGGTTTATATAATGTACAATGTAGGATAGATGTACAATGTACAATGTAGGATAGAAATAAATATAAATATATATATAGCATGTATATATATATATATATATATAAAATAACAATTTCATTATATGGATTCAACTTGTGCCCCCCTGCTGGACTTGTCTGTGGTTTAGCCGTTACTGTGACATCAGTATCAGCCATGGAAGATAGTTTGTTTGTTTCATTCTAAGCTATCCAGCAAGGTTATTTTCATTTATGTTGTTTTTTTTCTGCACAGTGTAGAGTCTTGTTGTGATGAGAGGGATGGAGGTATTTAATAAAAACCTTGCTCGCTGGAGAATAGCTAAAGAAGTCCTGTCACAAGTTAATCGGAGAGGATCACAGCTGGCCACGGATCTCGATGCTGCATTCGGGCTGTGAGTAAACAACTTGTGTCTTACTTTTAGGCTGTCTGGAGGTATGGACAGCTATCAAAGCTACTAAACATCACATTAACAACAATGTACAAATGAAAGTCGGAGACAAATACATATTTGAAATGATTTATTCACGTTGGCAATGTTTTGAACAGACATCCCCAGTCATTGTCATTTTGTAGTCCTCGCTGTACGCGTCCGGATATCGGCATCGCAACCACAACCTCACACACTGGTACTGAATGTGCATCAAAGTGTTCCTATGGAGCCAAATATACCAAAAGATAAATGTAAACAACAAAAGAAGCGATCGAAATGTGTATTTCGTGGTTATTCGACAATGGCTCCTCAAAGTGCACGCCCCATTCCTACCGTTAATGTAACGTAACGAGTTCCCCGGTGTAACCAGTTAAACGGTAACACCGGCTAGCAAACTCAGGCATTGCAAACAATAACGTGATATCAGAAAACTAGAAATGTATAACTCACCTGACACTGTGGCGTGCTATTCTCTTCATTCGAGTCTGTCATGTCCTGTAAATGTCAACGATAGATGTGTAATAAGAATGTCAACAGCCTGATGGCAACCGAAAATCCCTCTCTCATCTCAGATAGAAGATATGATTGGAGACTACCAGCCAATCAGAATTGACCTTCTCGAGTTCTCCGATTGGTTGGTTTTGTGGCACATTTGTAACGCTGTGACAACTTGAGCGAGCGCAGGCAAAGCTGAGCGCAGGCAAAGCTGAGCGCAGGCAAAGCTGAGCGCAGGCAAAGCTGAGCGCAGGCAAAGCTGAGCGCGCACAGGCTGGAGAGGTCGAGCGAGCGGGGGAGAGAGAGCGCGTGCAGCGGTCTGCTTGCGCACGGAGCAGGAGTTTTATGAGAGAACATATATTTCTCTGTGCTCAAAAATGTTCAAGTGCGCGCTCAATAGCATTTTCTATGCTCAACATGTTTCATTGCGTGCTCAGGATAGAGGCACAAATATAACGCCATACATTTGGGGGGGGTGCAGGTGCTAGTGTAGCCTCGCAGATGGGGGTGCTGCAGCCCCCTCAGCACTCCCCCCTTCCCGTGTCCATTCGCGATGTCTCGCTGTCTCGCAGATCCCACGCAGTGAGAAGGAAATGAACCCAGCTCACACTGTCGGCTCCTCACAGCAGCGAGCCGCACAACGTCCCGCCAACACGGCACCCAGACCCCACGCAGCATTCTCATCTGTTTGTCATGACTGGTGTCATTTTTCTGGTTGCTAACAAACGCCATTGTAATACATAATCACTGATGTTCCGCTGTAACGGTGGTGGACTCATCAGAACAGAGTGGGCGAGCTGACCAATCAGAGCAGTGGGCTCATAGGGGGGGGGGCAGGAGCTCCAACAAGGCGTTTAGGACAGAGAGTGAATACACATACTATACAGAGATGCTGTATGAGAAACCAATGTCACTTTGGAACATTGAACAATGTAAATCTATTCTAGTATACCTCAACAATGGAATTATGATCAGTAGAAATGGCCATGTCATGGGACCTTTAAGGTTTAAAAAATGAAGGACACCGTTGCATAAACGTCTACATTTGTCCAGAAATCCACATCGACGAGCCATGACATGTTTCCTCCATATGATGAATATGTACTTGTACACATTGTTACTGTAGAGAACCAACATGTACAGACTGTATGCAAATATCCATTACTATGCTGGTGACATGTTTGTTTATTTGACCGTGCCAACACAAACACAAGCCCTCTCTCACAGCATTATTCAGCTTTGAACATCATGGATGAAACCACAGATTTTATTTACATTTATTTATTTATTCTCATACATGTTAAGGATGTGTTGTAGACGACTCATTTATGTGGACATTCAGCAACGTGCCTGTCTCTTCCTCTTAGATAAAACATATATTTATTTCAAACACTTTTATGCCTTTGGCTCTGGGAATACATTTGTTTATGTTATGATGCTGGATCACAAAAAGTAAATCTCTTACGGTTCCCTGCACAATAAGGCTCCCTGGTATCAGAGACTGCTCATATAAGGTGCACACATATCAGAAGAGCAACACCTCCTCTCTAAAGAAGAGCTTCAATCAGGAGAGAATTATTCCTGAGTGAAAGAAAATGTATGCACGAGGAAGAGGAGGAGAAATGTGAACAGACTGTGGTGATTAGTGCCCTTTGTGAGATCATATATTATTAATATGGTGAAGTAGAGTAGAAAACCTCCTATGGGGTCTGGGGGTGAGATGAAGATAACGATGAAGAGTGGATGTGATGAGGACTTCTGATGAGCTCAGATACTGGATGTGATGATTGGAGGTGAACGGGCTGGAGGAAGTCCCATCTGAAGGCAGCAAGAGATTTAAAGTTTCACAGCAGTGACGTGATTGGCTGATGGAGATCATGGCTACATCTAATTGCTTAACTACATGAGTTGAAGCCCTTAATCAGCTGATTAAAGATTAGCTTCCTGGTGAACATTTATGAGCCTCATTGTATTGAAGTGTGTGAAAATCTGTCCTCTCTTCAGGAAATGGAAAGACTTAAGGTGCCATTTTGGTCGTTTTCAGGATAAAAAAAAAATATAGATGTATACAATTCTATTCGGCATATGTTATCAGTCTATCCTGAAATTACCTGTTAATACTTCAGGACACTTAAAACACAACAGATTGAGATTTATTTGATTTCAATAAGCTTTTTCCTGTTTTTATAAAGTCAAAATACAAATAAAATGTACTAATATGTTGCTTAAATAATCTTTGACAAAAGCACCATGTAGGCTTCTCCTGACAAACATTTAGCAAATACTACATTACACAACAACAACAAAAAAATTCATTTTGTATTTTTTAAATAAAACTTTGCATTGTGCTGTGTTCTTTTAGATACTGTATGTATTCAGTAAGAGGGACTAGAATTTAAATAAACTAGAAGTATGGCCTACCTGTATGCATCTTATTGGATATTAGTGAGATTGTCATAAGTAGTGCATTCATTATTGAAATTAGCAAAACAAATGTGTTTAGTTAGGTTGACATTGGTCTTTGAACAGTAACATCGGATCAGAGGCAAATGGAAGTTTTTTTGACAATTTGATTAAATTCCCTGACTTCATTTTCAAGATATTGCATTTCACAACATGTTTTGCCTTCGGTCAAGGCTTCAAGACGTCAGTTTTGTAGTTTAGGAGGTCATTGTGAGGTTGACCTCTGAACACCTAAATCTCATCAGCTTTCTGGCAATTGTGCCAAGATTGAAGACATTTCTAAGATATGAAGAACGTTACGGCCTGACAACACAACACTTCCCCCATCGGTGAAGCTGGCCTTTGTGTGGAGGCTGACAGTAACCGGCTCTGAGAGGTTTGTCCTGAAGCTCTGCAGACAGACTCAGCATGAGATCACCCAGAAGCCCCCTCTCTTCCTGGCAGTGCCTTCAGAGAGAGACAAACATCCACAGAGTAATGGATCGTCAAAAAAAAAAGAAGAAACCTGACAAGTTGAAAAATAACATCGGCCCTTTGGCTGAATGTTGGGACAATCTATCTGGATTGAAGGTGTGAAAACTGTCTGGTACACACTTGTCTTTTCATCCACTTCTGTCCACGTCTTCCCTTCTTTCACCTTGAAAATGTTGCACATTATTCCAGGCAGCTCAAGGCAGTAATCTCACGCTGAGCGCCTGATGGTTGTGACATCAACACTGTTAAATATAAATATATCATAGTAAAAGTCATTATGGAGATGAGGGACTGCGGCCGGTCCAGATGTGTCGTCTCATTGTAAATGACGCATTAGGTCTCTTATACATACTTATATCACTCTATAAAAAACTAACGGGCCTGAGACGTGTGAAGGCGGCTCTCTGACGTCTTTTGGGGGCAGGAAGGTGTACGGAGGCAATATGGGAAAAACAAACATGTCCGCCTTCCTGAGTATTTCTAGTCCAGATGCAGTCCTCATCCACAGCTCAGTCTGAGACAGAAGGACGAGGGACAGGTGGCGTAATCTCCTGCTGATCCGGTAAGACTAAACAGAAGATGATATTTGATGATATTTGACTCATGGATTTTTCTTCCTCATGGAGAAGAGTTTTAAATGCTGCGGTGGCCTGCAGAGAATTACATTCCTGCCCCACATTCTGCTGATGTTCTCTATGCACCTGTATTCACACATATTTCTCCCGCAGCCTGTAGAACAAATTTCTTTTTTACAGGTCCTTTTGTGTTCTTTCTTGAAAGTTCCTGAAAGCATGCGGGCCGTGTTGGTGTTCGTGCTGCTCCATTATCTCCTCCTCTCAGTCCTGCCTGCTTCAGGTATGTGAGCGACTCACACACCATTACACATGAATGGACTTGACTCTGTGATATTCAGGAAATCTGAAATGATGGACCAGGTGTGCTCACGTATGATTTCTGCGTCTGTCCTCTTTGACAGCTGCAGAGGAGGGAGAGTCAGCCAGCAGCCGGGGGGAGAGGGGGAGGAGGAGTCTCCCCTACTGGGGGATGTGGTCCTCAGACTTCATCGGCTGGCTGGAGGAGCTCCGGGCGCAGGGGGATCACCGGGGGGTCCAGGACCGGGCTCACACCTTCTGGGCTCACTTCCCCATCGCAACCCAGCTGGGGTACGACAGTCCAGAGTCTGACCTCGAGGAGTGAGTGAGAGGAGGGAGAGGAGTGAGAGGAGGGAGATTTAAGGGTGTGAGGGCAGGCAGAGGTCATTTCTCACTCTGGGAGAGAGACATTTAAAACTAAGAGAAGTTTGGAGATGTATGATATTTGAACCTTTGGTTTTTATTAAAAATGCTTTTAAAAAATGACAATTTCTCATTTCTTTCACATTTCTTCGATTACAGGCTATTTGCTTTATTTCCCACTAACGTTATGAAATATTAACTTATTTGAAGAAGAATTCCCTTCTGTCACAAACTGTGCTTGGCTTTATTTAAAAAAATGGAAATTACCATAAAAAACACAATTGTTCTCATGCAGTCTGGGTTATGAATGAGCAATCATTTCTTTTGTATCACAGAGAAATACATGAACAGTATGCAACTCTTTGACATGTTAGGTCTATTTTTATGCTTGAACTTATTTAGGATTTGGGGGGAGTGTGACTTTTAAAAACTACCATCAGCAATAATCTATGTTTACAGTTTTTCTCGATTGCTAACACACATTTTTTTTAAATTGCTCAGTTTCTCAGAACACTAAACACAATTCACAAAACCACTCACCCAAAGTACAAAACTCCTCATTTCTCCTGCTAAGTGAAGAACTGCCCTCAAAACTACATAAACACTTACCAAATGCAAACTTTAGCACCAAATATAACACACTTCATTCATAACACTAGATGGTCTGACCACCCAGCTACACACTGCTGAGCATACTCTAAAGCACTTTCATCTGTTATGGGCTGTGCTCTGTACAGAGAGGGTTCTGCAGAGAAAGATTGCTTGAGTTTACAGAAATACAGTAAATGAAGAAATACAAATGAGTTGATGAAATAAATCACATTTTATTCAAAACTAACATTGTGCAACATGCATCTCAGCACATAGCTGCTATGCTTCGGATCTCTCTAAGTGTGATGCATTGTTTGCCAAAACCCAGTTTGTAACTGCTGCTTCCTGTCTCATTGGAAATCCTTAGCCTTCCACCTCTTTGTTTCTCAGTCCTTCAGATAAACAACAAAGGTATAGTGGACTGTCAGTGTGTGTGTTGCATAAAAGTAACTTTACCATAGTAGGCTACATTGTGCAGGATGTTTGTACAGTTATAGTCTGCAACATGCCAACAATTCAATTACAGTAATTAAGTAAATACGTTTCACACAACAGATATAAGCACTGATATATCATGAATTATGCAGAGCTGAAACTAACTATCCTGTTTTCAAGTCTAAGTGTCCGGATTACAGAGGCGACAGTACATCGGCTTAGATTAGGCTGAACCCTCCGTCCAGCCTCTCTCATCGACACACCATGGTTGATAACATTTCATTTCATTAGAGAGTATTCTTCTTTGTCCACGTCCTCTCCCTCCAGCTCTACCTCTACCTCTCATTCTTCCTCCTCTCACTCTCACCCAGCTCTTCCTCTTGCTCCTCTCACTCTCACCCCACCTCTTCCTCTTGCTCTTCCTTCCATGTTGGCTTCCATTGTTGCTGTAAGAAACTTCTCACCTGTGGTCTTTGTATAGTGCTAACATCCTGATTGATGAGCCAACAATGATGCTATCAGGTGTTTGGTCAGGTGGAACGTGTTTCTTGATCATTGGTCCATGTGTGAGGCATTTTGAATATCAGTGTTTTAAACCTGCTAATACGTGACTTTATGTCAGATTCCTGTGTCTTACGTGGAGAAACGTGTGCAGTGGTTTGCAGAAAGTGCCATGTTGATTTGCAAATTGTGTGAAAAGCTGAAAACGTGTTTAGAGTTTTGGAGATTTGAGCCGATGTTTTGCTCTTTGAGTGTCAGTTAAAATAATTGTGTTTTATGTAGAATTGTTGTGTTAGCAATCGAGAAAAACTGTAATCATTTCCCCCCTTTGTATATAACTACATATAAAGGTGATGGACCAGTGTTTTATTGAGCTGTTAAAGTGTCCCAGGGCCTCAGGACATCCATGTTGAATGCACAAATAAATAAAAGTCTGCACATCTTTCAGGTCGGAAGAAGCTTTCATTATAGTCTGAATTTGACTGTGTTTTGAGACAGCAAAATAAATCCGACAACACTCAAGTCAAGTAAGAGGATAAAGATGGAGGGTGCGACAAGAGAAATCACTTTGGAGGGAGGTTGAATATATATATATATTGTATATTATGGTGTTTAAATCCTTAGTCCTGGCAAACCAAACAAACACAAGCACATAGGTTGACTTATTCTACCTATCTGTGTCAACAAACTATAACTCAGGATGTTCTTTTCATAGTTCTGCTTGCAAAAGAAAAAGCGATTAATCTAATGATTAAAAGCAAAAGGTAAATCCTCTCTATGGCTTGTCTGAAAGCGGAGGCCTGCCTTTCTCTGAGCTTTCCAGAACATCGGCCATGAATCAAGGTTGTTCAGTTCGAAGCACTTGAGAATCATCTGACCTCTTTTCCCTTCAATGGCCAATGTGCATGTGTGTGTGAGAAATGCAGGCGTCACAACTTTCAGGCCTGAACGATGCAATGACCAAACAAGATGCAATGAGCAAACAAGTGTTCCGAAAGTCTTCTTCGTCACACTGTGCTGTAGATGTGTCCGTCTGCCTCTCACCTCTCTTTAATGTCCCTCACTTCACCTTCTCTCCAAATCCAATATGAAAGCAATGGAATCGTCAGCCAGGGTTTCCTGCATTCCTGCTGAGCCTGTGAGAGAGGCTGTTTGTGGATCCAAACCAAACACTTTCCCTATCCAACACACACACACACACACACACACACACACACACACACACACACACACACACACACACACACACACACACACACACTGTAATACAATCCGGAGCCCAGATGAGAGAGAATTTCTGAATGAACGCTCTATAAAGTAAAGGTTTGTCCCTCAATATGGAAGGCTGATTAGTGAATGAAGGGCTGCTTTGAAAGGCTGATAAACACAGTGACAGCAGCCATTCAAGTGAGATTATAACTTTTAATTAATAATATTAAAACAAACACCTTGAATTCATAAGAAATAAAACACACTCTGCTCTATGTGATGCAGTTTTGCAGCCATACTTGGTCCATTAGCTTAAGGTGGCTAATGTTAGCATTCTGTGCAATAGGCTAGCTAACTAAACTGCTACAAACTAAAGATGGATACTTTGCATGTTAAGAGAGCTATTTTTGTGGCATAGAAAGCAAGACAAAGAAAAAGGAAGGAATATGAGGAGGAGGAATATGAAGATGATTAAGAAGGATGACAAGAAGACTCGATGAATACTGTCAAATAATCCAAAACGTTTTTGACTTCAGTGTACAACGAACAGTTTTCATTCAATTGAAACACCAACATCTAAGAGTGATCACATACCGAGGTAAGACAAAGTGCACAGTGTAAATAGAAAGGAAACGACGGGAACGTGGATCACTTCCTGACATAAAGTCTCATTGATGACCTGAGGAGGGAAGTTAAACCGGAGCCGCGGACTGAAACAATTACATTCCTGCTGCCTTCGTGTACCTGCACCATCATTGTTAAACTCACTGCAGCAGTTACCTTATAAAAGCCTATAATGAGACCCCCGCTGAGGACACTCTCCTTCCTAAGAACTATAGGCAGAATAATGTATGTTTTACAAAAGAGGAAATAGAATCAGATATTTCCCTGTTGGCCACTAAGTGTTATTTATTGAAATGAATATAAAGAAGCTTGTCTTCAGATGTCTAGGTGATTTTAAGGTGAAATTATAAAATGGCTGTAATAAATACTGCAGAGACAGTTTGTGAAATTGATGAACAGTTGGGTTACGAGAAATTCACCTCAGACAGTGTATTAATTGTTATCCTGAGTGAAAAGAGTATTGTTTTTGAACCCATTATACAGCAGGAGGCTTTTTCAGAAATGACAAATCCTGACTATCTCCTCATAAAGAAACCCTGCTTTATACGCCACATTCAGGAATAGGAATCTGCTCTTTCTTCCTCCTCACAGCTGCTCCTGGACTGTATATTTGGAGATGGGAAAGTACCTGGGATTCACTTGACATTTTCCCTTTTGAAAGCGGAAAATCCTCTGCAGACTTGTTCCTGACCGTAGGCGAGGAGCTAAACGGCATTCCTGCCCCAGATGCCGTTTCCATCGGGAGAGTCTGGGAGTCGGCCAACTCTCCCCTCGGGTTGTGCAGCAGCTCTTCTGCACAGTTGTTGCTTTTAATCTGCAAAGACTGGAGTACAACATGGCATCCCAGCGGCTGTGTGTGAGATTGATGGGGCTGGCTGTCCTGCTGACACTCTTTGCACTCAGAGGTGAGCTCAACCTTCTGCTTTTATTCTGCTTTGCATTTAAAATGTCACTTTTTATTTTATCATACGAGGCCAGATGTTGAAGGCCACCCTCTGGACTTGTGCTGTTGTTGTAGATCTCCAAGCATTAGCAATTAAGAACACCTCAAACTGCATGACGAGTGTGTGGTTTTGTAAGTGGGAGCATGTCAGAGGTTAGAAACATGACAAGGGAAATGCAGCCACACACACTTCAGGCGACAGCATGGACTCATTGATATACAAAAGAGCAGGAATGAAAGGCCTCTCCATTGTATCCAATTGACTTCCCTTCAGTATGATTAACATCCCTGATGCTTGCCTTTCAATGCATCACATGTATTTGAATGCTAATCTTTAATATAGAGAATCCATTTTAATAACTTGTCTATTTTATTCATTCGAATTTGGTCGGACACTAAACCTTCAAACACTTGACAAGACACAGGAAATCCATCACCACGAACATACTTTTATAACTACATATTTATAAGAGCTCAAATACAATCTTCAGTACCAGGAGGGTAAGACAAAGACATCTACAAAATACAAGTATACCATTATTGTTCAAATGCTGTTATGCAAATCACACACAATATAAATGGGAAAAGACATTAAATAACAAAGAAAACCCCTTTACGATGTGTGTCGTTATAAAGGCATTTGAGCTGTCACTCACAAACAGGTTGGGTTATGACAATGAAGAAAAATGTCTTGTTTTATTGTGTTCAACATCAGTTCTAATGTCCCATAATTCATCCGGAGGAGGGACATTAATGTCTTTACAAAAATGCACATCAATCCATCAAATAAATATGTGTCGAGACAAACCACTCAAATAAAAAAAAAAGAGTAAAAGTCACGATCACTGAATCAGTCGGACACGATTCTTTAAATCTGGAACCACCAACATTGGCATCCCTGGAGTCAATGCATGCAACAGTGATAAGCAGATTGATGCTGTCGGGGGATTTATTACTTTATAAGGATGGCTGTTGGAGGAATGTAAAAGCTCATTTGCAACACAACAAACACACCTATATCCTTCCACTCTTTCCAACGCAGTTCAGAAGTTTGTAGCTTAAGCCTCGACAAAGTTCACCTAAAGATAGGGATTGGATTTCTGTGCATATTCTCAGGGTCCTAGTCTATTGTTTAGGCTTAGATACAAACTCAGCTTCATGTTTTACTGCAACCTTTCTGAACAAGAGATTCATGAAACCCTCCAGGACTGAAGTAAACGTGCCCTAGATTTGGCGAGGGATTTGAGCTGCGAGAAAACGGTCAATGGCAGAACAGGGTTATCTGTCAGCTGGGTAGAAGTACAACTCATTACTGCACACTTAAAGAACATGTATAAATATATGTGTGAAAAATCGTTCCTCACAGTATAGCTCCGCTGGGAGAGGAGAGCAGCAGGAAGGAGGTCACTGTAAATATACATCGATGTGTGTTGGTCCGCTGAACTATTCACATTTGCATTTATTATGAAGACAGAGAATGTAATCGTCCATGAAACTGGTTTAGTTACCTGAAACGAGGGAATTGTGAAGTGTGAAAACTACTGAGGCACATTAAACAAGCTGCCGCAGTGCAAGCAGATCAATGTGAAAAAACATGTATATATTTTAGTGTTAAAGATTGTCGTTCAAAATATATTTCACCTATTTTCGCTTGTCCATGTAGCTTCTCTTTTATAAATACCATCGGGTCTGCACGGTTTTATTTGCTTTTGTGTGTAAAGAATATTGTTCGTTGGATAACATGGGACTTAAGATTTAATTGCCAAAATGTTGCTGTAGCCATTGTGCATTTGACAACAGCCTTTGAATCGTTGAATCTTAAACCAAAACAATAGATATCAATAGAAGAATAGATATTGTCTTCTTAGGTTTTGGATATTGTTATATGGCAAGAGTTCTTTCTTCCTGGTATTGAAGGCTGCATTACAGTCATATTATGTAATTTCCTGAACTTAGAAAACATTTTAAAGATTTTTTATTTTTGCACTTTGTCATTATATCCATTATACATATGTTTAAACTGAGATCATCCTATAAAATATAGCTTATAGCATTATTTTTGTTTAAGCACCTATGGTCAACCAACTCTACAATATCGTTGCAATATTGTGACATTTGATTTTCTCCATATCCCCCAGCGCTACATATAAAAAGGAAATAAACTACATTTACCCTCGCAATAAACCTTGAGACTGTATAGAAATAAAAGAAGACAGAAAGTTGTTTCAAGTGTGTTACATATGATTTAAAAGCCTATTTATTACCTGTGAAGAAGTATGGTGTTTCAAACTGCAGCTCTTTGTCCCCTCTCCTCTCAGACGTTTCCAGTGACAGCAGCTTGCACAGGATCTTAAGGAAACGAGAATGTAACAATTGACTTAACATAAAAACTCAAACAAAGATCGGAAATCCCCATTGGTGTGTAACTAAGTACATTTACCATACTGTACTTAAGTAGAATTTCCGCTACAATTCAGATATAAATGGTGTACTTTCACTCCACTACATTTAAATTTGACCTTTAGTTACTAGGCAGATTTGGATGAATGAAATGAAATATAATCAACACTTAAATAAGACTTTATTGATTGACACCTGAAGTAAATTCACAAGCTACTCTGCAGCATACAAAAAGTAAACACATTAAAGCATCAATAATTGTGAAATCGTTCTGTGTTCATAATGAGTAATTTTACTTTTGGTACTATAAGTATATTTTCTTTCTCATACTTTTCAAATGTTACTTGAGAAACACACGTGCAGAGTTATGTCTGTGTTATAAGAGTTATCCTATTCTGTGGTACTTCTACTTTCATTTAAATACAATAGGCTATACGAGTACTTCTTCTATATTGTCATATATTCATTGTCCTTAGTTTTTTAGGTTATTTTGTATATTACAATTTAAATTTGGTGTACTTGTCTTTATTATTTTTAGTAACGCTAAATAGCTTCCTTTAAATACTTTTTTTTTTTTTTTTAATTTACTATCGTTATATTTTTTGACCTACTCTTACAACTTACTTTCTTAGGTTGTTCATGTTTTTCATGAGTGAACATTTTCAGTAAGAATAATGGACGAAAGGAGTGCAAATACAAATACAATTGATTGAAATGTGAACCAAAAGTTAATCAAATGTTTTAAATAAAAAGCACATATGGACAGAAGGTGTAAACCTATTAAATGTATAAGTAAACACATTTAGTCAAATAAAGTAACAGACTAGGCCTGTGCAGTTGGTATCAGCTTTGCCCAGCATGGGCTCCTCCATTAGGCCTGGTCCTCCTCGCAGAGGAAAGACCCTCAGTCCTCTCCAAACCAACAGACTGGACGTCCATCACACGGAGGTTTCTCCCTGAAGTCTCTGCAGCTCTCTGGACACCATGCTGTCTCAATCTGTCCACACTGAATATGAGAGGGGGAAAATGAAAATAATAAATGCTTTAGACAATAAGAAACATAAAGTTGACTGTTGAGTTGCTCAGTTTTTTTATATTGTCAATACTATTACTGTATAACTAATATCTCAGGTTAAGAGGCACATTCAAATAAAGATTGGTCTTTAAATACATTTTGTCTTTTGAATTGTTTGTCTAAAGTCAAGGATCTAGAACTGGTACTTAGTTTTAATGATACAGCCTCACAGGTAAGAGCACTAACTAGCTACCATCACATGTACCTTAGCTTGACTTAAATGTATTAAACGTATAGTTAAGTGATATCAAAATATAAATAACTAATGTCATGCAAACATATTAATATTTGCTTGATTCCAGTGTTGAATTTAGCACAATTGCATACAAACGTTAAAGGGTTTTAAGATTCTGAAGTATTATGCTAAAAACTCAATAACTTAGATTATTATTTATAGTTTTGCTGAATAGTTTCATGTCCGCTTACCTTAGAAACGTAAAATGCGACGGCAGCGTGCAGATGGGGAGCATGTTAGCTTAGCTTGGTAGATTCAGCTAGCTCTGGAACTTCTAGCTCGGTGGCAGCAGGTCCCGCCTCGGCTCCGCCTCGGCTCCGCCTCTTTGCCCTTATTTGGAGCAGGCTGGAGAAGGCGGGAGTTGAACTCTGACGTCACTGTTGAGCCGTTAGTGGCCGACTCCGCCTACTAAGGGCTTCACGGCAACTCTGCATAATTCTATGGGTGACGTCACGGACCCTACGTCCATTTATACAGTCTATCTATGTTCTTGACATGAGAGCCGTTTCCCAGCGGAGTGAAGAAAATAAATGAAACTCACGAGAGTCACTCCTCAGTTTATACGTGTTTTGTTTCAATTCATGTATAATTTAGTTACAAATATGTGATATATCTGAACAACAAAGTGGTCAAAAATCATTTTATTCATTTGTTGGAAACATTTTCATGATCGCTTTTTTCGTTTTACATTTTCATTTATTGTCATTTCCATTCAGTCATTAAGTGCTATTAAAATGTTAATTTGCTACATATCCACACAAACAAACAAAGTGTGCAATCCAATTAATGTTAATCTAACTGGGTTTTGATAGATAACATATCTCTTTTTCTTCTCTCAATTATTTTTTTTTCTATTGTGCACTCTAATCAATATTAATCAAACTATTGTTCGTTTTAAGAATGGCGTTTATCTTTTTTGAGAATGAGTTATTATTTGATTTGATTTATTGGGGTCTACAACAGATGATACAAATGTTTGTATCAGTAAATGTGTGGCGGGGGTGTTTGTGAAAACAACGGGGACAGAGCTGCTGTCAGACGAACAGCTATGCGGCGTCATCACAAACGGACGTCGCTTCACGTGACGCTCCGGAGGAAAGGACGTCCCATTGCTCTTAAAACTAATTTCCCTGCTTCTCGTGGTTTCCTTGCGTCCCTCCATGCTTCCCTGGTGGGAGGGACTAGTCACAGGGAAACGACGCAAGTGAGGGACGCAAGGACTTCATTTAACCGACCTGAGACGGAGCTGCAGCTCCGCCGATTTCTCCTCCGAGACTGTGTGAGTCGGTGTGTGAGCACACACACAAACTCCCAGTCAGGCTGCGGGTGCGTGTGTGGTCGGGCTGGGTTTCGCTGTGTCTCGCTGTCTCGCAGACGGCCACTGGGCTCACAGGGAGGGAGGGGAGGGGAGGGAGGGAGGGGGGGGGGGGACCTCAACAATGGAATTATGATCAGAAGAAATGGCCATTACATGGGACCTTTAAAGGTAGGGTAGGTAAGAATGGAGAAATCAGCTCGAGTAAGCTCGACCTAAGCTCGAGTAAGGCTGACAGGCAGGTAGGCCGTCCAATTATCTGCCAAGGGCCGAGGCAGATAATTGGACTTGCTTTTTACAGCGCCACGGCTTCCACAGATGAAATATTTGTATATGTATTGTCAAAGCATTTCATGTATTCATTGCTATCGGGATGTTAAGAGCATTCCATGGAATATAACAAAAAGTGTTTCTGAAGTGAATTACCTGCCCCACCTTTAAAGCACTGCATGGACGAAACACTGCAAATAAAATAAAAAAACCCGCTGCCAATAGATGAGAGTAACACATGCGTCACTTCCGGGCAAAAAGTACGGCTCCGCCACTTTTTGGGGAAAACAAAGCTGTCATTTGAATGGCAGTCAATGCAAATTCTGAAGTTTTTGCCAATCCGATCAGAAATGTAAGAAAACCGTGGATTTTTAGATCTTCAAAGAGCCCGATTACAATGGCCAGACAGGCAAACAATTACATTAAATCATTGGAAATCGACGATCGGGCTCGATATGGTTAAATATAGCAGTAGGCGATCGATGTCCATAGATGAGAGTAACATCTATGTCACTTTACGGCCCCGCCCACTTTTGGGGAAAACCAACGCTGTCATTTGAATGGCGATCAAGCCTGAAGCCACAGAGCTCTTCTTTTACTGTCCTTTTTTCTTAGAGGAAGTACAGAAAAACGTAACTCTGGATTTGTTTTAGAGGAGACCTATCATGCAAAATGCACTTTTTGATGTCTTTTATACATAAAGATGTGTCCCCGGTGTGTCGGGGAACTCACACAGCGTCAGAAAATAAAACCCTCTCTCTTTTCCTCCGTACCCAAATCTCTAAAAACGGGGCTACAACAGAGCTGATCCAGATTTGCGTCCGATATGACGTAATATCGGAAATGTAGGCTGGGTTTACACCCACGGCCCTATCAGAAACAATGCCTAACTGTTTTGGACGTAATATGGTCGGTGCATGTTTACATTAGCATCGCTAACACTCCGAGCTAACCTGTACTGCACAGAGCATGTGTGTGAAGAAGTTTAACCTGAGAGAGAAAGCCTTTGAGCTCCATACTGTTTCAGAAATAATCCTTGATATGGTGTTTCATCACTGCAGTATTTAGTTTAGACAGTAGCATCTCCCGCATGAGCTCAGCCCTCTCCTTTTTTTTTTTTTTTAAAGCTTTATACCCAAAATCAGCACTTTTGAAACAGGAAGTGAAATGGAAGGATATGAGGCATGGCTAGAATGGGTGATCTGTTTTGGTATTTTGAGCAAAACACTTCATAGACATGTTTTTTAAAAACATCCCGAAATACATTTGTGAATCCTTGTGTGCATTTATTAATATTGAGACTGATCTGACTCCATACATCCTAGGCTATGCTCACTTTCGAACTGTAAATCCACAATGCACCCTCAAATCATTGTAATTTATTTACACACAATGGCAGAGAGTGTAGTCAAGTGCTTTGAAACACAGCCCGGCGTCAACATATGATACACAATCCAAATATTATGTTTTAGAACATAAACTCAAGGTTTAGTATCCAGAATACCGGAAATCTATTTTTGTTTTCGTGGGGGAGGACCCCCACCCGTTAAAAATGTCCCCCCCACATTCAGGATGCTTCCTACGCCCATGCTGAAACCCCTTTGTATCGTTTTATATTGAAATAAAAAGCCCCCAAAATCATTTGTTTTGTCAGCTTCTAATTTTAACCAATGGGGTCCAACAAGAGAAACTAAATCTTTTCTGACACTTCATATTGATTTATGTGCCCTTATTACTAGTTTAAATACGTGGGGTTGTCATGTTGTCTGTGCACAAAAACAGGATTTATCAATCTAGATTTGTTGACACTTTTGGGATTGTTTGCTCAGATGAACATTCAATAAAAACTACAGATTGTTTTTTTCTGTGTGAACTCTCAGGGGAGTTTTAAACCTGGATTAAAAGATGGGCTGTGCAATAAACACAAACACAGAAAGAAAAACAAACAGTTAAAAAGTTCTCCGAAGATTTCTTAGATATGTGGAGGACAGAAAACATGAAGGTGGTGTAAACAGTAGTGTGAAGGATAATCTCTTCAAAAGGCGGTCATCCTCACAACGCTGCTGTATAACTGCATGAATGAATACAAATGTGGAACTGAATACTGAATTCCCTCTCACACACAAACGTGTTCCTCCCTTCAGAGCCGGTTTCCTTTCAGGTCAGTGGCCGTCTTCTAGGAGTCATCAGGGACAGCTAGGAATGGAGAGAGCAGAAGAGGAAAAGACGGAGGAAGAGTGCACAAAATTACCCTTTACAGCCACCGTTTTCTGACAGTTGACAGCATTTCCATTTCAGCCAGCGTAGCAGTAATTCTCTCAACACCCCATTCACTATGCCGTGTACGAGTGTGCCATTTGCCGTTGCTCATTAAAAGGCCAAAGCTGTGAAAGCGGTGGCCTTTTCAAAGTTTGCCTTTCATGCATATCTATTGGCAACAGTTGTGGCTGCTGACAGTCAGCGGATCCCTATCAGCTGCCTGCGTGTCCATTAGCTCCACATTTGTCGAGGCTGAGCATGCTAATGATTTACATCCATGTTGTTTTCCTGCTCCACAGAGGCTGGAGACCGACCTCTCCTACTGGATGGACCAGAGTCGCTCCAGAGACCAGGATCGGCAGCACCATTACGATGAGAACGCTCCCATCGGACCCGGGACCACAGCTCCTACAGACACGGAGCCGATGTCAACTACGACTACTATTAACTGTGGCATGAAGCTGTCGATAACCAAGTTCTCCACAGCTGCTTTTGACAGTATAACCGATTATATTCTACCCACATACTTTTATAGAGCAATGTTCAAAGACAGCAATAACTCAATTTGGGGCGGGGCGAAATGAATAATATCATATAGCCTACCTATATTTTGACCTTGATATCGATAGTGTTTTTGTAGGGCTTTCACAGATAATTTACACGATGATAATTCTGACAAGTAATCATGAGTAATGGTGACATAATGGTAAAGGCGAATACATAAACAGCAATCAGAAACATTGAGAAAAGGACACCACTTTACTTTAATGCCGCCTTAAAAGCCAGGGAAAACATATGATATTATGATGTCCAAAATCTCAGACAAAATCCAATCTCATGTTATCGATTTATCGCCCAGCCCTATTTATGAGGCAGTTGATTTTTATGAAATACTTTTTAAAATCTGATATCTAGCTCTTTTTATCTCTACATTATTGTAAATAAAGACATGACTGTCGCAAAAGTCCTGCTTTTTCACACACACACACACACACACACACACACACACACACACACACACACACACACACACACACACACACACACACACACACACACACACACACACACACACACACACACACACCACACACACACACACACCACACACACACACACACACACACACACACACACACACACACACACACACACACACACACACACACACACACACACACACACAATGATGTGATACACAAAATATTGGAAATATTTTATTAAAATAGCATCTTCATCGGATATTGATAAAGCACACCCTGACATGAGTTTTCACAAAGTACAGCACGATGATGTTCTGACAAACACGTAAAGATGCTGATTCTTCGCCCTGCAGAGCTCTGAACAGCCGACACGCCACTGATGAGAGGTCACAAGCTTCCAGTGGAAAAGCAGTCAGGTAGTTCACCTCTGCAGACAAAACGCCATAAAACAGATAAAATAAATGAAGCATGATTCTCACATCTGCATTTTTAAATAGCAAAAAAGCAAAAAAATTCACAAAAACAAGGGAGGCTGGGTTCAGATTTCTTCAAACTTGTCCTTTCAACACTTGAGCTCCTGTGTGGAGAGCTCTTTCCCCCACAGTGCAGCTCCATCGCAACACTTTGAAAGAGAGAACCGTCTCTACTTCTCAAAAAAAAAAGAGACACAACATGTGTGCTTTTCTCAACAGTGTGTTTCAGAGAGTCGCTCTTCGAGGGTCCTCTGAGGAGTTTTTAACATACTTCTGTGTGTGTGTGTGTGTGTGTGTGGGGGGGGGGGGGAACTCTTCCTCAGTTGTGTCGGGGTCTTCCTTTCTTCATGCGGGCGGCTTTAGGTTTGGGGATGTACTGGTTGTTGGCCTGGTGCTCCAGCTCCCGGCTGAAGTACTGGATGGTTTTGTTCAAGCCTTCCTCCAGAGGTACCTGTTGACACGAGACACACACACAGACAACTTAACCAGTGTGCTTCCCTTTAAAGGTCTCCTATCATGCTATTTTTAGGCATATATTATGGGTCTCAGATATATAAATATTAGGGATGTAACGATATATCGAATGTCGCGGTAAAGAAATGTCTCAATACCGTCGTGAGACTGACAAAATATACCGCGATTTTTTTTTTTCTTTTAATAATTTTTTGTATTCAACCAGATGGTCCCATTGAGATCATCAATCTCTTTTTCAAGGGAGACCTGTCCAGCATGGCAGCAAGTAGGTTACAACATGAACATAAAACAACAGATAACAATAAAGGACATTGTATTTACAGGGCTACATGTACATACCTAGAGACATTGACAAGTACCAACAGTATATTTATTTTATATGTCAATTGTTTTCCACTTTCACTTTGTAAAACCTTTTATCTACTTCAGCCCTGATCATAACTGACATGACATTTTCATCCAATTTCACTTTGTGAGTCATTTTTGTTGAGCAAATTTAAAATGAACAGGTAGATGGAAACATAACTACCATCAAATAATAGGACAGATATTGGTTGTCAAGGTAGTGTGTGTGTGTGTGTGTGTGTGTGTGTGTGTGTGGTGTGTGTGTGTGTGTGTGTGTGTGTGTGTGTGTGTGTGTGTGTCATGCGGCACACTTACCACCGGCTCCCAGCCGAGCATCATGTTGGCTTTTCGGATGTCAGGTCTTCTCCTCTGGGGGTCGTCCTGAGCCTCCGGAAGGAACTGGATCTGACTTCTGCTCACTGTGTGTGTGTGTGTGTGTGTGTGTGTGTGTGTGTGTGTGTGTGTGTGTGTGTGTGTGTGTGTGTGTGTGTGTGTGTGTGTGTGTGTGTGTGTGTGTGTGTGTGTGTGTGTGTGTGTGTGTGTGTGTGTGTGTGTGTGTCAGTATGCAGAGAGAAGGAAATTGTGTTATTATTTTTCTAACTCTTTTAATACTGCTGATGATCACATAACAGTTTTGAAAGAGAGGGATGAGTCAAGGCTTTTTGTTATGCTCCTGTGTGGAGCTCCATGCGTAGGTGCAGTGCTGCAGGGAGACCAGGCTCCTCAAAATCTAACTAATCAATCGGCTATGGAAAGCCCACTTGAGGTCACTACAGCGTGCTTTCCTGTTCCTGATGTCGGCAAGTTTGTTCAAATAGAAAAACATTATCCAGAGCAAAAACTTCAACAATCTTCTCTTTTTTATTGCCTCCAAGTAATCTAAGCTTCTTCCAGTAAAATATTTGTCTTTGCAGGCATTGTTGCTTTTTATCAAAGTGGATAATAGAATATGATTTATTGTTGTATCGAGTGTAACAACTGCAAGAGATGACTTGCTACTGTGCTCACGTATACAGTATGTATTATACTGCCCAGATTCTATTTAGATATGTATGTTTTTCTTATTCCTGGAACTCACTGCTGTACTTTTATTTTCTATTCTGCAAAGTGTATTGTACGATTCATTGCCAACTCCTACGCCGAAGCCATTGTGCATATGACAATAAGGCTTTTGAACCTCAATAGAAAACGCGTGCTATGCTTTAACAATAAGGGGCGTAAATGGAATGAATGAGTAAGACAGACAATAGGAAACATAAAGTTGGGGAAGGAAATTCAGGGATGAGAAAGGTTTGACAGTAAAGGGACTGAGATAGAAAAGGTTAGAAGCTTCCAGAGATACACATACAAGACATATACTTGGATCGATCGGATGCCTTACTGACAAGACTTTTTATGAGACGAGCGAACTCCAATATGGTATGTTCCTCTGGGTTGCCCTGTAAAAAAACATTTCATAAACGTCCATCATTCAGTGTCAACAGAGACGGGCTTTAAATGTCTGCTTATGCTGCGTTTCCTTCTATTTGAGGGACTCCGCAGGGTAAGGTGAACTCACCAGATTGACGGGGCTGCTGATGTTGCTGTTCATCAACAGAACCAGGCCATTCACCAGATCACTGGAGGGAAACACACACATTAAAAAAGGTACCCTAATATGCAAAATCCACTTTTTCATGTCTTTTCTACATCAACATGTGTCCCCTCTGCGTTAAGAGATTCTGAAAGTTTCAGGCAAAAATATTTGCTCACTTTTTGTCCTGATCCATTTCTATAAAAACCTGTCTGAAAATGAGCTGATCAGATTTTGGCCACTTTATGATTTTTTTGGCTTGTGTAACCATTAGCCAATCAACAACCAAGGTAACCCCCCCCCTCCAACTTATCATGTGAATCTCCTCCTAGAACTTTTGAAACCAGGCTGAAACAGAGGGGTTTATGGGATGCCACAATGATCTGTTTGGTATATGAGAAACAGTATGATAGGAGACCTTTAAGATCAACTCCTCCAGGATGTGGCATTAGCATCAGCTCGTCACACAGATATTTGAGTTTGAGAACATGATGTACTTTGTTCGTGTAATATATTACATTCCATATAATTTCTCTGCTGACCTCGACTCATGATTAATTTAATGTTGGGTTGTTATTCAACTGAAGCAAATAATTCCAAGGCCAGGTGAGAAGAGTCAGCCTGAGCTCTCGTCCATCCATCCTTTTATACCTCAGTGCCAATATAAAAAGTGATGGACCTGATGTTCTGCGGCCGATGTTAAGCCATATTCTTTCTTGTTTGCTTCAGCGCATCATGCCCAAAAAGGTTTTATTTGTATTTTGTATCATGTATAGAATGATATTCAGTGAAGCATGACACTGATATATAATATAAACCAGATGTATTATTGAGTTGAAAATTGACTGATGATACATATACCATGTAATTATAACCTCCCCTGACACACTGCAAGATATCCACATCAGTAAGCTCTACTTTGTCCCAAATGTCAAATTTGCATGCATGCATGTTACACTATATACTGAGAAAGGTCGTTGTCCATCTCTTTTACATCAATGAGGGCTAGAATATTCATAACACATGCAGTTAGTTCACAGCCTCTAATATGAACTAACAGTGGATTCAACATAGTTTATTACATTACATGTCACTTGTTAGACACTTTTATCCAAAGCGACTTACACACAGTCAGTACTGTGGGCAATCCCCACAAGAGCAATTTGGGGTGAAGTGTCTTAGGGACACAACGACATGCTGACTGCAGTGGGACTCGAACTTGCTATCCTCTGATTCGAAGATCAGTGCAGTGGTTCTCAAATGGGGGTACGCGGACCCCTAGGGGTACGTGGTAGTACTGCAGGGGGTACGTGAGATTTATTTTATGTTAATGAAAAAAAAAAACATAAATGCATTTAAACGAACTACTAATAGTAGATGAACTACTTTATTCAAAAGTTTACAGTAACTCTGGATAATAAAAGGGGAAAAATAAACGGGGTGCTCTCTTTTCCTCTCCCTCTCCTGACAGCCCGTTAGTCTCGTGCAGCTCGCTGAACCTGTAATAAGTGACCCGACAGTAAAGAATAAATATATAACTAGTTTAGCTAGTTCCAGAGTAGATAAACTAGCTAAGTGTGTTAGGTCCAACTCTTAGTGTATTTAATTTTGCTCCACTCAACAGTCCGCGGCGGAGCTGTGATCATGCAGAGCTGCGTGTTCTCCGTCAGCAGCAGCTGATCTCTGATCTCTCTCTCGCGTCCGGTTAGACTTCACTCGTGTTTCTGTCCAAATCTATCAGATCTAGCTAGTTCTAGCTAATGATATGACTGCCTGCTTATCAAAGGACACCTAAACAATAAGCGTTGCTTAGCAACGGCGTGTGGCCGCAAAGTATAGCGCAGCATTATGCATATGTTTATATGAGGGGTCAAAATCCCATGCTCATAAAATGCTCATATATTTGTTTCTCTTCATTCCCCACGCTCCAAAATAAATAAATAAATGAATAGATATACCAATTTTAGGAAAAGTAACGAAGTTTGAGCAGTGTGGGTTTTATATGAACAGAGTTACACATATTTCTAAACGTGAAGTGTAATAACTGCAGTGGCCTCCCTGTCAGAATGACACAGATCCTCAGTGAAGCTCAAGCCCACATTTCTCACTAAATTGTAAGTACAACTTATTAAAAAGATCAGTTCAATGCAACTAATGTCGTCTCAGTGTTATTGCATGATGTTAAAATTGGTTTGCCATGAATTTAGTGATGGATTGTAAACATTTGAAATGTAGCATTTAAGTGTTTCTCAGTTACTGTTGTTGTTTTAATAAATCAGACACTGATGGTGCAGCGCTGTAATGTACCTCTTTATAGGCTTTTTGTCCCTAACAAATTGTTTCTGCGTTGATCAGGGGGTACTTGCCTGCATTTAAAAAAAAAAAGGAACATGTACATTATTGAAAAAAGTTTGAGAACCACTGCACTAACTGACTGAGCCACAGCCTTTATATATATATATATATATATATATATATATATATATATATATATATATATATTAAAAAAAAACTACTTCAAAAAAGGGATTCATGGCAGGTATTTTGTATTTGGCTGTATATTCATCTCTATAAGCATAACACTACTTAGAATAAACATATTATTTTAACGGTACAAAGGGAATAGGTACAATATATCGATTTTCCTAATTATTGTTCTGATTGTTGTACATAATGAGATTTGTTCAGATGATATTTCATGATCTGAATATCTACGTAGGAGAGAATATTAGGGTTGTTAAAGTTGCCATGAGAAGTTTTCTTGTAAACACAAAATGTTTCGTATACATTCGACGTTCGTCACTACAACGGCGTGTGTGTATCCTTGAGGTTCAATAACATTCATTCCCTCGTAAAGCGTTTGCAAAGTCGATGTTATCCAACATTCTCAGCGATAAATGTTTCCATCTTTATTTGCTCGTTAAATGACCTTTATGCCTTGGCACATTACAGTTTGTCATAACCACAAACAAATGTCCATCAGCATTTGCTTCAGTGTGTTCATGATAATGGGACGTATGGAAAAGAAAATATTCATATGGTGAAAATATCTGAAAAAGCCTGAGAGAAAATGGTGAGGTGTGTAAAACACATCCACGCATCCTTGTAGTAGACAATGTCTGAATGAGCCATTCCTCCCCAACATACTTCTGTTTTCAATCTTTTTGATCAACCATACTGTAGTTCACAATGTTCGCTGTACAGGCGACATGTATTTATTCATTCTAGTCCAGCCAATAACTTTTGAATAACAAGAATCCTGAAGGACAGCTTTCAAAAGTTACTGCTCTCCGAAAAATGAATTGTGGTATTATGGCTCTGTCCTTCTCAGCATTATTCACAGAAGGAAGAATTTATCAGCATAAAGAAGTGTGATCTAAAAAGGAAAAATATGTTACGCAGTCAATAACTAGGTTTTAAGAAGGTTTTATTATGGCCACTACATAGAGTCCATTATTCACACGGTAAAAATCTTTTGAGAAGAGATGCTGTGATGCATTTATAATACACCCACAGACGGTTCTTGTACGCTTTTACAGCTGAGCAACAAAAAAGAATACATAGCGAAAGGATTGTGTGAGAAAATGGCAGTTTTTCCTTTGGTTAATCTGGCCTTCTGAACATTTAGCTTTGCATAACAGAACCGGGAGGCAGTTAATGGTGGCCTTGAAATGTGATCCTTTGACGTTAAGTTGCATATGCAAAGTAACAAAACTCCTCTGCAGTCTGTCTAGAAACCAGCTGCTTTCTGAATTGAACGAACAACATGCAAGTCACAAAGACCATCATTTGTGACACAGGAGATAGTCAGACCCCTGCAGGCTGTAGTATACACGAGAAACTGACCAAAGATAACTGCAGAACTGTGACTGTAGAAAAGCATCCCGGATCAAAACGTGTGTTTCCATCCATCAATAGCCGCTTCATCATAAAAGCAATGACATTGTCGGTCAACTACAGAGAAAGTCAATTATTACCGGCTGTATTATTCTCTTTTAAAGAGGACATATTATGCTGATGTCAGGTTTCAAATTAGCATTTTTTTCCTCTACTCTGTGACATGTTCAAAAAGCTCTTTATTTTATTTTTCTCATACTGCCTGTTTTCACCCTCTGTCTGAAACCACAGCCCAGTCTGCTCCGATTGGTTAGCTGGCCAGCTCTGTTGTGATTGGTCAACCGCTTAAAGATGTCCCGCCCCTTAGCATATCACTTAAGGAACTTTCACACCGGATGCGATGCAATTTTTTTGCACTTCGCAAATACATGTAAAGTCAATGCAAAGAGGTGGATAGAGTCAAATACTTGTAAACAAATGTTTGTTTACAGTATAAATGTATACAATAGAACAGATTATGCATCCAACAAACCCTATGCTGTGTAACAAACACAGCATTAAATCTCCACTCGGTCACTAAACATTAGAGTCTGAATCCCTCATAAATTACAATTTCAACTTTTCTATTTTCTTTTCTTAAACCTGTATCAAGCTGTCCATTAAAATGATACCAATCTGATATTTGCTTCCTTCCATTAATATACAAAGTCGTTAGCTGTCAGACCTCCAAGTAAAAATGTCAACTCCTAATTTAATGAAAGGTTTACAGTAATTTGTGATCACTATCATTTGAATACTGTCTGAGCATTACAGTAAGTGGACATTAGTCACAAGTAAATCATTGTTTTTAATCAACTAGCAAATTAAAAAGGAAGAAGAATTATTTATGTATCTTTCTTCAGCGCTACACCTCTCTCCCTCGTCTCCCTTCCATTATGTGTGGCAGACAGATCAATTACATTTTCTCATGCAAATATGACTTCATCAATGTTTCATACCACCCGCTGCATAATGTCCATGAGCCTGTATTCTGAGGGCTGGTGACTTTAAGACCCTGCGGCATTCATATTTTATTTTGACCAAGTTCACATCATTTATTGTGGATTGTTCTGATTAAATTATTGATGGCTTGGAAAGTTGATCAACTTAATAATTGACTCTTTTTTTTTTAATGATGGTGGTTAATATATGTTATTGTTTGATTGAATTTAAAATGTGTGTCTGCATCTCCAAAGAAATACGTGTATTCGACCTTTGATAGCAACTAACTGATAAAGTGACCACATTCTCATTCGTAGTTTGGGCCCTAAAATGTGACATTAAGGACATTTTAACTGCTGTTCTTGTTGTATTTTTTACATTTATTAAAATGTTTCACCTGAGAGACTCAGATTTAGCATGTAACAATAGTAACCTTATTACCAATCAAATCTGCAAACGACTAGCTGTGTACTAACTTTGAAAATGGGGATGAAACATCTTATTTTTGGCTGTTGATCAGTGAAGATGTAATGTCATTGTTTTATTTAATTACAACCAAAGTCCATGAGTGAGTAAATACTGTTTATTAACTTTGCATGTAGTCTGTTTAACAGCAAAGTGCAACAGGTGGTTCTACAGGTTTAAGTGCATGTAAATGGTCTGCAAAGGCTAACATCCTAAAGAATGTAAACAGTAGAGGCACTAAATACAAATATGAACCTGAAAATGAACATAATACGCGGAGGAATTACGAGAAGAAGTTTGGGTCCAACTTTGTAATGTGATTAATTTGCGTAAAAAGGTTTCCAGATTAATCGTGTTAACATTGAGAGCCCTAGTTTTTCTTTCTTTGATTTTAATTCCTAGTCTGTTTAGGAATTAGTGTTTTATAATGTGTTTAGTTGATACTCTGTGTGAATTAAATGTGTGAAAACACGTTGTAACTGTTTGAAAGGTGCCATATTAAAAAGGTTAATTAATATGGTATTATTAAAATTATTATTATTTAAATTATTAAACCTGAATAGTTGTTGCATTAGTAATTAAGTCTTTTGAGCTCGCTTTACCTGCAGACCTTGGCATTTTGATGTTTACACAAAGTGAAAGTCATACAGAGCGGAGGCTGAATGCTCTAGAGAGATAGGAGAGCTTCAAAGGCTCCATGTCTTTAATCTCGCATCTTCAAAATGGCTAAATTAATGTCACTATCACCTGCACACAAACCCATAGATGCTCCTTGAACCTGCCACCAACACATATTGCTTACGGGCAGAGAGACGTGCACATGTTAGTATTTAATTATAAACTTCAAATTAAAATCACTCTTCCACCTGATTTCACATTCACAAGGCCACATGAGCATCAGCATACACACCTTTGATATGGTGTATTCAGTAGAAGACTTTAATTAATAATACTATAGTAACAACATACACTAAATAGACAGTTGTATGAAGGCATGGTCAATCAACATGATTTGTTATTAATTATATCTTGAATGTGTAATTATATTGTTTCCTAATTGGTGGGTAGATACTGTAACAAGGGATTCTCGTGACTAATAAGACAAATAAAATGGAATATGATCTTACCTTACATACTGAAAGGCTCTTGTTTGGGAACCTGAACCATACACCTAGAACAACAACAACAAAACTGATTACAATTTCTGCATACACAAACACTTGTTTTTCCCATGGTGAAATAAAATGGATATTGAGCAACCAGTCTCGTTCATTTTACTGTAATTTAAGATGTACGTTGAAATGAATCGTAACCTGTTGTGTTTGAGAGACACAAATGTTTATAGTGTTTGTTGATTTTGATGTGTCTCCCTGACTGCAGATGGACATGTATTTGATCCTTGTTCAATAAAGACATATTATTACCACATACTGGAGCATTTGTCACCATGTGGTAAACAATACATTTCTGCCAAACACACTTGAATAATAAACCAAATGCAAGGTTGTTTTTTTTGTCAGAAGCAAGTCTACTTTAGTCATGATCATTTTTTTTATTACAGACAAATAAACTATTGCTATACTGAGTTTTTCTCTAAATAAAAACATGGACATTTATTCTTTACTATTTCCCGTTTTAAAGTCTTAGGTTTGATTTGTTTGCATCAAAATTATATATTTAAAGTGTTTCATATAACTAACTAAAACAGACCTACAGTGTGCGGCTCTTCAGTTGAAATCATGTTTAATTAAAGAAGCTGCCACATGTTTCCATTGGCATGCATATCATTTAGGATGCATACACCCGTAATTGAGCGTCAACCCATTAAGGCTAACTGTGTGCACATCTTCATTAAAAAAAGCCTAGTAGGCTTGCTTCAGGCGTGTATTAAATGAGTAAAACGGAGCGTACAGTGAGCGGCTCTCCCTGCAGAGCCTGCAGGATGAAGTTGCTGACCACTCGTCCATCATTCATGTGCATCCGGGAGCCAAACGTGTTGAAGATCCTCGCCACCCTCACCTCCACGCCCTCCTGTGAGCGGAGAAACAACAAAGAAGCATCACATCAGTAAATTATTCATCTTTTTTACAACAGCTCCAGGGGACGGTGAAGTTAAAAGCATTTATGGAAAAAATATAGATGTAATCATTGCCAAAAGTAGTTTTTATCTACTGAAATATCTCAATCATACCAATCAATCAAATTGTATTGATAAAGCCAAATATCACAAATCACACATTTGTCAAAGGGGGCTTTACAGTTTGTACAGAATATGAATACTATCCTCTTCCCTTAGACCCTCACATCAAACAAGAAAAAACAGCCAAAGAAATCCCAGTTAATGTGGAAACAATTGAAGAAACCTCAGGGAGAGCAACAGAGGAGGGATCCCTCTCCCAGGACGGACAGACGTGCAGTAGGTGTCGTGTGTATACATTCAAAATAACTTACATTTACACATAGGCAGTTCAAATAATAGATAATGTGTCTATATACTGTGTGAAAAGAGCTTATCATTGCATTACGTGGACTTTCTAGCAGTCCCTTAAAGGTCCCATGTCATGCTTTTCCGGTTATCACCCGTCCCCTTGTGTGTTATGTAGCTTTTTATGCATGTAAACGGTCTGCAGAGTCACAAACCCTCAAAGTACACCCTGTAGCGAGTAAAACTCAACACAGAAAATACCTGTCTATGCTGCCCCAGAACGCCTCGTTGGAGATTTCTCTTCTTCCTGGGCCTATTGATGTCACTAAGTCCAAATGGACCAATCCGCACACACACTCACTCACTCAGCCTGAGCTCCGCAGGGCTCAGACCCCACGCAGCAACCAGGAAACAACACCAGTAATCCACTGGCTGACCAATCAGAGCACAGTGGGCTCATAGGGAGGGGTCAGGAGCTCCAACAAGGCGTGTAGGACAGAGACACATACTATACAGAGATGCTGTATGAGAAAACCAATGTGATTTTGGAACATTGAACAATGTAAATCTATTCTAGTAGACCTCAACAATGGAATTATGATCAGTAGAAATGGCCATGACATGGGACCTTTAAACAGCATTATAAATCACATTTAATCAACCACATTTTTCCTTTAGGGTTATGAAATAGAGCTTTGAATATCTAAAAGTGACGTTTGGAACGGCACTAGTCACATGCTCTCTTCCCTATTAGCCAAGTGTTTAATACAGTGCAAGTAGGGCTGCTCGATTATGGCAAAAATCATAATCTCGACTATTTTGGTCAATAATTGATATCACGATTATTAAAAACGATTATCCATTTACTTTGAAAACATCCATTTATTGAAAAAAAATATGTGAACAGTATGTTTTTAACAGTTGATTACTCTGAACTTTAAATATAATAAAAATAAAAATAAATAATCGTTTTATTTCGATTATGTTGTTTTCATAATCGTTGCAAGCCAAAATCGTAATTGCGATTAAAATACGATAAATTGAGCGGCCCTAAGTGCAAGTTTTAAGAATATTTCTTCATGGAAAGCAGATTCTCAGTCCCAGTTTAGTATGACACGACGTTCTCCTTACACACTCTCCAGCAATGAATAAATGAGGCCACTTCTACTTAAAGTGATCCCACAGATTTACAAAGCCCTACTTTATTAAAACAAAAAAAATCTACGGCCTTCATAAGTCCCCCCTCATGCATCAATATGTGCTTCTTCAGATGTGATGTGAATACATTTAAGCTCACATAAGATGAATAAAAACATGGACATTATGTAGATGGGTCTGGGGGAAATGTGGAACATGAAATGTGATTATAAGAACCTGCAAATATATTCAGCCGGTGAAGAACAAGGACACAATGGGGACAACTTGGAGAGGAGGTCTTAGAAAGTGTTTGTAAATGGAAAAGATGGAGTGTTTGCACTCACAGTATACACACACCTACATGCTTTGTTTCTGTCTTAAAATGTCTCCTATCATGCAAAATGCACTTTCTGAAGTCTTGTATACATAAATATGTGTCCCCGGTGTGTCAGGGAACACACCAAGTGTCAGAAAATAAAACCCTCTCTCTTTTCCTCCGTACCCACATCTCTAAAAACGGGGGTACAATGGAGCTGATCCAGATTTGCGTCCGATATGACGTACTATCAGAAATGTGGGCTGGCTTCAAACCCACGGCCCTATCAGAAACAATGCGCAACGTTTTGGACGTAATTTGGTCTTTGTTTACATTAGCAAGCATCGCTAATACTCAGAGCTAACCTGTACTGGAGAGAGTATGTGTAAAAAAAAAATCAGGAAATAAATAAAAAGGAACTCGCCTTGTGGTAATCCCGCAAGAGAAAAAACATTTGAGCTCCATACTGTTTCAGAAATAATCCTTAATGTGGATTTGAACATGATATGGCGTTAATCACGGCAGCATTTAGCTGAGAATCGGTAGAATTCTGAGCAGGCATTAGCTCCATCCCCTTTTTTTTTTTAAAAAGCTAAAGGACCCAAAATCAGCGTTTCTCTAACAGACCTGAAACAGAGGGATATGAGGGATGTCTAAAATGGGTGATCTGTTTGGTTTTTTGAGCAAAACACATCATAGACATGTTTTTTATATTTTTGTATATCTGAGACCCATAATATGTGCCTAAAAATAGCATGACCTTTAAACATTACTGTCTATGCACCTTAAGCACGATATTGATGAATTATAATAATAATAATTAGCTTCAATTGTGTATTATTGGCATTTTCCAGAAACTATAATCCAACAAGTCGTTTTTTCCCCCAGAAATAAAGCCCGTCCATCTGTGCATGCATATAATGATCTGTGATTGATCAAATCAAGTTTTATTTATATAGCACATTTATTAAAAAAATTTGGTCGAGCCAAAGTGCTGTACATATAATAAAAATAGCCTACAGTAGAGACGCTTTACAGCTAATACAACAGCACAGATTGTTCAAAACGACACCCTCTATCCTTACAGGCAACCACTTTGCCTTAGGGTCATTACATTCTCCACCTATGTGCATATACACATAAATTACTGCCAATCAAACAGTTTTCACACTCGAGGGCTGAAATGTAGCAATACGATCAAGTGTTTGTCAGGGTGTGTGTGTGTGTGTGTGTGTGTGTGTGTGTGTGTGTGTGTGTGTGCGTGTGTGTGTGTGTGTGTGCATTTGGTGATGTATTTGTCGCTGCATCAATTGAAAATGGGTTGCTCTTATGTTTGCAATTATATTGGCTTAAAGGTAGTGTAGGTAATTCACTTCAGAAACACTTTTTGTTATATTCCATGGAATGCTCTCAACATCCCGATAGCAATGAATATATTAAATGCTTTGACAATAAATACATTAAAAAATGTCATCTGTGGAAGCCGTAGCACTGTAAAAAGCACAACCAATCATCTGAGCCGGCCCGGCTAAAATAACTGGATGACCTACCTGCCTGTCAGCCTTCCATCTGTGCACAAACTAATCTAGTGCCCTCATTGGTCATGTGCGCGTTCGTGTGTGTTGGAGGAGGGGCTCTGTAAGGAAGTCTGAAGGAGGAGGCAGATTTTTCCGGCTGCGTACTTTCAAATTCTAGCGCACTCGAAATGGTTTCTCCATTCTTACCTACCCTACCTTTAAGAAATAAATAATGTAGACAAAATATGAAATATGATTAAAGTGAAGAAACTCTGAAAACTCACAATAAAAGCAAATTTGGCTCAATATTTTATAAAATGCTCTAAAACAACACCCCTAATGCTTTAGGCTGCCTAAAACGAGATTTAACGAAGCATCATGCATTTGTTTATTCCATTAAAAATAAAAACTGAGGCACAGGAGCTCTTAAAAATAACATGTGAGATTAATTCAATTATTTAACACCTTTGCAGAGCAGGTTGCATAGGCTGTGTTCACCTGCTGCTGACTGTAGTTATGATAGACAGGTGGAAATGCTTCTGGGACTGACTTGGCATCAGCGATCGAACGAGAAAACATGTGCAGGCTGCTCATGTCCCCGAGCCTCAGAGGGCTTGTTGGAGATGCTGAGATTTAATGTTTAATGACATGGAAACATCTGCACCTATCTTTGCCTATCATATATTTAATTAGGAAGAGGATGCCATGATCACTTGGCAAAACATAAATAAAGAAGCATACATTGTGTTTAATGACACATTTTAGTTAAACTGGCTGAAAAGGAGTTGGGATTAAATGTACGCAAACTGCTGCTCTTCGCTACCTGGTGACCGCCAACACTGTATTTAAGGAGACTTTATTAGGGTTTTCCCTCGCTTGTAGTGTTGTATAGGTTTGTGTGCATGTAAATGGTCTGAAAAGCCTCCATTGGACTCCTTTGTTTACTTCCTGAACATAGTGACATCCCTTTGTAACACTTGTGCTCCTATTCGCTAGCGCTCCAACATATTGTACATGATAGGCTAAGGGGCGTGACATCTCTAAGCGGTTGACCAATCACAACAGAGCCGGCCAGCTGACCAATCAGAGCAGACTGGGCTCTGGTTTCAGACAGAGGGTGAAAAGAGGTGCTGCAGCACAGGCAGTATGAGAAAAATAAAGAGCTTGACATGTCAAAGGCACAAAATACAAATAGGAATCTGAAAATGGGCTCTCCTCTTTAAGGTTAGTTTTTTATTATAAATCAGCAACAAAAACGTGTTATTCCTTTCGTTCCTAAAATAAAGTTTGTATTGAGGAGTATCAATAAAAGTGCCAAAAACCTAGAGATGCTCATCTTTTCATATTATGCTATTTTTTATTTACTTTGATTACATTAAGCTGTGCTTCAAATGTCACTGAATAGTTTGCCTATAATCAAATGTTGTTGAATAAATCAAATAAGTTGGAGATTAGAAGTCCACGGATGTCTTCCATCTTCATAATGTTTGCCTTCTGTGTGGGGAGAAGGAAATAAATGCTTTTCCCGCTGGTTAACCGACACTCATCAGTTTTCAAATGTTAATGAATTTCGATGACATGACTGGGCAAAAGATGTACTGAGTGATATCTTCGTCCCCGTGCTCAAACGACAGACACCTGGATATTTAAAGCCGTCTGTTAGCGAGAATTCTCCCAGAAAGTGTAAAAAAAATAATGAGCAGCTGAGGAGCAGGAGACGAGGCAGATAAATAAATATCACCTGCCTGGAGGCAACGAAAGAGAAGCCAATCATATCTGATCATCAAAGGCTGCCGTCAATCAAGTCACGGCGGGGGAAAATGATCATCCAGTCAGGATATTTAAGGAAACATTCATGAAAACACAGACCTCTATAATAACCCAATGATTGATTGTCATGTCTTTACTGAGACTTAACCATGTCAAAAAATCTATTCATATAATAGGCTTCATGATAAACAACTTATTTGTATGTCATTAATTACATTGTACAAAACAAATCACAATTTCCTCAATTGATTTTATGCCAATGGAACAAAGAATACACTCATCGTCGCACTTTACATATTAGATTAGAAGTAATTATACTCCTCACCAGAAAGCTGTGACATTTTCTATTTATATCCATTAAATCTGAGAAAACAACCACAATGGATTTATTATTTTACCGTTTTGAGTATTGCATTCCAGCCATCTTTGAGTGTGCCGTTGAACCAAAGCATTTTACTGATGAAAGTCACAGAGAGACAATTGAGAGTGTCAATCAAAGAAAAATGATAACCTGATTTCCCTTCAAATGAACACCGTGCGGTATTGATACCTGTTTCATGTAGGCGTAACACATGGTCTCTGCCACGCGCTTCCCCTCATCGTAGCACGCACGAGGACCGATTGGATTCACGTGGCCCCAGTACTCCTCGTTCTGTGGATGAACCTCTGGATCTGTGAAATACGGTTTAAAAACATGTTTAGACAAATGTAGAAGCTAAGGGATCTTGAATGAAGTGGCTGTGATGGCATTTTTTTAGCATCAATAGCACAATTTAGCATCAATCTTTTCAGTGAAAATGTGATCTTTGGCAAACAAACATTTATGACACTGACACGTTTTGTTATCCGCATGTTAACACTACTTTTAAAATTGGTTGAAGCGCAAATGCAATCGCCAGATGTAAAACACATTAGGCTATAAAACGGAATCAACGTTGCTGCACTTTACCACCACTAAGCTAACAGCGGGTAATGTTCTATATCAGGGTCACACGTTTTGATCATTCAAAAAAATACAATTTATTTGAAAGTTCAAGTTTTTAATCCTGAACTTTGAAAATACAATAGGCGCTTTCACACCGCAGTACTTTTCCCACAAAGGTTCATGAGAACTTAGTTCATGAGAACTCTTTAGTTCTCATGAACTAAGTACAGATCGCGTTCACACCGGAATAAGTCCCTGGGGGAGGATTAAGCAAATGAAGCCGCTGACCTCACTTCTTCTTCTGCTTTGGGTTTACTGGCAGGCCGCAAACCACTTCACGGCGTATACTGCCACCCGAAGTCCCCGGCCGGAAGTCCCCGGAGTTCGGGACTGGCTTCAGTAGAAGCTGCTGGGACTCCCAGCAGCTTCTACTGAAGCCTTCCGAGTAAATCGCCAGAACGCCGACACCTCCTCATCTCCACCGCTCCCATATTTTCTTTTGTGTTGCCATAAGTGAGTCTCTCTCCGTTGGTGCGCTGGGCTAATGCTAATAATGCTAATGCGGGCAAATAAAATGGCGGCTTCACAACAATTTTTCAGAGTTTTACGGGGCATGGTTTGCAATTTGCCCAGCCAATCAGAAGAAAAAAAAGGGGTGAAAAGGTTCGCAAAAGTTCTAGATCTTTTTGATGAGAACGCAAAATCCCAGGAACTATCGGAACTATTCCTGGGAAAAGTACTCCGGTGCGAAAGCGCCTAAAGTAATTAGAAAGCGGCAGCAGAATATTTAAAGATGAGTGGGGGGGGGGGGGGGGGGGGGCTCTTCCTTACCTCCATAGACCTCCGAAGTAGAAGCCAGCAGAAGTCTGGCCCCCACACGCTTGGCTAAACCTGAAAGGCAAACAACAAAACTCTCAGCTCAACGAGAGATAAAAAGAGACCGATTGATTTCCTGCCTTTTAATTATGTGAAGATATAATTAAAGAGCAGGACATCAATCAGTGTGCTCCGGTCTCTTTCTTCCCCTTAAAACACAGTGGGAACAGTCTTCTAGTATAAAAGCTCTACATTGATATTCATACAGGGCTTTGACAATACTTCACAGGAGAAGTTCTGAAATGTTTCTCAAAAGGTTGTGAGTGAGAGGAGAGGTCATATCCTCATCAATCTAAAAATGTATATAATATTAAAATGGGAACCTGTTTTTGAAATGTTAAATAACAACACACAAGGTTTTGACTCACAGTGTTTTGCTGGATTCAAAAATCATTTGGCATGGATAAAAGTGAAACGTTTAATGAGGGAGGGTAATGTTCGGTTAAGTATTGTGGTAATAATATATATAATATAAACACATTTGTATCTGCCGGATCTGGACTGAGGTTATGTTTAAATTAATGCTGTCAAAATTATCGCGTTAACGGCGGTAATTAATTTTTTGAATTAATTGCGTTAAAATATTTAACGCATTTAACGCATGTGCAGAATGGCCCGCCCCATACGTGCCACCAGTGGCAGCGTCAGGGTATGGCTGGGGTAGGCTACACCCATACCAAGAAATAGCTCAGCCCCACCATGAAAAATGATGTTAAAGTAAGCAAAATAAAGTCCGCCAACTCGCGGAGTAAATTGCACAGACGGCAGTTAGTAAGATTGATTTCAGTAGCCACTTGTCTGGAAATAACGAAGACCAGAAACGGTTTTGAAAACTTTTGTCACGTAGTGATCGTCTTCTCAATAGAACATCTTTGATAATGTCTTCTGGCCAATCAGAATCAAGATAACGGCGTGGTGTTGTTGCAGGAAGTCCCGACGGAGAATACTTTTGCTGTAGTACAGGGGTGCACATAACTGGTACACGGGTTATGTGGGTAATAATCTGAAATGCGTACCGTCACTTGTGTCACAAAGCGCATTTGCGTACCGACGTACTTGTGAAGCTTTTCCAGAAGGCGGTTAGATCACCGGACGACAGAGTCGGTCTCCGTGTGCACAGACAGGGCTGCTGTTAACGTCGGTCTGTACAACGGAATTGTGCCAAAACTACGCCAACCGGCTGCGGAGGGAGACTCCCCCCCCCCTTCACTGGAGAACTGCGCTAACAGCTGATCACAACGTTCACACTGTGGTCACGAAGTACTCCACTAGCAGGGTCGGCGTCATGGGGGGTCATTCGCGGGCCATGCCCCCCCAAATGAGTCACTGTGCCCGCCCCAACGCAAGCCTTGCCACTTTGCCGTTTTTTTTTTTTTTTTAATCATATAAGTGAAAACGTTTCCACTAAAGGTTTTTTGTGAGAAATACATCAGAAATAAATAATACAAAAATAAAACACAGCCTGAGGTGTGCTCACTGCTGCTCTCTGATTGGTGTGTTGCTTGACCAATGGCCCCCGACCTTTGTTTTGTTATCATTACGTGGCTGTGTGTTTTAGATGAAAGCCGGTGGCAATCTGTTCATCTGTTACACTGATTATACAGTAAAGCCATCGAAAATAATATGATACACAGTACAGTACAAGTAGCCTACTTCTGGGTCTCTGTGCTTCATTCAAGCTCGGCTCTGTGTGTGTGTGGCACGAGCGCATTTTGTGAGTGCGCGAGCGGTAACGCGGAATGTTGTTGTTAGCATCTGGTTAGCTAGCTATGCTAACGGATATAAAGAGCTGTTTCTACACCAAGGTGGAAGAGAGTCCTCTCCTGTCAGACTGAGAGGATCGTATAACCTGAGCTCAGTGAGGTAAGGACTCTCTCAGTGTTTAGATAGTTCACTTTAGTGTAAGTTATCTCAGTGGGTCTCAAACGGTTTGGTCACCATTTATGTAAACAAGTATTTGCGAGGAACACCTTTATATGATCATTATAGTTATTAAAGAATAAGAGAATAAATGAAACACGGGTATGTAATACTATAGGACAGTAACACAAGAATACAGTTTAAAAGGGGAGTGATTAGTAAAATATCCATAAAGAAAAAGTAAATCTGTGTACAGTTCTGTTTCATATGGATGCTGAGAGATAGGCTATCCATAGATCTCTTCATTTTGCTCTCAAAGTGCACCAGATTGATGCTTTTAACTTCAATATTTTAAAAATAATCTTCCCGGGGGAGCATGCCCCACCTAAAACATGTTCACATGGATAGGATACTAAATACATTTGCACATATGGTGGCCTATGTCCATATGTTTCTGTTTTGGTGGTCGTGCCACAACCGTGCATGTATGCAGAAGTCATAGGTGCGCTATAAATAGCATACACCCTGCAATGTGTGTGAAAGACAATAGACTTTACAGCATGTTTTTTTAAATTGAAGTTGCGTTGGTGTTTGTGTGTTGGTTGTTGACGGCAGTGTGTGCCCCCCCGTGGTAAATGATTGCCCCCCCCCATTCGATTTGTTCTAGCCCGCCCCCCGTCGACTTTCCTGAAGTACTCCCCCGTTGATAGAAATCAACACGTAATTAATTAAGACCCCACGATTTGATGATTGATAGGTGTGTGGGCTGTCTTTCATTTTGACACACAGAAAAATGTTAAAATAAACATACGTTATGTATGTATGTTAAATGGATATATCTGCCTTCTTTCATTTATCTTTCCATTCCCACAACAATATACATAAAGAAATGGCATATGTTGGACATAGTTCGAATGGTGATTAATCATGATTAATTAATTTTTAAGCTGGGATTAATCTGATTAAAAATTGTAATCGTTTGACAGCCCTAGTTTAAATATTTTGTGGAATATTAACTATACTTTGTTGCAATATATAAAAGATCAACATACCGCATAGCTCTTCGAAAATTCAAACAAGAAACACATGTTTATTAAATGTGGACAGATTCAAATTAGAAAATGTCACCATGAAGCCTTATTTTTGAGTCCATTATATAAAAAGGGACAAAGCGTTAAGTGCTCTTAATGTACTCACCAAGCATGTTCAGAGTGCCAATGGTGTTGGTCTTGAGTGTCTTAATGGGATTGTACATGTAGTTGGGAGGAGAGGCGGGAGACGCCAGGTGATAGATCTGGTCCACTGCAAAGACAAGAGTTAAAACAATAACATATTTTTCAGCAAAAAATAAAAGACAGTAGGGCTGCTCAATTAATCGTATTTTAATCGCGATTACGATTATGGCTTGTAACGATTACGAAAACAACGTAATCGAAATAAAACGATTATTTTTTTATTATTTGGTTTTTCAGTTGAATTATACTTAAAGTTCAAGGTAATCAACTGTTAAAAACATACTGTTCACGTTTTTTTTCTCCAATAAATGGATGTTTTCAAAGTCAATGAATAATCGCATTTAATAATCGCAATTACAATTATTGACCCAAATAATCGAGATTATGATTTTTGCCATAATCGAGCAGCCCTAAAAGACAGTGCCGAAGATTTTTTCCATTCATCAATTCTGCAGCTCATTTGGAACCTTGACCTTGAAACTTCTACTGAAAGCTAGGCATATCAATCAATCAATCAATGTTTATTTATATAGCCCAATATCACAAATGTTACATTTGTCTCAGTGGACTTTACAGTTTGTACAAAATATCAGTATGACAATACGACACCCTCTGTCCTTAGACCCTCACATCGTACAAGGAAAAACTTCCGGAGAAAACCCACAGTTTAAAGGGAAACATGGGAGAAACCTCAGGGAGAGCAACAGAGGAGGGATCCCTCTCCCAGGACGGACAGACGTGCAATAGATGCCGTGTGTAAATTGAAGAGATAATACATTTGCAACATAGGTAGGCATAATAAAGACTGCATTAACAGCTGTTAGTTGCTTTCAATGTCTACAACAGAGAGCCAAATTATATCAGTTATATATTTCTATGTAGCTCAGAGCGCAGTAATTACAGGCTTTTATCTTGCAAAGAAAGAGATGTGACACGTGACCGACTCATTTGCTACATGATACTTAAAGAGGCCCATTTTGTGCTTTTCGGGTTTCGCTTTCTTATAGTGCGTCATCTATAGTGTGTAATACAGGTTTTTGTGCATGTAAACCCAGATCACTATTTAACACTTATTTTGGTTAGCGCTACAACACATTGTACATGATTGGCTAAGGGCCAGGACTTGTCTAAGCGGTTAACTCTTCACAACAGAGCCGGCCAGCTAACCAATCAGAGCAGACTGGGCTCTGGTTTCAGACAGAGGGTGAAAAAAGGTGCTGCAGCACAGGCAGTATGAGAAAAATAAAGAGCTTTTGGAATATTAAAGCCATAAAATATTATTATGAACCTGAAAATGTTACATGCAATTGGCTTAGGCCTAACAATAGCCCGGGCACATTGTGCTCTGCAATAAAGTCTAATTGCAGAGCACAGGTTTATGATGCAGTTGTGTTTACTAGTTTTATTAAATATTGTCTTCTGGTGCCTGCGTAACCTTAAACATAATCTTCAGCGGCTCTGTGGGAGTCATTACACTGAGGTGAAACGAAGTATTTCATAACAACAGTTACTTTGTTTGATGTAAACCAGATACTTCTGTGCTGTATCAATGTATCGTCAGTGTGGGAAATAAACTTTACTCAAGTTAACTCAAACTCTGTACTGTATTGAAGTACAGTTTTGAGGTACTTGTAGGTTATTGAGTTTTATCTTTTTTTACTGATTTGTACTTCTACGTCACTGCAATTCAGAGGTAAATATTGTACTTTTACTTCAGCACATTTATTTGACACTTTATAATCAAACCATATATATTATTCTGAAATGGGTCAATCTGCATAATGAGTATGTTTTCATGCTAAAATGTGTACTTGAGGAACATTCAGATTGCAGGACTTTGACTTGTAACTGAGTATACCTAAACTTTGGTATTTCTACTACTAATTAAGTACAAGATCTGAATACTTCTTCCTTGACTTGATGCAGCACTGGTACTGTTCATGCATTATATTACTCAGATGGATCATTCAGTGTCTTCCTGCCAAGGCCTTGAGCTGAATCAGGCAGAAACATTAAGTATACTGCTGCGTACAAAATTAAATCATCTTATCACGGCAGCAGATATTCATACACCTTAGCAGTTATAGGTATGTTGGGAAATTACTGTACTCTGTTATCATGTGTTACTCTGATATTAGAAAAGGCCCTACGTAGCTGTGTACATGACAGGATGTATGATTACCTAGAAGAGCATCAGGACTGTTTTAGACATACGACAGCTATGTGATTAACATGATGATTGAGCCTCTATGGAGATAGACATATGATTGTCATGTTTATTGCTTATGTGGGTCTTAGCTAATCTTAACAAAGCATAGAATACTGCTTTGAACCGGTATTCACGTATCTTGTGACTGAATAACACCCTCTCTTGTATATCAGCATCTGAAGGACACTGAAGGACACTGTTCTGGGAACTAGTTGTCCCAAATGCTCTGTATGTGATGACTACTTCCATTCTTGCAAGGATAATAAATACATGTATCCTGATATTGAAGCTCAAGCCGTGAGTGATATTTTTCCAACAGTATGTTATGTGATCCATCAACCCTCAGCTTTCTATTTTTCTTTGCCATGCCTGCCTTTGCTAAACAAAAGTGCCGTTATCAATTTCTTTCATTGTTGCTTCAGCATTTCAAAAAGCCCACCCCCCACCATCTCAAATCCACCGTCGTCTCTGAGCCTAGCAGAGCTCAACAGGTTGCATTTGGCACTGGTCCAAGTAAACAAACAGACGAACGAAAACATCACAGGCATCGATTCTGTTGGCTAACAATTGTGAGCCCCCACAGAAAATCGTACTGTGAGGTGACAATCGGGGGAGAAAAAGCTGTTGGAGATAAATTGAGAAAATAAACAGTTTCAAAACTCTCTTCTCTTTATTTCCAACTTTCTTAGTATCCTTACTTCCTTCTATAGGTTTTTTAAAATTTTTAGATTATATACAACAATACAAAGTGGGTGGTTTTGCATCGCATGGGGTATAAGTGCCATCTCATCTAACAAAATGTAGTAGCAGACCTTTAAATTACAGATTAATTTTAAATACAGGATAGAGTAGAGTTCACCGATAAAGCAGAAAAGTATCCACCACTTTCAGTCTCACTTCTGCTAGTGACTGAACCAGGTTATATTTGTAGGATTTGAATGGCGTCGTAAGCATTAATAAAATACTTGAAGAGGACATTATGCCTATTTTCAGGATCATATTTGTATTTTGAGCATTTGCTGTGACATGTCTCCATGCTTTAATGTTCAAAAAGCTATTCAGCACCTCTTTTCACCCTCTGTCTGAAACCAGAGACCAGTCTGCTCTGATTGGTTAGCTGGCTGGCTCTGTTGTGATTGGTCAAATGCTTAGAGATGTCCAGCTCTTTAGCCTATCAAGTACAGTGTTACATAGTGAATTCATTATGTTTCAAAGGAAACAAAGGAGTCTAATGGAGGCTTCTTTTACTTTAGGATTTTAGCAAACCATTTACATGCAGAAAAACCTATATAACACACTACAGGAAAGGGAAAACCTCAGCACGCATAATAGGGCCTCTTTAAAATCAAATGCAGTTTGAACCAACAGCCTCACTGGAAGTCATTATAGCACTCTGTCAACAACACACTGAGATTAATTAATTTTCTCCCCGCAGTGACAGCGGACACCACTGTGCCTAAACGCTACTAACTGCTACCAAATAAGACTTTAGATATAGGATCTCCTGATGACTTTTCCGTCCTGAAACCACTGAGGTGAATTGAACACCTGAACACTGAACCGTAGTAAACATATAACAGACCAACTGTGCCTACATTTTTCATATGCTGCATAAATAATACAAAATTAATTTCTAAGGGAAAACCAAAATCCCAACCCACTCATGTTTCACTGCATTTCAATGACATTTCTGAGGTTTTCTTTATCATTTCTGAAACACTACACTATGGTCATACTCCATATTGAAACATATATGATACCTTGTACCAGTGGCGAGCCGTCAGGGCCCTCTAGGCCCTCTGTGAGGGCCTAAGATATTCTATAAAATAATATTTGAAAACATTAAAAAAAAACATTTTTTTTTTAAATATTATTTTTTATATTTTTTTGTTGTTACATTTTTCATTAGTTTTACCAAAATAACTTGATTTAATTGTATTTAAAATAATATTTCCAAAGAAATAAATCCTTAGAATCTGCCTGTTCAGTTTCTGTTGGAATGTGAAGGGTTAAATGCCGTCTCTGCGAGTTACTGTGAAGACGGGAGGGCTTGTTGGTCCCTCTCTACATTCACAGAGGGCCCGCTATAGTAACTCAACGATGTCAAATGACAGTACAATTGACCAATCATATCTTCCCTCTAAATGGGCGGGCTTTATTTTCGCGGACTTTATGACAAGTTCCGCCCGCTGTGAGGTCTATGCAAGAGGTGCAGTGACACGTCCTAAACCCGGAAGTAAGCTTCGCTCGGATTCCCTCGACAGAAAGCAGTGGGATTTCTCCATAGGATTTTGGAAAATAGCTCGAAATAAGGTCTGTGGAAAACGAACCTGTTAGATAAATGCACGTTGTGTTCATCCGGATAATATCCACATGTCTACCCTACTTTTACTATTTTTGAATCATAAATCTAATCGATAGATTTATGATCGATAGATTTATGATTAGCATAAGTTCGTTCATGATGGCTCACTTCAGTGATAGTGATGACATCGTTGCGAAATTATTAACCGAGTCATTTTCAAGATTGAGTTACAATGATAAACTGGAGTGGCAAAGGATCAGCTGCATGACCCCGCCATCAAGTGCTTCATCCAAAATGACAGGAGGATGGACTTTGTGTTTCAGTGATTTGATCATCAAAGGTAGGCCTAAGTCATTTTCAATGTGGGCCGCCGTGCCGACTTCATTCATTTGTAATTGTTACTTGGCTGTGGGTGCCCTGTCATGATAGGTGTTTATATAAATGGTGTTGTTTTGTGTGGTAGAGGGCCTAGGTATAAAAGTCACGGCTCGCCACTGCCTTGTACTGTGATCAGTAGTAAAGCTTCCCGGCTTCTCATAGTTTTAATATATTTACTTACTTCTGGACAACCAGGTCTTAAAGTATTAATAAACAATGTATCCCCTCCCACAGTTATTCTCCAACTCACCCTCAATATAGAGCGGCTCCACCACGTCGTGATTGATGAGCTCGAAGTTCTCATGGCCGATCCAGTGCTCCACGTTCCTCTTCCTTCCCGTGAAGAAGTTGTCCACCACCGTCACCTCGTGGCCATCCATCATCAGCTTGTCCGTCAGGTGGGAACCCACAAACCCTGCCCCACCTGTGATCTAGAGGAAGAAAACACATGTCAGTAAAGCAAGATACATATTTGTGTTTCATTGATCTTTTGTATGTACTCTATGAATGAAGTCTAAATCAACGGGCATTTTACACAGAAGACTTGTCTTAGAAATTAAAACAATATATTAATTGATAAAATTTACACTATTTGAAATGAAAATTGAGGAAATGTACAGTACACTACTTTTACCAATTAACCACAGTATGAACAGCTTTATACAAGATGTGCATACAAGAACTTAAAACACTGATAGCAGCCATGGTGCTAAATATTGTTTAAAAAGCCAATTCTCATCTAATTTGCACTTCCCCATGTTGTTTTTATCTAGCAGACCAATCAGATGCTGACGATAACTGCCGTAAAAATAAAAATAAAGTGTTGTTGGTTCAGTAATTCTAAACGTTGTGCCTTGGATGCAAGAGGCATTTGGTAACAAAAATAAATACATTTGAAACATCAGTGGAGCATTTTTTTTAAATTTGTTAAGTAATAAAAAACATGTTTGTGTGTTGTGTTAGACAGAAAGTCAGAAATCAACCTGACTAAACATTTTTTCAATGAACCCAAAAATGTCAAGTTCCTGACGGCGCTTCATGAAAAGTCAGGAGGATAGCGAAAGTCAACAGGATACATGGTGCTAAATATTTATTTTATTAAATGTGCCAACTGCTAGGACTGTCTTAGGGAAGATAGATTTTAGATGCGAAGCTCCTCTGTCTTGGAACAGTCTGCAAATTAAATGCAAACTGAGCAATCTGGTGCCACTAAATGTTTTTAAAGCTCGGTTGGATGCTACTCAATCGGATGCTGTTGGTACCGGTTCATGTGGATAGTTATTGTAAATTGTAATCCCTGTAATGATGCTGTATGATGTCCTTTTTGTTGTTCTGTTGTTTTATGTTTCATGTGGAACCTACTTGAGCAGGTCCCCCTTGAAAGAGAGATCAATGATCTCAAGGGATACACCTGGATAAATAAAGGTTTGAAATGAAATGAAATACATTTTCCTGGAACCATAAATATCCACAGGGCCACCGCCACAGAGCTAACAATAAGACCCATTTTGTGTTAAAGCAGAAATTCCCCGTTTAGATTTAATTTTGAGAAAGATAAGGATTAGAACTTCATTCTGTTTAAATCCTAAGCAGCTAGTGGCTCGAATTAGGGTTAAAACTTTGGTATAATAACGATTATTGTATAGGTCGTCTGAAATCGTGTTTATCCCATACCAGAATTCTCTTGCGATCCTTTTCTGACAGGAATTTCACAGGTGGGTATTTCTGAGAAAAACTAGAGGGAGAGAAGAAAAGGAAGAGAAGGTTAATGAGAGGGAAGCAAATCAGATCAATATCTACTGAATAAATGTAAAAAATTGTTCATGAAGAAATCAATAAATGGGTTTTTTATGTATTTTTCTGCCGCTCTGAAAACATGTAAGATACGTGAAATGCTTTTCTGAGAAACTATTCTTCTCTGGTTCCTCTCAATTTGAACTAAGCCTACTACTTGTCCTTTAAATCAATAAAATAGCCTGAGTATACTTATACCTCAACAGCAATGTGTCAAACATGTGTTAAGGAAGCACAATCTGTTCATTATCGGGAGCTGCAGCATAGCAGAATACCTCGAGGCTCGTTATTGAATAATCTTAGATCTACGTACAGTAACCCACCTGCAGCTCTCCACAGTGTCCTCTCAGGAGGATCACATAAAGGGTTTCATAATCCTGTGACATATTGCAGGTTTATAAAAAGCAGCACACCGTAGTGTTGTGAGTTTTCATAGTATGTTTAATACTTAAAAACGAAAGTTAGTTATAATCAAATATAATCAATTATATTCTTGTATAACCCACAATGAAAATGCTTCATATTTTAGGTTTTCTATAGTTACAGTATAAACAAAACAAAGTGGTATGTTTAGGTTGAGTTTTCTTCCTCTCCTCTGGCAGCAGTCCACAGGGAGGGGGGGGCTTCACACTAAGGGGAGAAACATTAGAGGCCAAAGAGAGTTCATGTCCTTTTTACCTCATATGAAAGGGTGTCTTATCCCATAACAGCTGTGGAACATGTCGGGACATGTTCAGCCTTGTACATTATAGGACATGCGCAGTTCTTCACAAATTACGTGTAGAGGAGGAGTTTGTTTTTTGGGTTTAGGATCCAGTTTTTTTTAGCATAAAGAGACTGGTTTTTTGAGAGAGCGCGAGAGAGGGGGGTTGACCCCTGGTAGACTCTCTCCGGGTAGGCTGTGTGCTTCAGAGCTGGGTTAATAGCTCTCGGTAAGGTCCTTCCAGACGGGGTAAATATCTCTCGAATGTATTGGTTGTTGGCTGAGTGGAATGATTTGATGAGAGATGTGTGTATGAACATTATAAATACCGCGACCTGTGGGGAAATCTTGTCCCCCGAATTTTGCGGACAGGTATGGGTTTTTGAGTGTTAATCCGCCATCTGTGTCGGAAAAAGTGTATGAACATTATAAATACCGCGACCTGTGGGGAAATCTTGTCCCCCGAATTTTGCGGACAGGTATGGGTTTTTGAGTGTTAATCCGCCGTCTGTGTCGGAAAAAACGGTATGAAACTGATGTGAATAAATGGGTGAATGGAAAGTTGAATGCGCTTTTTATTGTCACCGGTCTTTTTACGAGGAAATACCTCTAAATTCTATCGGGAGAATTTTAAAATGTCACAACTGAAATGGGCAGTTGAAATTAAAACATTTTGGTAATAAATGTAAGACTGTGAATTAAAGTTTCATTTGAACATGATCACAGCACGGTTTTTTTTGTTAGTATGATTATAATGTTGTGAGAGAGAAGGTAAAAACACTATTAGTTTGGACCTATTTTTCTTCAAATAAACTGAATCCCACCTGTTGGATTGGGATCCTTTAAAAGACACCTGTGCCCTCCTCTCCTGCGTCAAAGGTAAGATTGCACCCTGCCACACACACTTAGGTAGGAGCACACTCCATTTACTGATATCAAAATCCTTCGGGATCGCTTAAACAGATTAAAAAAGAGTTGTCTGAATTGAAACAGCAGTTAATTGAACCTGGTTCTTCGGGGGGTTAGGAAGAGGTGAGATCTTGCTGATGTTGGTGGATCTGAGCCAAGCAGCAAACTTACATAGACTCAATAACTTCGGAAAGGTTAATTAGGAGGTCAGAGTAATTTACCGGAATAAATTATCAGGACCTCTCAAAACTCTAAACAGTAGCAATCAGGGCAATACAAACAAGTGGCTTTGTTTATATTGGTCTCATTAGCATTCAAGGCGTAAACAGATATATGCATAACAAATCTATATTTCTGTAGCATCATTACGCTGTTGTCCCAAACCCATTTCAAGGTAGAATAATCCATAGATCTAACTTCCTGTTAGTGTGGTTTAAATTATACAGAGGAGGTATTCCTTTTTTCTCGAAGTCCACAAAAATGGATGGAAAAATCTGCAGTGGGTAACCTGTTGATAAACAAAACATAACAACATTCATTCTGAAAGAATCCTCTTTCCTTTCTTACTTGCAATTGAAAGCTATTCTCACATAGATAAAAGGGTACCTATATATTTTGCTATGAATATCTGAATAATAGCCTGAAGACACAGAAAAGATAGGAGCGAGTATCTCACTCCACCACTAGAGTATTCAGTACTCAGTATCACTGTTCAAAGGTGTTAGATTGAGGGTAATAGTGTTGAAAATACTGCACACAGCCTTCATCACCACCTCCAGACTTTAAAGACACCCTATTATGCTATTTAGGGGGTTTCCCTTTCCTGAAGTGTGTTTTAAATGTGTATGTGTGTGCATATAAATGGTCTGCAAAGGCTGCAACGCCTCCATTGGACTCCTTAGATTACTTACTGATAAGTTCTTTGTGCACCAGGAAAAGCACTATATAAATGTAATATGTATTATTATTATTATAGTGACATTTCCAGGCAGTTGACCAATCACAACAGAGCCGGCCAGCTAACCAATCAGAGCAGACTGGGCTCTGGTTTCAGACAGAGGGTGAAAAGAGGTGCTGCAGCACAGGCAGTGTGAGGTAAATAAAGAGCTTTTTGAACATTAGAGCATGGAGACATGTCACAGCAGAGACACTACATACTAATATGAACCTGAAAATGAGCAGAATATGTCCTCTTTAAAAGAAGACTTAAAATAAGAAGCAAATGCTGCCATGGGATGTAGTTAAGGGATACACTCTTAAAGATCATGAATATGGGTATGGGTGTAGGCAGAGATGGAGTACTCGAGTGCCGATTTTCGGGACTCGTGACTCGACTCGGACTCGCGCACTGATTGACGCGACTCGGACTTGGACTCGTGAATTCTCCCGCACGATGACTTGGACTCGTGATTTTTTCCCCCCACGATGACTCGGACTCGACTTGTACATTGACGCTCTGACTTGGACTCGAGCAAATTTTCTCTGGAGTCTGATGTCCTCTATACTGGCGTGTGCACCTGCGAGGCGAGTTCACGTACTGGGCCCTGCTATTCCAGTCTAAAGATGTCTAGAGACACACCCCGCATCGTGCTGTATGCTTTCACACATTCTGCTTCCACATTGGAAAAGAGCAGCGCAAAATGCTCATTATGTGGAAACAATATTGAAGAGAAGGCTCCGTAACACATTACTGAGTTCAGACATATAGGCTGTCTTGAACACTATCATCAGGTGATCTAATCAATAAATAAAGATTCAGCTGATAACACGAAAGCACATGGCTACTTAACATGCAGAATGACATCATTTTGCATGCTAAGTAGCCATGTGCTTTCTGGGGCTAAATCTTTATCAGTAAACCGATTTAACTGGTAAAAGTTCCTTCAAAATAAGAGTCCCGATCTTATTACTATCAAAATAAAAGTGCAAAACGAAAACTTTACCATAGGAAAAATATTGGCATACAAATATAATCACTTCTCTAAAAGGTAACTCATTTTAAATATAGTTTATTTATATATAATAATAATAATAATAATATTAGTAATAAGCTTTATATTTGTACACCTATTACAAGAATTGTAGCCAAACTCGCTTTACAATAGACAGATTAGTACAACATGACAGGATAAAAGCAATGTAGAGGAGCAGCTACATTTCAACACATATATCCACAAAGATTCAATATCAATCATCTGTACAATAGCATATAGCGTTAGCATGCCCTGCGACAAAACGTATAATTTCTATGAACCCTAAAGATAGAAAGGCAAAGTACTTTAACTTAGATAAATAGCTTGAAGACTTTCTGAAGCTCATACGAATGGGAGAAGCTGCATCTTTACTGTCACATCTGGGTAGAGGGGTGGGAAACATTAATGGGACCCTAGAAGGTAATTTGTGAATTTACAACAACATGCCTCTTCTCTTTGTAATAAACGAAAATGTCCTAATTGGAGTTGGAGCAAAGCATGTGCTAAGATAAGATGCTATGGTTCCTATAGCCGCTTTCACACCGCAGGACTTGCCGTACTTTAGTGCCACGGCACTGAATCCGCCAGGGGGCTAGTGCCAATCGCATTCACACCGCAGTACTTTCCCTGAGGCAAGATTACGCTGACGTCACTTCGTCTTCTTCTTCTCTGGGTTTACTGGCAGGCCGCAAAACCACTTCACGGCGAGTACAAAAAAAACGAGAGAAGAAGAACTACACGGGGGGGAGGGGGTATAAAGCCCACCCGCTGTATGAGGCGTATGTTTACTGGTCTTTCGATCGTTACCACTCTTATTATTGTGGTCTTTAATTTTTTTATAGTCCTGCCTGAGTTTCTTTATTTTTACCCGGCATCCGTGTGCACTGTGCACGATTCCCAGCTCAAGTAGCTTTTGCAAACATCGCTGGAGTTGGGAACTGCTTTCTGTAGAAGCTGCTGCATCCCGTCCTCAGAGTAAATTGCCAGAAGCGCCGACACTTCCTCATCATTCCACCGCTCCGGTGTTGTAGTACGTTTGGTCATAACTGCTTTAAAGTACAAAAAAACTACTCGCTCAGGTGTGGATGTGGTTTTGTAGCGAGGAAAAAAATGGCTGCCTAACAAAAAAAATCTGAGTCTAACGGGGCGTGGTTTGCAATTCGCCCAGCCAATAGAAATAGAATAGAAATTGGCACTCTTTTATCACCAGGTTCGTACCACCTCTCTAGCAGGGACTGAAAATGGCCAAAAAGAGTTCCCGGCACTAAGTAGTCCCGGCGGTGTGAACGCGACATTATTGGTACTAACGGAACTAAAGAACCAAAGTACCAGGGAAAGTCCTGCGGTGTGAATGCGGCTAATGGTAACACCACGCTGTAACCCTTGGCGTCACTCCTTGTGTGTCTTGTCTGTGCGATAGCTATGTCCATGTATAATAATGCCGTCGGTTTTGTTCCATTGGTTTGTCTTGGAAAATAAATAATAACCATTAGAAGCTGCAATGCAACGGTCCGTACAGTGTCGGTGTTATTCATAGAAAGCCTGCTAGCCTGAAGTCACATATTTCTAATCTTGCTTTCTAATCTATTTTTGTATTGCCTGGTGAGGAAAGCTATGCAAATCAGCACAGCTTGCTTCTCTTTCATGCTCTGTAAACTGCTGTAACTTATTGATAATGGACGTTTAGAGGCTCATTTCATGTCCTTTAGATGGTGCAGTCACACTGGGAGGTCTAGTTTAGCTTTGAATGAATATTAAATGGTTTTGGGGAGAACAATTTAAAGTAATAATTAAAATATGCATATAACATTGGGTCCTAATTCTAGTCATTAGGGCCGACCATTTGAGTTGGTACTACAATATAGAAAACATGCGAGTATTTCAGGCTTCATAAGTCTTATATATTTTTCTCATTACCTTTGAGCAGGTGTTTGTGTTTGCACATGTGTGTATCAAAGAGGGAAACTCACCTTTGTTCCAGATCACGAATCTTCTCTCTGAGAGGAGCCACAGCCTAAAGAGAGTGGAGAAGAGAGAAACATGAGGTCAGGCAGGAGTCGATGCTTCGTTAAGATGTAATTGATCCTACGGTGTGTCTTAAAGGTCAAACTACAACATCAGCATGTAAGCAGTAAGGTTGTGGGAGGCGTGTGGCGCAGTGGAATAGTGCGCTGGTGTTTTCGGATCAGGGGGTCACAGGTTCAAACCCCACTGCAGTCAGTATGTCATTGTGTCCCTGGGCAAGGCACTTCACCCCAAATTGCTCCTGTGGGGATTGTCCACAGTATTGAGTAACAAGTAATGTAATGTTGTGTTCATGACATCTTCATCTATGGGTGGGCGAAAAACAACATCTTAAAATGTGTAATCACAATTATGATCTAAATTGCAATCTTGTCTCAATTTTGAAATGCCCTTTAGACTAAAGCCAGACTTGAAAAAACTTCCTCCATTTGGACCATTCACTAATTTGCATTCAATATACTTGTAGCAGCCCTGAAAGTCCGAAAGCGGTGATGTATGTAGTTCATTTTATAAGGGTTTTGATTGTTCCTACTTTAGTTTTGGTCTTTGTTTATAATATTATTATTTTGTGATCAATTATGGAGTAGGTTAGTGTAGGGTGTGACCCCAACTCTGATGAAAGTTGGATTCTTCAAATCATATGTATGTGCTCGTTATTATACAAGTTGACCATTATCATTTAATTAAGAAAGTGAAAATTTAGATCGCAGCATTCATTTTTGAAAGCATGTCAGAAAAAAGGCAACAAGGTTCAATCCTAAGCCTCTCAGCGACTTTTAGTTTGTTTCCTGAAGTGGTTGCAATACCTAACAAGTTTCATAATAGACATCTCATTGCACAACAAAGATTACAAATACAATTGGCTTGGGAAATATCTGCACAGCCAAACCATGATACACCATGCAGTGTGAATTAATTTTTCCAATTAGAATAGTAGTCTAGTTGCCTACAACACTTTATGTGTATGTTAACATTACATTGATCCACTAGTCAATGAGGTTATGTGAAGTTAAATACAGCGTGATAAGTAGATTAGGAGGGCCTTCAAGATTAATTACAAATACAATAAATGGCACACATGGTGATGATCATAACCTCCACCTAGAGAGTTTTGGGTTGGATTGTTTGTCTGTCAGCAGGATAACGAAAACACTACTGGCCTAATTGTCATAAACGTTGGAAAAGTGGCTCAAGGAAGAACACAATACACAAATTAAACACAGAGTGGATTCGAGTACCACTTGTGTTTTGGTGATTGTTGACCTAGAGACTCATCAACACCTCAGGAAACACTCAGGAACCACCTGAGAAAATCTCATTTGGAGACTAGCAGCAGATCATGCAGCACTTGAATGCTTAAATGTACACAAAAATATATACTTTTATTTGTACCTTTTTTAATCATTTCATGGCCATACCAGTTAGCAATTAAAATGTCACACATCATTTAAATACAATTTATAACTGAGGTGTTTTACTTAAAAAGGTGATACAAAATATGCCCTTTGTTTTGTGTTTTTTAAACATAGGACTAATAATTTAGCCATTGTTTAAAGTTTGTCCATGTATTAAACACATCTGTTATAATGTATTAAAGTTTCTCATTTAAAGGACACCTATCATGCTATATTTGAACAATATATTGTAGGGCCATACCCAAATAAATATAGTTTTTTTTTCAAAATACCAAAAATCCTGCATTTTAGCCATGCCTCATTTCGCTCTATTTGCTCTTTCCAGCGCTGTTTTTACAGGGTGCTGATTCTGTGAGCTGCAGCTGACCACGCCCCCCTGCAGGAGTATGGCGTTATATTTGTGCCTCTATCCTGAGCACGCAATGAAACATGTTGAGCATAGAAAATGCTATTGAGCGCGCACTTGAACAGTTTTGAGCACAGATAAATATATTTTCTCTCATAAAACTCCTGCTCCGTGCGCAAGCAGACCGCTGCACGCGCTCTCTCTCCCCCGCTCGCTCGACCTCTCCAGCCTGTGCGCGCTCAGCTTTGCCTGCGCTCGCTCAAGTTGTCACAGCGTTACAAATGTGCCACAAAACCAACCAATCGGAGAACTCGAGAAGGTCAATTCTGATTGGCTGGTCGTCTCCAATCATATCTTCTATCTGAGATGAGAGAGGGATTTTCGGTTGCCATCAGGCTGTTGACGTTCTTATTACACATCTATCGTTGACATTTACAGGACATGACAGACTCGAATGAAGAGAATAGCACGCCACAGTGTCAGGTGAGTTATACATTTCTAGTTTTCTGATATCACGTTATTGTTTGCAATGCCTGAGTTTGCTAGCCGGCAACATAGCTATAGGGGTAGTTTAAGCAAACCGCTAACAAACCGTAGCCTACATGTAGCTACATGAACCCTTCTGAGGTATTGATTACTTGCTGTAAGCATTAGAGGTGGCAGAATGACAAAACATGTTTCTCTCTCTATCACAGTGTTGGGTTGACCAGAACCTGTACCAACTTCTGTTTCCTGTTCTACAATGGGCATATGCTTGCGTTAATTTTCAACCGGACAGATGAGGCTAGGATACCGGCTAAAGTTAGCAACAACACACGTTAACCATGAACAGCCTATTATTCCGTTCTCTTAATGTTATTTCTTCCAACGTTGTGGAATTAGAGAAAAGGGGCTTATTAACGTGCTTTTATCCGGGGTGGAGGGAGTTACATATTAGTTAAATATAACATTGGGGCGTGTGATTGTAGTGGGTGGAGAAATGAGGATATCCATTTTGGAGTTCCAGCTAGTATAATATAGTTAACGTGACACAATAATAAGGAAGAGAGCTATTTGTGTGATACATCGCTATTGATATGGATGTAGAGTGCATATTTGAGACTTCTAAACAGTAAACAAAAACATAACTTATGGGTGAGTGTTTTTAGCAGAGCCATAATGTCCTTGTGATTCTGTTGATTATTACCTGTCTGTATTATGTTGCAGCTCAGCTGATTTTGGATTGATGGCAAAGGGAGAGGGACTTAAGTGAGAGTGAAAACACATGGTAAGTTTCAAATAGGTCAGCAATTTCCCATCCTATAGGTTGCTAGATGTATCTAACCCTTTCTCCTGTCTCCCTCTCTCAGCACAAGAACCCCAGGGGGATTCAATGGAGCCTGAAGACCTGCACTGAGACCCTCACCCTGCACCTGAGTCTCACCTCCCAGAGTTTTGCAAGCCTCTCCCTGTTCCTTATTTTGATTAAACAGACATTAAGCTTCCCAATGGTGTGGTCTTCGTTTTGTGAAAAATGTGATTACCTCACATATGTTGTTGCTGTTGTTGTCTTTTGTGATAGTTAAATTGCTCCTGCTGACTTGAGCCAGCCATTCTTTCCTCCTCTCTGTGTCAGTGGGGAAACTTTGCATGTGTACTCCTTTCTCTGAGCGCTTGGAGCATCCCTAGGCAGCACAGCAAACCATGGGTGAGACGATATGCCGGACAACACGGAGGAAAAGGCACAGACAAACTGCATGATATGCTATTCAATGTTTATTGAATTCCATTTATTTACAATGGATGTTCCAAAAACAACACATTTAACATCATCATCATGCTGCTGCTGCTAGTCCTTTGACTCATTGTGCTGTCAGTTGACAATCATTGATATAGGCACCTGTGGGTCTCCTGTCCTTTCTGAAAGTCATAAAGATTACATTAGTACTTTAGATTACTTGTGTCCTCAATTACCATAGGATTACTGAAACCACCATGAATTAAGGAAATGGTAGAAATGTATCTAATCAGAATTTTGAAACCTTCCTTCCCACCCTCTAAATATATCAATAAACATTAGGATGTGATGCTCCTGACTACCATACAGGTTTAAGAAGATAATATTTGTTTTAAAGAATTCAAAGCAATAAACAACAGGCTCTTTAACCAAGGCAACGTTAGCCTAACATGTATGTTAACAGGTAAGATAGCTGTTCACACTATGTATATTTTCTACGTTGTAATGCTATGTTATTTCTATTTAAGATGTTCACATTTTCGATTGTTTAATTATAGTCTCTTAACTGTCTAATGTACAATGCCTCCTTGTCTTTTGCTGCTGCAGCGTAAACATTTCCCCAATTGGTATCAATAAAGTAGGCTACTTCTTATTTTATCTTAATCCTCAAATATTAGCACATTTAAAAAAAAAACACACATTGATGTAACTACATACACATATCGATATGTTGTATAAATATTGCAAATCAAAACCTTTATTGACCACTAATTACCAAAAATTGCATTTATAGCCTGTTATTAATGCATTCAAATCGTGATTCAAATGGCCCGCCACGAACTTCCGGGAACTTTCTGAGTCTCTCTGAACCACGTGACGATCAAGCATTTTGGACTTCCGCTGAAGCAACTCTTCTCTCTACATGGCGCTGGACCAGCCAATCAGAATTGACCTTCTCGAGTTCTCCGATTGGTTGGTTTTGTGGCACATTTGTAACGCTGTGACAACTTGAGCGCGCGCAGGCAAAGCTGAGCGCGCGCAGGCAAAGCTGAGCGAGCCCAGGCAAAGCTGAGCGCGCGCAGGCAAAGCTGAGCGCGCGCAGGCAAAGCTGAGCGCGCGCAGGCTGGAGAGGTCGAGCGAGCGGGGGAGAGAGAGCGTGTGCAGCGGTCTGCTTGCGCACGGAGCATGAGTTTTACGAGAGAAAATATATTTCTCTGTGCTCAAAAATGTTCAAGTGCGCGCTCAATCGCATTTTCTATGCTCAACATGTTTCATTGCGTGCTCAGGATAGAGGCACAAATATAACGCCATACAGGAGAGGGGAGCGTGCTCTGAGATCAGCTGCTAGACTGCAGAGGGGAGAAGAGGGGGAGAAAAAGAGATCTCCGTCCACCGTGTTTTATTCTTATAGAAGTAAGAAGAGAAGTAATGGGGCAGAAACCCTCCTTTTTACGCAGCGGTCCAGACATAGACATCAAACGGCGACACATATTCAGTTGGCAGTTACTTTGGCATTAGGGCAGGGATATCTAGATACTTTCCAAGGTTTGACATCATGAAGTGTGCTACTTTTAAAGCAAGCAAAGATGTTTTCAAATCTGTAATCAAAAAGCTCCTCAAAAACACTATCGAAGCAGTTCCTGCCGTTGCTACGTTAGTTCAAACAGTAACAACGGACTATTTTTCTTAGCGGATGCATGTCAATTTAAATCAATACATAAAACTATTTTTTAAATCAATAAAATCATTTTCTAAATCCATAAAAGCATTTCAATTAATATTGGGAGTCATGTCGTTACTTTGTCGAGAATGTGGCCGTGTAATAAGCGGGATAATGTGCACATTGCATAATGTGCCTTCATGCCGATCTAGATCCCTCCGCTTCGTGTCGGGCTCCTGATCAGCCTGTCGGTGTTCTTTTCCCCATAATGACCGCGTCGCTGCACATTATCCCTTACATACGATTATATAGAGTCATTATTCATTTGTTTTAAAGCAGGAGGCGCAAACGCTTGCCTCGGGGAGGGAGAAAAAGAGCCACAGCGGCGAATAAACAGAAGAGCAACCATGGCAACCATGGCAACGATGCAAGGGAAGTCTTCTTCGCTGCTTTTGTGGCAGACTACAGCGCCACTTACAGGCCTGGCATATGTACTACAGCGTCTCCAGAGCTTTCGAGCAGCAATGGCCGGCCGTGGCCCAACCTCTCATTCCCCTGATAGGTTGAGAATTTACCAATAGCCGTAGCACCACCGTCCTGACGTCAGGACAGTGTTCAAATCTAGATCAGTTTTTATCAGATCCGTTGCAGCCCCTTTTTTAGAGATTTGGGTATGGAGGAAAAGAGAGAGGGTTGTGTTTTCTGACACTTGGTGAGTTCCCTGACACACCGGGGACCAGCGACGTGCAGTCAGGGGAGGCAGGGGAGGCAGGGGAGGCAGAGCCTCACCTGTCATACTCTAATGTAACGGAAAAACAACTAAAGAAAAACTAAATAGTAATAATAATAAAATGTCTCCACTGATCTGTGTTGTAACTTGTAAATGTGATTTATGTATGATTCCAATCGCTTTTTATAGTCAAAATCAGCAAATTTGCAGAGCTCCTCCGCTACAACTACGGGTAGCGATGAGAAGTGAGGCAGGGACGAGCTCTGCCTCACGTAAGCCCACAGTAACTGGCTGGAGCGCGGGCACTAATTTAACGCGGGCACTTATTTTGTGAGCGCGCTCAAGCCAGTTACTGTGTGGTGAGGTGAGGCACAGATGAGATCTGCCTCACCTCAGAATGCGTCACCCCACAGAAACTGGCTGGAAAGCGGGCCCTAAGCGCATGCCTGCACCATCTCACTGTATGTCACCAATGTAATGTTTGTAGATCCCTTTATTACATTTATCCTCGCCATCCATAGTCTCTAAATAACTTATTTCACGTATATATGATATTTAGGCTCGCTGGTCTCATCATACAACGGCAATGAAAAAAGCACCAGGAGAGGCAGCCATAACCTCTGCCGCACTGAAGGGGGCGCAAGTGAGCCCACAGGTTCTTGTTGCTACTGTTATTCTACGCAGGGACGGGGTAGACCATGGCGGTAGACGCGACGCAAACAACAAACTAGACTTTTGAAACTAGAGGAAGATAAGGAGGACTTTTACAAAAAAGTAATAGAGATTGTTGTCCAGAAGGAAAGCATGGACTTCATCTTCAAGTCAAGGTAAGACCCCAATTGTAATGAAAATGGGATCATACTAAGAAAGAACAATCCAATATTTAGATTTTGGGTATCCTTTTGTTGAACGGTCTGTTTAAAATGAATCGAAGCATCAGACTAAAAAAGCTTTTGAAAATAACCGAATATGTCGATTATGGTCAAAATATGATATTTGTAAATCTGACTCTGAAAGAGTCAGTGCCTCACCAGCCATGAACCTCACCGCACGTCACTGCCGGGGACACATATTCATGTATAAAAGACGTACAAAAGTGCATTTTGCATGATAGGTCCCCTTTAAAGTGGACCTATCATGCTATATTTGAACAATATATTGTAGGGCCATACCTATATAAAACATGTTTTTTTTCAAAATACCAAACAAATCATTTAGCTCCATTTGCTCTTTCCAGCCCTGTTTTTGCAGGGGCTGATTCTGTGACGTAGCTTTAGTGCAATTGAGCTGCAGCTGACCACGCCCCCCTGCAGGAGAGGGGAGCATGCTCTGATCAGCTGCTGGGCTCTCAGAAGAGGGGGAGAAAAATAGATCTCTGTCCTCCGTGTTTTATTCGTATATGATTATATAGAGTCGTTATTCATTTGTTTTAAAGACCTTTGACCGGCACTTTTCTAATTTTGTCCGGAAGATTTAAACTTTAACGGACATGTTGACCAGCGAAAATAAATCTAACTGAAACTCTGTACTCATATTCATGTATAAAAGACGTACAAAAGTGCATTTTGCATGATAGTGTTAACATGTAATCTCTTTGCGCCTATACTACTGGCCTTACGGTAGTCTAGGTTGCCATCTTGAGACTGTGAAACGCATGCGCAGTTAGTCTGTGTCGACCTGGAGCATGAGGTCCTCTGTTCGCTAATGGCTCTGTATTGGTGTTATGCACGTTGATTGAATAAACCAAGTTAACAGAAGATAAACGTTGTGTTTATTTGTAGTAGACTAACATTGGTAGCAGAGGATGGTTAGCAGAAGATGGCTACTGCTAACTACAAAGTTCCACCGAAGTTCGACGAATCCCGACCATACGAGTGTTGGAAAAATGAAAATCGCCATTTGGAAGCTGGTTACTGAACTTGATAAGAAGAAACAAGCCCTCGCCGTTGTCCTGGGGCTGGAAGGAAGGGCAAGGGACATCGCCATGGAAATACCCGCTGTGGATTTGAACAACAACAATGGTATGGACACACTGCTAGCAAAACTAGATGGCATGTTTCTCAAAGAAGAGAGAGACCGCGCATACGATGCTTACTCTTTTTTTGACTGTATCAAAAAGGAGAGCTCCGTGTCCATGGCGGACTATGTGATTGACTTTGAACAGCGATACAACCGAATGAAAAAGTACGACATGACTCTTCCTGACGCCGTGCTAATTTTTAAACTTTTGGACACGGCTTGTCTAGACGAGAAAAATAGACAAATGGCGCTGACTGCGTGTACAGATGTAACGTTTGCTGCAATGAAGTCCGCGCTGAAGAGGATCTTTGGGGGGAGAGTGCAAGGCGGCACATCAAACGGAATACAAGTTAACGATGAAGCGTTATTCACAGAGCAACGCTCACAAGGAAGATTCAGACGTCCAACAACGCAGCAGTTTGGACAAGTTGGACAACAAAGGCAACCGTCACAAGGTACCACTATGAGTGCTAGAGTAGGAGAGCACATTTCAGCCTTGCATGCCTCTAGAAAAGCATTTACTGAAGCAGAGTGCTCAGAAAGGATAAGACGAGCACTACGTAAGCAGCTCAGACCCACAAATGAGAAATATGAGATGGGTGACAAGGTGTATTACAAACGAGCTGAATGCACTGAGTGGAAAGGACCAGGGATAGTTATTGGTCAGGATGGGGCTGTTGTTTTTGTGAGGCATGGTGGTTGCCTAGTGAGAGTGCATCACTCTAGGCTTTCCAAGGTGAACACAAAGGTTAATGAAGAGCAAATGGTACAAAATGATGCTGACACAGAAGCAGGAAGTGAGCAAGGTATAAACAATGCAACTGGTAGTTTAGACAGTGAGCAAAATACAGAGAATGAACAACAGTTCGGTGACAGGGAAGCCAATACAAGTGAAGCGATCGATCCTCCAAACACTTTGAGTAGCGTAACACAAACTGAAATGGCGCATAGGCCTAATGCCCATAATAATCCTGCCCCTTCTGCAGGTGTGAGTTTAAAAACAGGACAGACTGTAACATATATGAACAGAGGTGACAATACTCTACTTAAAGCAAGAGTCTTAGGGAGATCAGGCAAGGCTACGGGGAAATATAAAACCTGGTATAACATGCAAAATCTAGAGAATGATGGTAGTGATGGGCAAAAGGAATCAATTGATATCTCACAGGTTGATAATCTCAACATTGAAACAGAAGACAGAGAAGCTGATGTACTTGTAACCAAAGACATCTCATTTGATGCAGCTAAGCAGGAAGAAATAAAGAACTGGCACAATAATAATGTATTTGAGGAAGTTGAAGATGCAGGGCAGAAATGCATTTCCACCAGATGGGTTTGTAGTCTTAAGGACACTCCCAAGGGTATAGTGCCTAAAGCCCGACAGGTTGCCAGAGGTTTTGAAGAGCTGAATATTCAAGAGTTACCGAAATATTCCCCCACATGTGCCACAGATTCACTTAGACTTATGTTATCAGTGATATGTCAAAACCAGTGGGAAGTCCATTCTATGGACATCAAATCTGCATTCTTGCAGGGTATGGAGCTATCTAGGGATATTTATATCCGCCCCCCTCTAGAGGCAGGATGTCAACATGTTGTATGGAAACTAAAGAAATGTGTATATGGTCTTGCAGATGCATCACTATATTGGTACAACAAAGTGAAGGAAATCATGCTGAGTACTGGTGGTAGAGTGTCACAGGTGGATCCGGCAGTCTTTTACTGGTTGGATGAGCAATGTAAGGTCACTGGGGTGCTTGCGTGTCATGTAGATGATTTTCTTTGGGCAGGCTCATCAAACTTTTCATCCAATGTGATCCCTCAACTGCAGTCTGCATTCAAGGTTGGGCGTGAGGAGCATGAAAAGTTCTCCTATGTAGGAATGGATTTGGTAACTGTTAACGGTGAAGTTCAGGTACATCAACAACGTTATATCGAGAACCTGGAGCCTATTTCCATACAAGCAAGTCGGGCCACACAGAGAAATGAACCCCTCAACGAAACTGAGAGAGAGCAGTTACGATCAAAAATAGGACAGATCCTATGGGTTGCTAAACAGACAAGACCTGATGTAATGTTTGATTCATGTTGTTTGGCTTCTAATATAAAAGGGGCAACAGTACAGTCTGTTCATGATGCTAATAAGATAATCCGTAAGCTAAAGTCTGAAAAGGTGACACTCGGATTTCAACATCTGGGAAACAGTGATGCTTTGAACTTGATAGTTTTCAGTGATGCTTCATTTGGAAACCTCCCAGACGGAGGTACACAGGGAGGTACTTTTATAACACTTATGGGAGAAAGAGGGAAGTTTTCCCCCCTCTGTTGGCATTCAAAGAAAATCAGACGAGTGGTTCGCAGTACCCTTGCAGGGGAAACTCTTGCCATGTCAGATGGGGTAGACAATGCAATTTTTCTAGCCACACTATTTTCTGAGCTCATTACTGGAAATGCTGGACTGAATGCACCCCCTGTACTCTGTGTGACTGATAACCACTCTCTGGTCGATGCGCTCAAGTCCACAAAACAAGTCACAGAGAAGAGACTCAGGTTGAAAATCAGTAGCATTAAGGAGCTCATACAGAGCAAGAGGATCAAGCAGGTGCGTTGGTCAGACACAAAATCTCAGTTCGCTGACTGTCTCACAAAAAAAGGAGCTTCGGCTCTTGTGCTCTTAAAAGCACTCAGTGAAGGACAATGGGATCTGGGTTAAAGTGTCTGTTGAAATGGAACATTGAAAACACCTTTGTTTATGTATTTGTTTCTTAAATGTTTCCCTAATTTATGTTGACTACTCAGGGAATTTAAACATTTTTGTTTTAAGTCACTGTATGATTGTTTTATGATTCATGCAATGTAAAGTTGTTTTTGTTTTGTTTATTTCTTTAAAAAGATAGAATGAGATTGTTAACATGTAATCTCTTTGCGCCTATACTACTGGCCTTACGGTAGTCTAGGTTGCCATCTTGAGACTGTGAAACGCATGCGCAGTTAGTCTGTGTCGACCTGGAGCATGAGGTCCTCTGTTCGCTAATGGCTCTGTATTGGTGTTATGCACGTTGATTGAATAAACCAAGTTAACAGAAGATAAACGTTGTGTTTATTTGTAGTAGACTAACAGATAGGTCCCCTTTAATAAATTGGGACACTTTGATGTTCAGCCCTAAGGGAAAAGTGTGTAAAACAACACATTTTGCTATCAGTCACGTGATAAGTGTATAATTGGATTCGTGTTAGCAATGCAAAAAAGAAATCGAACATCCCAGGCTTACAGTAAATGACTAAGCTAAGGCTGCACTGTATTGGTCAGGGTCAAACTAATAAATCAATGTTAGGCTAAAGCATGTAGCGGTTGCAAATGAACACATATCAAAATAATGCCTTCAATGTTTTATACACGTACATGTGGAATAATACATACATGAGTTAGTATGTGCGATAATGTTCAATAGATATTATTGAACCTGTAAAAGACGTGTCAGACTCACTTCATCAATCCTCTGCTCAATCTTCATTTCTCCGTGTTCTTGTATTGATCTAGGATCAGAGAGAGTTAAAGACAAGGAAAGGATAAGAGAAGGCAACTTCACAAAGCCAGGGAAAACAGGGATATTGACTTATTGAGCACACATAACACACAAACCCACACATTAACAGTGGATATATACACGACTAAAATCCCACATTAATCACAATATCTCTACGTGTATCTTCAGAATCAGAATTCCTTTATTCGTCCCACAGAGGGGAAATGTACATTTGTTCCAGCAGAAAAAGAGCCAAAGACAGCTTAATGTTTAACAAGAAGTATGCATACAAAACTGAAAACATATTAAAGATCAAAAATGTTTTTAGAAAAATAAAAACACATTTTGCAAATTATATTTAAAAAATCGAATTAAATCAAATGGACATTATTCATTCAAATAAAAAATAAATAAAAAAACACTGAAGATAGAGCAAATATCTTTAGAATAATAACTTTTGACGCTATACATTCATTTCAAAATACAACAGATGAATTACTTTAATTATTTGGTTTTAACGTGCCCCTCCTTTTGAGAGGGAAATAACATTTGTCTTGTGAATATTTTTGAATAAATCAATACCTCTTTAATCCACCAATCCTGCTAATATATTTAGCATCGCAACTACATCGCTATAACTGAAAGGGATCCGTTTTGTACCAAGTAATACATATTCAAATAATAAATATGTATGCAGCAGTATGATTTAGCTCTGTACGGTCCACAGTAAGTATCAGGTCTAAAAAATATGATGCATTTGATAACTGAGTGTAAAACTACATTTTAATAGTTCATATTTGATGACGTTAACCCTTCGGAGACAGTCAATAAAACAGTTCAAACTGCACCCAGCAGCACAATGGCTCATGCTGATAATCATCACACTCATCATGACTAGTGATTAACCTCATTCAACTTCCTGCTCCTCCCAAAAAATATCTCTTCATACGAGTGAACGGCATAAGATGATTGCGGCAATCATCACGAAGCCAGAGAAAATAGCTATTGACTTGAAGCACGTCGTTAGTGAGCAACACATGACGCAAGACCTCCAATCCAACCATTGACATACAGTACGATTTACATACGAGTAAAATCCTCCATTAAAAGTCAGTTGTTGTCATAATATCAAAAAGTATATATTGATATTGTCAATGTTCTATTCGTGGATAACTGACCAGGAAATAGATCAGAAAATTCAACCCCAGTTAAATCGCGATAATGATTAATTGTATACAAATATAATACTGCCATAAAGCAATGCAGCGCTTTGGTTTGCAACACTCCCAATAATGGTCTAATATAACCAGATTGATATCTGAAGTGATAGCTGTCCAGTTAAATAACTTGTACTGTGGTGGCTATCCCAGTACATTCAGTTGTAATAGGTTTTTTTTGCAGTTTAACAAAAACTATGAGCTTCACTGCTTTATGGCACCAGATATGTCAGCACTATTAGCATTACTCAGATGTATTACCACAATTAATTTGAGCCAGTCTTGCAAACAGTAATTTGACTGTGATTTAAGTATTCAGACAGTTGCCATGAATTGTAATTATGTGTACTGATAAATGTGCTGGCATTTATATTTTATAGATCAGTATTAAAATGGTTAGTGTGATAGATGTAAGTAATGTGTTTAGAGTTTGTTGATGGTTAAATGTGTACAGTACATGTCGAGATCCTATAAGTGGACATAAGCTATTAGCTAAATTAGCATATGTTCTCCATCTAACTGAATATATGAAGATATACACATAGAAATATAAAGCTAGAAGTAATACAGGATATTACATATATGTCATCCCATTGTAAATGGATGTGTTGGAATTGTGCGTCATGTGTTGCTAAAAGAGTGCTTCAAGGAAATCGTATTTCTATGGATTAGAAAAGATTGCTGCCATTATCTTATCACACCTTTCTTTTTCTTCAAGAGGTAAAATGACTCCTGCTGATCAAATGTGTTTTAAAACCAAGACTTCAGCTACCCTGCAGTAGGTACATATTTCACATTGAAGTAGTTAGACATTCATTACTGTACCTCATGTTGGTATATGTTCCCCAGACAGCTGAAAGAGAGAAAAAGAAAACCAAATGAATCATGAATAAAGTACATGTAAAGTGCCGTGTCACATTAGTCTGTAGATAAGAGAAAAGGTGCCAAAGAGACACAAGCGAGCAGGAAAAGCTCCCATGGTTATCTTCTTTTTCTCAGCATGTGTATTGTCTGATGGGAGGATGTCCATTATTGATCTGTAAATAATCAAAACTGATCCGTGAAAAAATCGGACTATTAGTGAATGCATTAGTATTGAATTCCAACCGGGAAATATCTTGTCTTTCAGATCTTGGTATTTATTATTATTTTATTTAATCTTCACACTTAATATAGGCGCTGACCCCCTAAGAAGGCTGTGTCAGGCCATAATAGGCCGATTTTGAGTAGACTATATTACAACAATGTGTATTTCTATTTCAGATGTGCGGTGTGTTTATAACATGAAGGTATTTAAAGGAGTGTAATCATCTGATAGCAGCAGTGAGCTCTGCTAAATCAGGAACAACACAGTGATCTACGTTACCAAACTTCACACTCTGCCCAAAATAGAGTGAGTGAAGACGCTGTAAACGTTCAAATATTCTTAATGTTATCCTGTTTATACTTTGTTATTGTCATGTATTTGCATAAAAACCGACAATTCAAAAAGAACGGGTATTTAAATCTTTTTTTTTTTGGAATATTTGATTTAATAGTGATTATAATATTTTAAACTGTGCTTAAAAGGTCATAGTTCCCTACTTAATATCTATTTTATATTGCCTCAAACATCTCCTTAGCAGAAACATAAAACACAATAGTGTCATGTGATTATACACTAATTAAAACATAGTTCTGAATATTTTATTACCTGTCAGCCAATAAATTCCCCTAAATTGTACATATAAATTACAATAACGTTTTAAAAATGGTGTGTCTCCTACTTTGTCATAGTCTTACAAGCTAGTTGGTTGTGATAAGGTTTAATTAGAGATAACTGTTAACAACAGGGAAATGGCACAATAATACAGGATTAACAGAGATGCCCATTACATCTTAGTTTGAATATTGGTCTTAAAAGTCCCCTATTATACTGTTTTTCCTCAATATATTATAGGTCTCAGATATATACAAAACATGTCTCTGAAGTGTTTGGCTCCAAACACTTCAGCCCTGTTTCAAAAGTGCTGATTCTCTGTCTGTTACTTTAGATGAAAATAAGGAGCCCCTCCCCACGCCTATTTGGTTAAAAAGAACACAATGGTGCTCTAGGAGGAGATTCAGGTGATAAGGGGGGGGTTACCTTGGTTGGTGATTGGCTAATGGCGACACAAGCCAAAAAATCTTTATGACATCATAAAGTGATCAAAATCTGATCAACTCATTGTAAAACAGGATTTTATATAAATTAGGGATGCTCCGATCGATCGGCCCCAAAATTGGCGATCGGAGCATCCCTAATATAAATGGATCAGGACAAAAAGTGAGCAAATCTTTTTTCCTGAAACTTTCAGAATCTCTTTACACAGAGGGAACACATGTTTGTATAAAAGACGTAAAAAAGTGGATTTTGCACAATAGGTGACCTTTAAGCTTTATATATATATATATATATATATATATATATGGTCTTAACAAGTTAGACATAGAGATTGAGAGGTGATAAAGACAGTAATTCCTGTATTACTGTTCACACAGCGGTGCATGGCAAGTGATCTGATTTAGGAGCACAGACGAATCAAGCCAAAATCTGATTTCTGTGTCAAATGAGCAGAAAATCTAATTTCCTTTTGTATGAACTTTTGTAATTTGAACATAGCCTTATGATAGGATCAGTTTTGACAGTATTGGATCTGTCTCAAGTCTATTTTCATTTGCTTCTAAGTGCCTGGACTTGGACTTGTCGAGATCTTGGCAAAGACGTTGTTGACTGCAGCGACGCTCAAACAACTTATCTTGATTTCTTGTTGTCAGCCACATTGTGACCCTTCAATGTCAGTTCATCCGTACAACGTGTTACAAGATAAAATAATCAGCAAATATGAAAACCAAATGAAACAGATGAGCTCAGATTCTTTATAAATATCTGCCATTACAGTGGCTATATTTAATAAAACAAGTTGTTTCATAAATATAAATCAACATGTATGGAAAAAACATTGCCATTACGCCTTTTGAAAAAAGAGAATACCATTGAGGTTCAATAGACACATTGTTCAAAATACATCACCAAATTATAGGGCGTTTTCAAGTCAATCAAAAATAGAAAAGGTTGACTGGGAAGTACTGAAATGATGTTGCATCACAAGAATTGCAACAACAATTTACTTCTTGTAAATACCAATGAAACTGCAATGAACAACTTTTTTCATATCGATTAATCTGTAAATTATTTTTAAACTAATCGTCTGGGACATTTTTAGATGGATTTAACTCGGTGCGAATTGTGCAACAAAACTTCCAAGAGCCAACATTGACCTCATATTAAAGAAGCTGAAACCACTGAATACTAGAACAGTAGTTACTTCCCATAGATGTACATTTAGTTGAAAAGCTTAATTCCCCTTCCATTTCTAACATAACACTGTCCTTCTCTCCGTATACAATTGGATCTGAGATGTTACATTTAAGGGGAAACACTCATAAACAAACATTTGTGTAACATTTGTGTAATGTGTGATAGTCTGGAGACTTGGCCCCGACATAATATATTCTCAAAGTGTTCAGGAGATGAATTCCCAGTTATGATGACAGACAGACATCCCTGTATTCCAGCTGCTTTTTCCTGTATGAGGTCACTGAGTCTGGAGGCTTAGCCAACTAACAATGTGTTGTGTCAGTTGAAATTCCTTAAAGTTTTCAGGTGACATAAAGACACAGGAATGATGACAGTTTAACAGGTGAGAGACATTCCTGTCAAACAGCTGTTGTGTTCTGTATGTTGAGCTTGAACCCTTTAACATTTCTCCAGGAGGCTGGCTCACCAAACAATGTGTTGTTTTGTGTCAGCTTAAATTCCTCAAAGTTTTCAGGTGACATAAAATCACAGGAACTATGACAGTTTAACAATTTAGAGACATTCAGAGTACTTACAGGCAATGTAGGCGATCAAAGCGAGGGCAAAAAGCAGCTTCATCATTCGTCTGTTTAATCCTGATATCAGCCAGATGATCCGCTTCATCATCCGCTCAATGCAACAAGCACCAGGAACACAATCAAGTCCAGCTAAAGCATTTTGACTCACACTTCTTCATGTCATTAGTGCTGTTCGGGGTGTGTTTGGTTTGCTAAGGAGATTGTCAACGAGTTGGAGATCCTAATTAATATAAAAAGAATTGGGCAATGTGAGATTGGCAGCAGGACAGGAAAGCTAGCTGCTGCTGCTACGTCAACACCAGGCAGGAGCAGTTTACGTGGCTAGCTGTTGAACACAGGTAGCAAACAGAACCAGGTGGCAAAGCTACACTGTCAACACTCACAACTACTAGTACACTTGTTTATCAGCGACATGTCCCCCCCGATTAACCACACACAACACATCATATCTTACGTAAACTATACCTTAAAGACACGTCTACCTCAATAACAATAACACAGTAAAGATAAACGGTTAGCCGTTAGCACCCCTTTAGCAATTAACTACGGATAGCTAGCAGGCTACTTAACTGACAGCGTTTTTTACTCCCGTTCATAGCTGCCGCTTGGAAAAACAAAAGACGCGAATCCTGCCTCACATTTGTTTTCAGGTGAGTGCCTTGAAAATAAAATAGGTTCTCATTTTAAGTGCGCAGACATTTCCTCATGAAGGAGTTTTGCTCCTCTCTGTTGGGCCGAGGAGGGATAGCAGATGAGCGATTACTCACTGCTCGATTTAGCAGCCTGCCTTTTCCTGCAGAGACTGCGTGACGCTCCTTTGACTTGCCTCCAATAATAAAAGGCATTTAGTTGTGTTTTATGAGCGATCTAACAACTTTTTATTTTACAGATAACATAAATAGTATGCTATGGACCAAATCTTCATCATCCTTTATGGGATCATGACTTTCGAGTTGCCAAAACATTTAATTTAGCAATGATACAATGGCTCATTCATTCAATCACACGAAACTTTCCACAGGGCAGTAAAGTCACCTTGTTGAACACCTTGTTGATTTTCCCACTTGAACCACTGCAGCCTGTTTGGTGCTGTAAGCTCTCAGTGTTGTTGGCTCATAGGGTAATATGTATTTTAATTTGCTCATGTGAACTGTATGGCATTACACAGCAGGTATTATTTTTTAAAAAGACTTCACCTCAACAACACAAGTTTTTCTGTTCATGTTTCCCCCCTACAGGTTACAAAATTGTTCATGAACAGCAAGTCCTGCATATCATATTTGTGTTGTATGTGTTATGTCAAGTTTTGGATCAAGTTTATGAAATATATATTTCCAACTGGAATATCCTCCCAACTCAGATATGGGATTGTCCCAATCTCAATAGCTTTAAAACCAGTTAAGCCCCAAAGACCCCTTCAGCGGGTCTTTTTTTAAAGGAAGCAAACACAGACATCACAACACGTAGCATTACGGAGGAAAAACGGGACATCGTCTCACTTTAGCTGTTATTCTGATCAAAAGTCGTGTTCAATGGCATTAAAACGAGAAAAAACGCGGCTGAAGGTTAATCCATAGGTTAATTGAATGTGTCTGTCACTTTGAAAAAAAATATTTATAATCCATAATTCCATTTTTATGTAAAAATCGGAGTGTAAAAGTTAGCTGCTAATGGTAGGCACAGGGGCGCCGTAAGGGGGTGAAAAGTTAGGACGATTCTAAGGGCCCGTGACTGACAGGGGTCCCACATATTTTTAGAACATTAAGAAAAAAAATGTAAGTAACCTTTCATCAATCATCAATAATTAACATTAAAATAACGTCATATTGATGATGTACTCACTAAACTTACGATTCATTTAACTTATTTTCTTCCAAAAGTTAATTATCCAAAGCATCGAACACCCCCCTCTATTTACATGTAATGGTTTGGTCCTGCCTCCAAACGCTGTGCAGGGCCCTTTCTAGCAGAGTGAGAGCATGTGAGCAGGGATGCTAGTACTTACGTGTGTACGATGTCTCAACGACTAACAAAGTCAGGCTTTCAAGAAAGAAAAGAAAGGAGAGAAAGACAAGAGAGAGGGACTAAAGGGCGACAGTATGTCACCCAGTCTTTCAAAAGAAAAGGTGGGTGTGGTCCATGAGTGGTGGAAATTAGTCTGTTAGCTAAGCTTAGCTTAGTCCATTGTAAATAATAATTGTAATGTTTTGCTGACATTAAGTACTGTTAATATCTTCCCAGAAAATTCAGAGGTTTTTCATTTCACTCCTCTTTTAGCTGACATTTAATAAATGTAGGTACATTTTTAGCAGCTATTCATATAAATCAGTTGTCCCTCCCCCTGGTGCCAGGACCAACAGATCCATCTTTAGGCTCCTCAGCCCTGACCCCCCATAAGGCTTTGCAGTCTTGCCATGCTGTCCATTGAAAGCCAGTTGGCTAGAAAGCTGGACTTCAAGGACTTGAGCAGTGACTTTGCCTGTAAGAAGGCTAGGCGCTGGGCTCTTGGTGAGTAAGGCTGAGCAAGGGCTCGTAATAACTGTTAAAGGGCAAGGCTATGGTAACGATATTGGATCACTACACACAAGATGCATGATGAGAAAAAAACTGAGAACAGGCTCTGATTTAGCGCCACCATCAGGCCTTTTCATTTCCATTTCCGTTTTGTTGTCCGTTTACACTTTAATACCCGCTTATTTTGTAGTTGGTATATTTAATTAAAAAATCTGCTGCTTATGTTATTTTTTTTGTTATAGCATTTTATAAATTATAATATTGGTGTTAATGTTCACTTTATTTTAATTTAAGAGGTCATGTATATTTAAGTTATAGTTATTTTGATTTTTTAATGTTCCATTCAAAAATGTTATTAAAAAGGCATGTACAGCATAAAAGATTACTATTGAGGTATATTGTCAGGAATGTTAGTGTTATATCAAATAGTGAATTCTACTGCAGCAGAATGTTGCACGTCTGCACAGTGTTATATGTTCACCGCTCAGTGTCAGTAAATATTGTGTAGTTATTGGACTACAAGATAGATGCAAGCCTGTACAGGTAGAGTTATTTAAAGCATAAATGAGTGGGTTGGGTTCTGTAGGTGTGGTTACAGCATTGTGCTTGGTTGGCGTGGCCTGTGCCTGGTGGTGGGGCCCAATGTGATATATTTTCATGGGGCCCAAAATCCCTGGCGGCGCCCCTGGGTAGGCACCAGAGTTATCGCAGCTTCCAGTTTTGGCTATGCGTCACTCTCACTCCTTATTTGATAATAGAGAGGCGAAGTCCCGCATCTACTTCCGACCTTATTTCGGAAAAAGTATGTATTGAAGTCAATGGGGAGAGAACACTTATCTTTCGATCCCATTTGAATTGTGCCACAAATTACACATAATGTTTGTCAATCTTAAAAAATAATTTCCATGTAAAAAAAGTCACAGTTTGTTGTAAAACTGTTGAAATATAAGACTATGAAAAATACGCAACTAGAAAGACTACAAATCCCAGAATCCCGGTCCCGCATGCTGGCTCTTACGGAACCGACTAACTCCCCTTTTGTGTATGTACAGCTCTCAACATGCTCAGACTTGTAGTGATTTTCACCTTGTTTAATATGTTTTGCCTCATTCTGAAAGAAAGAAGTGAAATGTGCTAACATGACGGCCGTCTTGGTGCGGGACGGGACATGTAGTTCATTGAGCGGTTTCACACAAAAAAAAGTGTTACTTCACAGTTTTACGACACTTTTTTTTTTTTTTTTGACTTGCAAAATTATCTTTTAAATTGACAAACATCATATGTGTAATTCATGGCACAATTCAAACAGGATCGAAAGATAATCTTTCTCTCTCCATTGACTTCAATACATACTTTTTCCGAAATAAGGTCCCATGGAGGTCCCCCGGAAAGGGAGGGACTTCGCCTCTCTATGTGTGTGTGTATGTGGGAGTTCCCCTCGATTCCATTGGCTATGACGGTTAGAAAGAGTTGTCAATCATCAAAATCGACCAAGGGTCTTTCTCACTTCGGTTAAATTGAATCCTTGCGTCCCTCACTTGCGTCGTTTCCCTGTGACTAGTCCCTCCCACCAGGGAAGCATGGAGAGATGCAAGGAAACCACGAGAAGCAGGGAAATTAGTTTTAAGAGCAATGGGATGTCCTTTCCTCACGTGAAGCGACGTCCGTTTGTGATGACGCTGCACAGCTGTTCGTCTGACAGCAGCTCTGTCCCTGTTATTTCCACACACACCCCCGCCTCTGTTAGTACACATTTACTGACACAAACATTTGTATCATCTGTTGTAGACCCAAATAAATAAAATAAAATAAGAACTCATTTTCAAAAAAGATAAACGCCATTCTTAAAATGTATAAACGAACAATAGTTTAATTAATATTTATTCGAGTGCACAATAGAAATAAAATAATTGAGAGAAGAAAAAGAGATATGTTATCTATATGTTATCTATCAAAACCCAGTTAGATTAACATTCATTGGATTACACACTTTGTTTGTTTGTTTTGATATGTAGCACATTAACATTGTAATAGCACTTAATGACTGACTGAATGGAAATGACAATAAATGAACATTTAAAACGAAAAAAGCGATCATGAAAATGTTTCCAAAAAATGAATAAAATGATTTGTGACCACTCTGTTGTTCAGATATATCACATATTTGTAACTAAATGATACATGAATTGAAACAAAACACGGTATAAACTGAGGAGTGACTCCCGTGAGGTTCATGTGTTTTCTTCACTCCGCTGGGAAACTGCTCTCATGTCAAGAAGCATCAGATCAGTGCATGCACTGCATCGTCCAATCAGTGAGCGATACACAGTAAGGGGGCAGGGCGAGTGTCTGAGGATTTCATCGAAGGATGGTCTGGTGGTTCCTCGATTATAGAGAGGCGAAGTCCCTCCCCTTCCGGGAGCCTCCATGGGACCCCGGAAGCAGAAAATTATACATTGAAGTCAATGGAGAGAGAAAGGTTATCTTTTGATCCCGTTTGAATTGTGCCACGAATGACACATATGATGTTTGTCAATTTAAAAGAACATTTTGCAAGTCAAAAAAATTAAAATGTGTCGTAAAACTGTGAAGTTACACATTTTTTTTTGTGAAACCGCTCAGTGAACTACAGGTCTCTGGTCTCGCACAATACGTGTCACCATCACAAAGACGGCCGTCACGTTAGCAAATTTCACCTGTTTCTTTCAGAATGAGGCAAAAAGTATAAAACGAGGTGAACATCACTACAAGTCTGGGCATGTTGAGAGCTGTACATACACAAAAGGGGAGTTAGTCGGTTCTGTAAGAGCCAGCATGCGGGACCGGCTTTACAAGGTTTCGGTGAGTAATATGAGTGCAATGTGTAACGTTAATGTCAGCTAACATTAGCTAACAAGGTACACTAACGTGTTTTGTTTTAGTAACTAGTTTTCTCCTTATGAACTTCGTGGTCTCTGTGTATGCTGTGGATAACATTAGTGTTCACAAGAACAAGGTACACTCCCGTATTTTGTTTTAGTTGCTCTTCAGATTGAAGCGGCCAGTTTTATATTGACTATACTGTATGTGTGATCTCCTTTTTCTCGTTGTGTCATTTGACTTTATTTGCTGTGTGTAGATTCCAGGATTTTGGTTATCTAGGCACAGCTGTGTGTGACTCCCTCTGGTACACTGGTATGTGTTTTCCTAATGTAGAGAGCATTGATTAATTAATAAACTACACACTGAGTCTAGATCCTGACCAAATCCTTTTTTATTGTTGATCAAATGTTTTTCAAAAATGTATTCATACACAAAAATACAATGTACAATCACAACCAATACAACACAAATGACAACAAATACAGAAAAAACAAACAATAACAACAATCAGACAAGAGGACAAAACTATGGAAAAATAAACCCTCCCACCCCCAGATCCGGACCATCCTTGTATTATTGCTCATTCAATCTATTATAGCATGCTAACAAATGGTACTTACTTTATTTGTACAGATCTGCATGGGAGACGATGGCGCGATGCAGAGCGCTGTCTGTGATTGTGCACAGGGGATGTACAAATGCAGCCACACTGCAGCATTGGCAATATTTGCCATGTGGCAGATCAGCTCCACAGATGTTGAGTGCCAGTGGAGGAAGCCTGGCACTTAAAAAGTAGTCCAGCCGGTGTCTCAACTTTACCAACAGCGAGAGGAGACATACAACCCACTGGCCAGAGACATCGCCAACTGTCAACTGGGGGGTTGTAAACGAGGCCGAAGGGGTGAAGGCTTTTGTGCAGGCCTATCGGGTGACAGTGTTCGAGTCTGGTCTCTTTGTGAGTGAGTCGGGTGTTTTGGGAGCATCACCCGATGGACTTGTGCAGCCATCTGCCCTGCTGGAGGTGAAGTGTCCACACAGCCAGAGGAACATGACCATCGCGGAGGCAGTCCAGTTACCATCCTTCTGTCTTCGTGAGGAGGGTGGGTCATATATTCTCAAGGAGAATCACCCATACTGGCACCCGTCCAAGGGCAGCTGCATATCACAGACCGGAGTCTCTGCTACTTTGTTGTGTAGACCACGAAGGAGGCGATCATCATCCCCATCCCCAAAGACCCTGCATGGCATGGAAATCTCCTCCTCCTGGAAAAATTCTACACCCAGCATATGCTCCCTGTGTTGGCCAGTAGAGAGGAGGACATTTAAATAAACATACTCTTAACACCCTCGGACTCTGCGTTGTGTTTCGTATGTGTGATGGGGTGTTATGCAGGGGGGAGGAAAACAGGACACAGCAGATTGGGATTGTGGTGGAGATGCTGAGCAGTTATTTAATTGTTGCATGTAATTATTATTATACTGCGTGCTTCTTAGTTATTCCATCTTTTGCTGTAACATGGATCTGTATGTAACTCTATATTTACTTGTTATCTACCACACTTCCTTCTACATCATACACCATCATTATACATGATGGCGTATATAGGATATATATATTTGTATACATATCTGTAAATTGTATAATTTTATTTAAACGTCTTTTTGATCTCTCTGTCTATAAACACAAACTGAGTAAGATTGACAATAAAGTTGACTTTGAAAAATATATATATTCTTTATGAAAATAGTTGACTGTTGTCAAATGAATCCAAATTAAACGTTGGACTGAACTACAGCGCCTTAAAATCTCTACGGACTGTTTTTCAGTGGGATGGCAAGTTCCTATCTTTAAACATTTATTAGTTTTTTCTCAGAACAGATTTGATTTTCTGAAGTTAATTTAACTTTGCCAACTGTGAAGGAAACTTCTGTGTTGCAATGTTGAGGTGGAATGAAGGAGTCTGGATCGTCTTTAGCCACAGCACTGAGAGTTTATTTAAGAGTACATTTAATACAGCCGGGGAGATTACTTCGTTTCACACATCTCTGTGCAGCCACCAAGCCATCTCTGACCACAAAGAAGACACAGCACGCAGCAACATGAGAAGAGGCGGAGCTATCAGAAACCCGCGTTTTACCTAATCAATAGCAGATGTGAGACAATAATCTGTTTGTCTCGCAAAATGCATGGAGGCAGGGACCCTTCCCCCACAGGAAAGAGGGAGAAGCTTTTGACCTGTGACCTCAACTTACAGAGAGGAGCTTTGACTTTAATACAAAGATGTTTGCAATATCACAGATTCTAAGAAAAGATAAGAAACTCTATAATCAAGATCAGATTAAAATATTCTCTTACAGTTTCACTCTTTTTATCAATCTATTGATAACCAATTAACATTAGTCTAAGAATATTTCAGTCAATACTTAAATCAATAAACGTCTTCAGAGTTGGGTGCGCTCAGATCAATTACATCAAAAGTAAACAAGATTGAAAACACTTCAATCACCATGATTGAACACAGTCAATCATAATAAAAATCATCTCTCTTCAGTGCTTGGCATCTTTTGTCAAAAAGCACAATAATAAACACATGGAATACAACAATATTATAGCAAAAATATATGTTTAAAAAATAAGATCTTTTATCATTTATCACTCAGTTAATCTCATTCATCAAACACAAATTCTAAATCAGCTTACATCTCAAATATTTACTTCAAGGCAATTACTTATTAAAACACAATTAGAATTTAGGATTATAAGAAATCCAATTGAGGTATTAAATCAGAATCATGAGAGATCCAGCTAAGGTTCCTAGTTAAGGTATAAATTCACAGTGATGAATCGATCAATCTGTAATCTGTAAAGTTACAGTGTCCTCAATCTTTAACATTACTTTACGTTTACTTCATTACGCTTTATTCAAGAGTAAGGCATGATAACATAATTACATTACTTCAACTATCAATCATTATGTCATTTCAAAATCTGAAGGGAAAACTAAACAATTCTCAAAATGTTTAACAATCTGAAAAGGAAGAATCAGACATTTTATTGAATAACAACCTGAAAAGGAAAAAATCAAAACATCCGTTCTTTATTCAGAGCATCAACTGTAATCAATTTCAATCGCTGAATTGGGAGCCTTGTAATCTGGTTTCCTCGTTGTACATTTTACCTGGTAATGATTAAGGATAGTAACATTGTCTGTTATAATATTAGAAATATCTTATTGTTCAATACCTTATAAATCTGAAAATATCAATTAATTAATTTGTTTAGTGTGAAAGTGTAATCTGATCTGACAAAATATATTTATCACCACTATTTAACACATATCTGTTCATTGGGAATACAAAAACAATCATTAATTGTACATCTGTAAACATCTGGTCATTCAATTCAAATGTTATCTTTGTACCAGAGCTAGAAGAACATGTCCTCCTGACTCGTTCTCCTCCTCTCTTTATGACACAGAATGTCTGGTGTGTAAAGGCATCCTGATACTGTAGATTAGCACTGAGGTGCTGATTGGCTCAAAACTCTTCTTCATCAGAGCGCCATAACTCACCTCCCCAATTGCTCTGCTTTTGTGGCTCAATTCAGTGAGCACTTTATGATCTCCCAGTGAAACAGAGGCTCATCTGCCTGTATTCCTTCTGCTATCTGCTTGAGAGCAGAGCCTATTCCAAGTGGCACATCCAGATGCCTCTGAAACCATCGCTCGTCCTGTAGAGTTGTCTGCCTGAGCCCACCGAGCAGAAAGATGAAGAAGCATCCCATCTCATCAGAAAGTTGAAGATTAGAATCCTCTCATCTCGAACGACCTCGTGCCTCCTTGCCTGTGGATAGGTTGCTCTCTGCAGCCGCAGAGTGTGATTCTCTCTCTGACCCTTGGCCTTCAGAGCTGTTTAACACTTGATAGGGATGTTTTCCTGAGTGCAGACAACTCAAAGTAATGGATTAGCACATTATCATTCAATTACAAAAATAGGATAGGCCCCTCAGAATGATTTGGGAGCCTTCCTGACACATGCACATTATAAATGTAAGGTTTGTGTTAGTCATTTAACATGCAAGAATCATATACTCATCAGTCCAAAGCAGAGAAATGTTATTTTAAGTTAAATGTGAGCTAGTCCCTGTGGATATAACCCTTTCTCAATGATTCTAAATGTTATATTAATTCACCATTTACCGTTTGATAAAAGATTAGTTTATCAGAAGTACATTTCCTCTTCCATAAAACATAGGTTTGAGAAATGAATGTTCCAATATGAAATCAATTACTCAATATAATTTGACTCTTCCCTCCCTTTTCTTACATATTGTCACATATGAAATAATAACTTAGGAGTCTATTTAAGCATGGTATTGTCTATATAAGCTATTAATCGAGAAAACTCAGAGTCAGTATGCAACTCGCAAATATCTCTCCTCCTTCCTATCCCTCTCTTCCACATCTCCCTCTCATCTCCCTCTTTACTCACTTCCCCATCTCTTTCTCTCTTACTTCTGTTAGATATGAAGTAAAACATACAAGTCCATGTAAGCATCTGAGTTACCACTGAAGGCATAGCATAAATGATAGTGGGTGTCTGAGGGTGTCATTACTGAGAAATGTCAAAGAAATTCAAAACCTTACATTTGAAAACAGGTTTGCAGTCCTCCACTTAAGGTGACGTTATCATTGGAAACAATAAAAACGAACTATTTTGATGTAGAATCTATAAATTGAATATTTAGAGCAGAACAGAATGGTTGTATTGTAGCCTGAGTTCCGTGCAGCCTCTAGTTTCACCAGGTGGAAACATGGTCCATATAATGTGAATACATGCAGAAGTAGACAGTAAGAGGCCCCTGACATTAGGCCTATTTTTTTTAAATAGTAGGGGCTTTTAACAGCTTGCCAACTTACAGGCATCCTCTGCATAGCAGTATGAATAGCCTTAAAAAAACAACCCACTCTGCGGTAGGGTTGGGAACCGAAACTCGGTTCCAGATGAGAACCGATAAGAAAATGCCGGGTACCGGGTACCCATACAAAATACACAATTTCGGTTCTGCTTAACGGTTCCTAAACGCGGTAGACCCTGTATTCCAGCGGGTCCGTCTGCACCGCGGTGCTGCGGTGACCCGGTGGAATACAGGGCGGACCTGGAGAATCACAGAACGGCCGGTCGTCAGCGGGCCGTTGACGGCCGGCTCCGTACGCTGACGTCCGGCACCGCCCTTCATTTTTTTAAACGGCATCATATAAATTGCGCTGACAGGCGACAGAGGTCCACAGTTGCCCCGCAGCGATGCTCCCCCGCCCTCCCGTAGACATTTCACGAGCTCAGTCACTTCATAACACCAAAGATAGGTCGCGGTAAACACTCTGAAGTGAGGCTCCACTACACTAAAAAAGAAAAAGAAAAGGCAAAGTGTAATGCCTGTTAATAGCTTGCCACAGGCATAGCTCAGTTAAAATAAAGCACAGCTATTGTGCAATACATTTGTATTGCATGTATATTTTTCAGTAACAATTTCAGTTAAAGCTTTTAAGAATAAATATATTTTTGTTATCTAAACGTTTGACCTCTTTATTTTACAATTTTGGAATCGAAACGGGGAATCGATAAGAACCGGAATCGATAAGCAGAACCGGAATCGAAATCGGAATCGATAAATTTCAAACGATACCCATCCCTACTCTGCGGTAACGAGAGTCATATTTCTGAACCAAATGCCCTAAGCTAAGCCGTTAGTCCCATCTGACTGACCCAAGGGTTGGTGCTGGTGTGACCGGGAGGCTTCCAGGTGTTCAAAGCAGATGTCAAGCTTTCAGTTCATGGCTTGGTGGGGGGAGTGGCCCACGTGAGACAGTATTGTTCAGTTTGAGGAGCGTCATTGTCTCTGGGAGCAGGGAATGGTGTCCATTCTCGGACCAGACCATTAATGTCATTTCATGTAGAGCAGCCATAGCATCTCTGTGACTGCACTCAGCCGGACTGTAGCAGGGCAGAACTGGGTGACTCTTAGTGAAGCTGTCCAAAGCCATTAGACAAAATGGAACCACGTGCTAGCTAAAGGGACACAGGGTCATCAATGTCTCTCTTTACCATTTGCCTAATCATAAACAAATTAGTGGGAAAAATGTGGAACACTAATCCATCATGTGGAATGTTGAGGTAATTTAAATAAGTACTTATGGGTCGAAATCAAATTAACATTAACTTTGGAACTAAAGTCAGTTCAAATTGGACATGCACGGATCAGGATCTAATCAATACACCATTTTCCCAGCTCTGTGATGAAAATGATAACAAGCAGGGATGCAAACGTGTCCCCTGTCGGTGAAATTCGCCGTTTTGAATCCAAAATAGGTCGTCTTTATGATTCATGTAGATCTGCAATAAAAATATTATTGGGGTATGGGCAGGGTTGCTAACTTTGGGTACCTGGAGTGAGATTTTGATATCATGGGTTTAATTACACACATGCGCACGAAATGCCTGCTATCGTGTCAGTAGCGGGACCTTAGCATATATTTAGGATATATATATATAATATATATACAAATACACAATATTGGACACAGACTATAAAAGGGCACACAGTTTCATTCACTAATGAAAGTCAAACACATGTTTGTTTCCACTGTTTTATTGTGTGCCTGTCGCGATAAGCAATTAATTGACCTATCGGCTCTCAAGTATTTGTGTTGGGTAATCTATGGTAGGGCTAACCCATACAGTGGTGGGGCTCAAATCAGTATTTGAAATGTAATTACATACACACTATATCGCCCCCTTGACAGTGAAACGCCACGCGTGAGGTTTAGATTATTTTCCTGTCTCAATCAAAATTGAACTGTATGAAATAAAAAGGCACATTTTTCTTGTAGTAAATAAAAAGGGCGACCTGGAGCCAATCCCGCTATTTCCCCACAAGTGAAAAAGTTTACATGCTGAAAACCCAACCCCTGCAGGCAGGGCCGGCCCTAGACATTTTGCTGCCCTAGGCGAGATTATGATTTGGTGCCCCCCCTCTCCAAGCAATACAAAATAGAATATATAAAGAATAAATGAAAAATCTCTACAAAAGACCAATACACTACAAAAACAGAAACGTATTGACATAGGTAATATACATAAAGGTTTCAAATGTATTCATTGTATTAACATGTTTTAATTGGGGGGTGGATGTCACATCCTCTAGGGGTATGCCCCCCCGGAAAGATTTTTTTTTTTTTAACATTTTAAAGTAAAATGCTTCAATCTGGTGCACTTTGAGCACACAATTACTAGAGACCTGATAGGAGGTACAATTCTAAAACACCCATATGAAAAAGATCGGTTTACATTTTAATAACCAAATAAGTATGTGAACATAACCAATAACCCACAGACAATAACAAATAAATGTAACATATTTATTTATTTTATCCTTATTATTAATATTGTAGTTATTAAATGAAAATCACTCATCAAACAAAAGTAGCTTCTCTTAAAACTTTAAGAAAAGAAAGTGCAAACGTGGACACAAATATAGCCAACGGAGCTCTTACAACTGAGGTTATTGCAAATAAATTAAGATAATGAACAACATTACACACGCTATAAATCAAATGAAACAGGCAATCAGAACAACAAGTCTCTGCTATGTTATTGTGTCCTTTAATTAGTCCACATCCTTAAAGTCGGACACGTCTGGACTTCCTTGCTGCAAATTCATTTATTGTATCGTCAAATGATATTTGCCCCGAAACCTCGCGATTGATGCTTATTAAAGCTAATCCATTGAGGCGTTCTTGAGCCATTGACGACCTCAGGTATGTTTTAATGAGCTTCAATTTGGAGAAGCTCCTCTCCCCAGCAGCAACTGTCACTGGAATAGTGACAGCGATCCTCAGGGCCACCCACATATTTGGATACACTTCGTTCATTTTCTTCTCCTGTAGGAAAGTCAGAAGTTCCAGGGTGTAGGAATACTAAGTTACAGTAAAAGTACTGAAGTAAAAGTATAAAAGTATTGTCATCAAAATATAGTGAAAATAGCGACAGTAAAAGTAGTCACTGTGCAGATTGGTTTATTTCAGAATACCATATATGATATGTTTTATAATGATTGATCATTAAAGTGTTCTCAAAGCTGGTAAAGGTGCAGCTAGTTTGAATGACTTTGTATACTGCAGGGTAGCTGGTGGATTTACTCCAGGTGGAACTAAAGTCTGATTCAACACTTGATTATATTTCACATCATTCATCCAGATCTGAAAGTAACTAAAAGGTATTAAATACATGTAGTGGAGTAGAAATACACCATGTACCACTGAACTGTAGTGGAGTAGAAGAATAAAGTAGCAAAACATTTAAATACTCAAATAAAGTACCAGTGTCTCAAAATTGTGCCCAAGTATAGTACTTGTTGAGTTTATGAACTTAGTTACACCAGTGGCTATGCGGATAGAAAGACTAAGCCATGCACAGAGGCATGAAAATACATTTTGAAAATGCTCGACAGTACTGGCAAAATTATAAACTGACTGCTGCAATTAGATCTTCCTTTGTGCTGAGGCCATAAAACCCCCAATGGGTCGCGCCGTGCCGTGGTCTGCTTCAGATTATCTTTTCCTTCCAGAGGTCACGCCTGTCTCTGACCCCGTGTCTTGCGTTTTTTTCTTCTGCAGCACCAAGCAGAGCAGAGAAAGGGGGAGATTTTGACTAGAAATAATTTGAAACAATTTAATAAAGAATGTTAAACTATATTTAAAAACTGTAATTGAACTTCAACTTATATCAATTATCTTATTCCAGTGGCCAGTTGGAACAGACAATCAAAAAAAGTTGTCATTTTGCAGCAACAGTGCAAAAGGTTCCAATCACAATAATGTCTGAGTCTATTCTGCTTATCTGCTTTGTTTCGGAATGTGTTCAATACATTACGTTTTTTTTTTCTTTTTATTCATCATTACCATACAATACATAGATTTAAGAATAAATGAAACAAATAATACAACATTGACCTAGTTGAGCAGACAGATTTTTTTCTTCTCAACCCTGATTTCCTCAGGCCGGTAGTTATGAGCAGTGATGCCTCTGAGGGTCTCGGTTGTAAGACAGATGCAGGATATAAAAAACACTCTTTTGCTATTTATTTTCCTTTTTCAGCACCTTTATATTACAATGTATAATTTTGCTTTACATTATTTATTTATTTTTCCTCAAGTCATTTACTTTTGGTGAGATAACTAAAGTTTAGTTCATTTTACCCTGGCTATGGACTGATTCGTTGTTAGTTGTTACAAAACATACACAAGACGGCGGGTAGACAAACCAATATAGAAACAATTAGACAAACAAACATGTACTCGCAACAAACACCAGCGCCCTGGCCAAAATTCATCCAGTTTAATTTAATCCGAATTACGGAAACCTCAACGGGAGCACTGAAATATCTGTTTAATATGGGCTCTTCTCAGCCATATTTACTAGTAATCTGTTGAAGAGCAATAAACTACTTTATTCTCAATCAAAACCACTATGCAAATGTAGTGGTAAAACCGCTCTACCGACCGAGAGCAGAGATTTTTAATTAATTCAGTACTATTTTTTTTTTCAAACAACAGCCAAATTCAATAATCCATTGGTTTATTAAACACAGTGTGATGTAATATTCTGGTATCACCCTTCCCATCAATACATTTTATTTAGTTCTAAAACTTATATTGGTGTGATTAGCAAAATACCACCCTGTGCTCTATTTCCCTCGTGTGCCGTTCACCACAGGGGGGAGGGGAATTCGCCCTCCCTCGTGCAGCTTGAGCAGAAACCCGAGGCGGATTGATCTGACTAGTTAAACTAGTTAAAGTTGAAATCTCCAGAATTCGGCGATTCGTTTAAATTACAAATCCTCACATTGCTTTTGAACAGAAGTTCCACCTTACTGATGCTCTCCTTAAGGTCTCTCCGAATATTTGCCGTGTGTAATCTGTAAAAGTTGATATTCCGAGGTTATTTATTAGCCCCAACTATTCTTATTGTTCTTTACATGAGCTGTGCTTGCTCCTGTAGGCACTTGCCCCAGTAGCAATCACAGGGAAAATCGGCCAGGACAGAATCCCCATTCGACACCGATTTCCCAGGTTATCATAAAAAAATTCCACAGATGTAAAAAGAGAGACCCAAAAAAAAATTGTATCTGCTGTGTTTCACAGGTAATTTATGATACCGTCAATCACAGAGTCTGGTAAGGCAATGTCCAAATATAGATTTGAAATTACACTTACCAGCTCTGAAAATCTGTTGGTATCCTGTCGTGATGCCAATGTGTGAAGGAAACTTCTGTGTTGCAATGTTGAGGTGGAATGAAGGAGTCTGGATCGTCTTTAGCCACAGCACTGAGAGTTTATTTAAGAGTACATTTAATACAGCCGGGGAGATTACTTCGTTTCACACATCTCTGTGCAGCCACCAAGCCATCTCTGACCACAAAGAAGACACAGCACGCAGCAACATGAGAAGAGGCGGAGCTATCAGAAACCCGCGTTTTACCTAATCAATAGCAGATGTGAGACAATAATCTGTTTGTCTCGCAAAATGCATGGAGGCAGGGACCCTTCCCCCACAGGAAAGAGGGAGAAGCTTTTGACCTGTGACCTCAACTTACAGAGAGGAGCTTTGACTTTAATACAAAGATGTTTGCAATATCACAGATTCTAAGAAAAGATAAGAAACTCTATAATCAAGATCAGATTAAAATATTCTCTTACACCAACCATGTAAGGTCATTATTAAAAGGTACAATCAATTTGTTTAGGGTTGACTAAAATAATGAAAAACATTCATTTGGATAATTTACTGACAGAATAAGAAACTCAATGATGCTCTACTCACCTGTTCCCTTTTTATAAAGTGAAACAGTTGAAACGATAGATTTTAGTAAACTTAAAAACAACCTTCTCCAAAAGCTATCAAGGAATATACTGAATACTTGTTTTAGAACTTTATTACATATTTTTATATAAATAGTTTGAATGATCCATAATTGACAGAAGCTTGTGTTTACACTGACCTGTTACTCATATAATGTCTTTGTAACTTCAGTAAACCACTACCTCACTAATTTATTTCATTCATCACGGTTCAGTAAACTAAGTGATACATGAACCAGTTTAATCATTATAATAACGTAGGATTGCAACTCTTTGAAACTGTAGGTGGCTCTTAAAAGAGCCGTTGTGTTTGGGTGTGCTGGTCTCAGGTCAGTCTAAGCCCTCTCTCCGCGGATGCGGCGGGCCAGCTGGATGTCCTTGGGCATGATGGTGACCCTCTTTGCTTGGTTCATCTTACTGGGGGGCAGCTACATGGATGTCAGTGCAGTCCACAATCATTGTGCAGTTGAAGGCAGAATGAATGTATTATTGACTCCGAATTAAGCACAACTTCATGTCATACAATACATCGACTTTATTTGTAATTGTGTAAAAAAATTTGAGCATTGATTAGCAAGCAGGACCTGCAGGAACAGAGAATGGTGATGGATGGAGCTGGGAAGAGGAGATGGGTCTGGCTGCAGACCGCAGCAAGGAGGCGGATCGTATAGGGGCGGATCGCATAGGGGCGGATCGTATAGGGGCGTTTCCTAACTTTTTTTATCCAATAGAATAATGACACTCAGCAGAAATACATACTGTAGGTGGCAGTAATGCAATTTAAGGGATTCCAGCTGCTTTTATAAATCCTCGCAGAATAAGTCATTCGTTCTTTCACGATGGCCGAACAACAAGTTGAAACAGCGGTAATAGTATTTTCCAGAGATGCATGTTTATATTTATTGTAATGTCATTTTTCTTAACACACAATTGTCTCGTTATCAAATTACAACATCGACTGTCCAACCTCGTTAAGCGTTAATAAAGTAAATAATAGTTGTATGTGGTAAAAATGTTTGTGGTATTAAATGCTAACTTAGCATGATGGTATAAACACGTTGGCCTATAGTCCCGTTTGCAACCAGGCCTACTCTACTGTTGTAATAACGTTAAATTTAGATAGGTCAATAGATTATCAGGCTCGGTAACAATACTGATTTGTGTTACCAAAGCTGATCATCTAATTGACCTAAGGTTAGCGTATATGCTGTGATGCTAACCAGCACTTAGCATGATGCTAGTGTACTGTTGTGTACTGTTGTATTATCTTGAAAATATAAGTAGGCCTGCCCTACATACTGTAACTTAATCAAATAATATGGTATGGATTCGGATAGACAACATGGCTAGCTTGGTTGGTTGAATTGAGTAATAAGATGTGCGGTACTGATTAAGGTTGTAACTGTAACAGTTTGTAACTACTAGTTGTAATGAACCAGACGAGAGACGGACGCATCCTTTCAGTAAATGTCGGCTGCTAATCAATATGTAAAAATAACACTTCGGATGTGTCTTCTATAATTATGTAACATTAGTTATGGCATCATCAAAAATGTGGTAAAGTAATATGATTAGAGAAGAGTCACTGGTCATCTAACACATGCTTAATAGCTCACCTAACACTATTAAAGACAGGTTAAAGAATGTAACATAATAAAAACTTCCTAATATCGATAAGCAAAAACACTAGTTATATTATACAAATTATGTGACCCCTTGAGCTGCATAAACTAATAAGCAATCCAATTAAAATATAAATATCAAAGCTCATTCAAAAACTCGGAAGGCTACAGGGGACATGGGCGCAGAGGACAACTCTCTGGGATGTACTCGGAAGATGAGCTGGCAGGATTCTGCAGCATTGACTGTTTCTATGATGCTGGAGGCACCTTCCAAGAATAAAATGTTTGTTTAATAAAGACTTTCCTCTTTGTATGTACTATATATTGTAATGGAAACTTCTGTGTCGCTATGCAGTGGGAGTCACCGACTCAGGAAGGAGACACGGGAAGAGCAGTAGCTTTGATGTCAAACACATGATGGTTTATTTGGAGTTAACGGCCGGAGGATTCACATCACAAGTCCAAGAGTCAGAGGTTCTGACTTCACGGTAGAGTTGCCACGTCAATTCTGGAGAGCCTCTCTCTTGCCAGCCCATCTAACTGGTTTCGCAGAGAGTAAACAACATATTTTGAGGAGATAGCCTAAACAGTGTGGGAACACAGAGCTACTTGCCTCGGACACCTATGACCTCGAAGATTTTACCTTGGAGTCCACAAATACAGAGAAGGAAGTGTCCCAGTGTACCCACAACACAGACCATCTGTATCCCAGTATTGACCGGTCACAGAATGGGAACAATAACATTATTGGCTAAGCCGCCTGTGTCCTTAAAGAAGGTAAACAGACATCAAGGTTTGTCCTGTATGTTACTAATTGGCGTCTTATGATAATTATTTCCACAACAGTCCTCTCTTTTTATCATTTATGATAACCTAAAAACATTAGTCTAATAATAATTTGGTCAATAATTAACTCAATAGGCGTCTCCAGATTCGAGTGTGGTCTCACCTTACATTAATTACATCACAAAGTAGAATAAGATTGAAACATTCAATCACAATGATTGATACAGCCAATCATAATAGAAAAAATCATCTCTCATCAGTGTTTGATCATCTTTTGTCAAAAGCATAATAATGAACACACATAAAACACAGGTGCACAATGGCTAAATATTTGTTTTTAAACTAATATATTTGATCATTTACCATTAGTTAATTTCATTCATCAAACTATCAAATCAAAACCAGCTTGCCGCTTTAAAGATTTACTTCAAGGCAATCACTAGTCACAAGCATGTTAAAACTCAGGATCGTAAGAGATCCAGCTACAAATGTACAGTTAGAGTATAGAATTCACACTGGTGATTTGATCAATCTGTAATCTGCAAAAGTGCAGTGTCCTCAATTTTAGGATTACTTTTACGTTTACTTAAATACGCTTTAGTCAAGAGTAAGGCACTTAGTGAAATCAATACATTCATTTTAGTCAAGTACATTGTTCAAAATCTGAAAAGGAAAAGTTAGGCAAATATTCAAAGACTTTTGTAAAAACCTGGAAAGGAAGGATTAAACATTTTTAAACCTTGAATTATTACATTTGTAAATGCTACCACTGATCTGTACCAAATTAAGTCTATCAAGTATTCCTATTAGCCATACTTACCTGAGCTACTTATGGTACTTGGAAAGGATTCTTCTGTGTTTATCTAATGTTGAGAATATCAATTTCTTTAAATTATACTTCTCTAATTTGAGGATCAAATATGCTACATAATTGTTATATGAAATATTATAAATATTTGTTTTGGGCCAAAACTGAAATTAATCCAGTACTTGAAACATCATTGTAGGTCTTTCTATGCATGGATAATACATTAAAGAGTAGTGTTGTTAAGCCTGATTGCTGGATTCAAATCCACTAGAGTGCATGTACCTATCCAGAGGGGAGCCAGAACTTGATAGAGCTTGTCGCCGCACAACCAAACGTAATCTTGTGGCGAGCTAAACCCCACATCACTGGGCCAGGCCAGTTGTATTGCTCACGGTTGCGTTGTCCCAGGCGAGCCGTCATCACGAGGTGGGAATGCTCCATGGGGTGTGTGTGTGTATTCCTTCGGTCGATTTTGTGACACGGACAGTCAGACTCCGCACACCGGTAACACAAACGAGGAACCAGAGGGCATATGGAACCGCTCAGCTGGCACTCGCTCGTGATACCTTGTGTGTAGTGTGTTTTGGTGTATGTAGTGCAAGTGTGGTGCAAGTTGGTGATTAGGACACATCACTTGTTGTCATCTACTTTTGTTGGTGATTAGGACACATCACTTGTTGTCATCTACTTCTGTTGGTGACTAGGACCTTGCAGTGGCTGGCGTGGACCCACGTAGCTCTCTCTCTCTGACCCTTGGCCTTCAGAGCTGTCCTACTGTAGTTATTGGGTTAACACTTGATAGGGATGTTTTCCTGAGTGCAGACAACTCAAGGTAATGGATTAGCACATTATCATTTAAATACAAAAATAGGATAGGCCCCTCAGAATTATTTGGGAGCCTTCCTGAGACATGCACATGCATAAATGTAAGGTTTGTGTTAGTCATTTAACATGCAAGAATCATAAACTCATCAGTCCAAAGTCGAGAAATGTTATTGTAATTTAAAAGTGAGCTAGTCCCTGTGGATATAACCCCTTCTCAATGATTCTAAATGTTATATTAATTCACCATTTACCGTTTGATAAAAGATTAGTTTATCAGAAATATTTTCCTCTTCCATAAAACATAGGTTTGAGAAATAAATGTTCCAATATAAAATCAATTACTCAATATAATTGACTCTTCCCTCCCTTTTCTTACATATGTCACATATGAAATAATAACTTAGGAGTCTATTTAAGCATGGTGTAATCTATTACTCGAGAAGACTCAGTATCACCTGTGTGCAGCTTACAAAAAAACAAACAATTGTGAGAAACATATATTATGCAGAAAATGCATACCTTTGTTGAAAAACAAAGCATATCTGATTTGGGAGGAAAAGCTTCTTCCCCCTAACATCTGAGTCACTACTGAAGGCATAGCATAAATGATAGTGAGTGTCTGAGGGTGTTTTTACTGAGAAATGTCAAACACATTCAAAGCCTTACATTTGAAAACTGGTTTGCATTCCTTCTCTTAAAATGACGTTATCATTGGAAACAATAAAAGCTAATTGTTTTGATGTAGAATCTATCAATTGAATCGTTAGAGCAGAACAGAATGGTCGTATTGTAGCCTGAGTACCGTGCAGCCTTTAGTTTCACCAGGTGGAAACATTGTCCATATAATGTGAATACATGTAGAACTAGACATTCAGAGGCCCCTGACATTTAGGCCTATTTTTAAAAATAGTAGGGGCTTTTAACAGCTTGCCAACCTACAGGCATCCTCTGCATAGCAGTATGAATAGCCTTAAAAAAACAACCCACTCTGCGGTAACGAGAGTCATATTTCTGAACCAAATGCCCTAAGTTAAGCCGTTAGTCCCATCTGACTGACCCAAGGGTTGGTGCTGGTGTGACCGGGAGGCTTCCAGGTGTTCTTTCAGTTCATGGCTTGGTGGGGGGAGTGGCCCACGTGAGACAGTATTGTTCAGTTTGAGGAGCGGCATTGTCTCTGGAAGCAGGTAATGGTGTCCATTCTCAGACCAGACCATTAATGTCATTTCATGTAGAGCAGCCATAGCATCTCTGTGACTGCACTCAGAACTGTGTCAGAACTGGGTGATTCTTAGTGAAGCCGTCCAAGGCCATAGACAGAATGGAACCACGTACCAACAAAAGGGACACAAGGTCATCAATGTCTCTCTTTACTATTGGCCTAATTGCACAACAAATTAGTGGGAAAAATGTGGAGCACTAATCCATCATCATGTGAAATGTTGAGTTAATCTAAATAATTACTTATGGGTTGAAATCAAATTAACATTATAACTAAAGTCATAATTGGACTTTGCACGGATCCGAATCTAAGCAATACACCATTTCCCCAGCTCTGTAATGAAAAGGATAACAAGATTAGGTACATTACAGGAGTGTTCCACACCCAAACATGCACACTTATCTTATTCTAGTAGAGATTAGAGGACAAGGTCTAATGTTGTGAACAAAATGATCAAGTCAAAGTTATTTTGTTTATTGTTATGTACCTAATTTAATTTAATAATTAATCTTGAATTACTAATAACTTTAAAGAAGGCAACAATTTACAATTTGGATGAAGTGATTACTCATCCAAAGTGTGTGTGTGTGTGTGCTTGTCTGCCCAAGGTTTCAAACATTTGGGACAGCACAGCAGTGAGAATGTTATGAGAACCAATCTGTTGTTTATATTAAACTCGAAGGAAGCTAGACTGGAACATTTTAAATAAATCAAAACACTTGCACATTAATTAAATACATTTCACATTTAGCTCGAGCTGGGTTCAATACTTTTCTTTATGGTATTTAAAATTGGGCTCGAGTAGAACCCCTGGATTTGGCTTGCAACACAAAGTGATACTGATCTCTGTAGGACTTGGAAGTGTTATGATTCAAAGTGCCTGTGAAAGAGAGGCCCTTGGAAAACAACACCTATTTTGTAACTGTAATTACTTATTTTAAAGAAATTGCAACATTATACTTTTAAAGAATTGCTCAATTAATTTAACACATTTATTATGCACACAATAAAAACTTCAACAAATATATTGATCCTGGCTTAACCAGCGACCTTTACTCTGTTGTTCATAAGCTCGGTTTCAGAAAACTTGTCAGTAGTTTAACAACTATTTTAATGTTAGTAATGTCTATAGAGACCAATTGGTTGATACTAGAAATATTTTCAAGCAGTTTAATAAATAATGTTAAACTATTTTTAAAACTGTAATTGAACTTCAACTTATATTAATTACCTGATTCCAGTGGCCAGTTGGAACAGAGTAATTAACACAGTTTCCATTTTGCAGCAACAGCGCAAAAGGTTTCAACAACAATTAGTATTATGTCTGAGTCTTGTTCTGCTTATCTGCTTTGTTTCGGAATGTGTTCAATACATTACGTTTTTATTCATTATTACTATACAATACATAGATTAAGAATAAATGAAACAAATAATACAACATTGACCTAAAACCAGATTTTGCAACTCTGATCTCCTCAGGCAAGTCTCTGAGGGTCTCGGGGCGCAGGATGGGCATAGGGTTTATACAAGGTCACAAAGATATCTTAACATACCAGCAATACCATTTAAGAATGGATTCTTAAAGCAATATAATCTTATTTTCTTCTTACACCTACAGCGCTCACCCTGAACAGTGTGCTTCTTGTTTACATGTTCCCCTGCACTCAGAGGCAGGACATAAAAACACTTTTTATTTTTCTCAGGTCATTTACTTTTGGTGAGATAACTACAGTTTAGTTCATTTTACCCTGTCTATGGACTGATTCATTATTGTTACAAAACATACACAAGACGGCGGGACAAACCAATATAGACCCCCATACAAACAATCAGACAAACAAAACATGAACTCCTAATAAACACCAGCGCGACAGCAAAGCTCATCCAGCTCAATTTAGTCCGGATTTTAGAGATCTTAGAGGGGGGGGGAATTCTCTCCAGTGCGGCGTCTTCTCACGCCTCACCCTTGTATACAAGTTATTTATCGGTGCCTGAAAGCCGTCCAAGAGTGATAACTAGCTTATCCTCTTGCGACAACCACTAGGCTATTTGTTTCTAGTGGCGCTGTGCCCCCCCGATCGGAGCCCACAGACTTTTCCCTGCCCTTTCTCTCCAAACAACAGCTCAGTTGACTGTAGTCCGTACGACCAGCCTATATCTACTCGCCATCGAGTTCACCTCAAGGTGAAACACAGTTTGCCTATGCTTGCTTGCCACTACACACCTCTGATCAATTAGCCTATAATTTTATGTATGCACTCCTGACCGCCACCTGCTCCAGAGAGCCGTGGCGCATCGGGTGATGCACGCACCTCGTGCTGGCCCGTCTAACCATGAGAAAAGCGGTCCTAAACAACGAGTGCTTTTAGACCGTCCCGTTTGAAGGACGGTGGTGCCGTGAGTTAAAACCTATAGGCAATAAGCTGTGACTTTCTCCCTCTCAGCCTGCACTGCTCCAGCCCCACACACACACGGTGAGGTTTCTTTTACACACACACACACAAGCCTGCAGCTGGAGCCGTGTTGTTACAGAGAGGTGATAGCAGCAAATATCTTTGGCTGCTTATTTTCAACTGCTGTGCTTAGCCACTAAGACCCTCAAAATCCGGCGATTTGTCCAATACAAATCTTTTACATTGCTTTCAATTCACACAGAAGCTCCACCTCACTGATGCTCTTTCCTTAAGGTATCTCTAAACATGAGCTGTGTATGCCTGTATGGCACTTCCGTCCCGAGCAGCATACACAGAGGAAATAAGCCAGGACTGAGTCCCCAGACACTGATTCCCTGGGTTTATCATCCCCAAATGTTCATTAACCAAAAGGAAACGCAGCCGATCAGTTTCACAGGTAATTTTAGGATACCGTCAATCACAGATTCTGATAAGGCAATGTCCAAAGTAGATTTGAAAATCACACTTACCACAATCTGTAGATTTATTGGCACCCTGCCGACAACGCCAATTTGTAATGGAAACTTCTGTGTCGCTATGCAGTGGGAGTCACCGACTCAGGAAGGAGACACGGGAAGAGCAGTAGCTTTGATGTCAAACACATGATGGTTTATTTGGAGTTAACGGCCGGAGGATTCACATCACAAGTCCAAGAGTCAGAGGTTCTGACTTCACGGTAGAGTTGCCACGTCAATTCTGGAGAGCCTCTCTCTTGCCAGCCCATCTAACTGGTTTCGCAGAGAGTAAACAACATATTTTGAGGAGATAGCCTAAACAGTGTGGGAACACAGAGCTACTTGCCTCGGACACCTATGACCTCGAAGATTTTACCTTGGAGTCCACAAATACAGAGAAGGAAGTGTCCCAGTGTACCCACAACACAGACCATCTGTATCCCAGTATTGACCGGTCACAGAATGGGAACAATAACATTATTGGCTAAGCCGCCTGTGTCCTTAAAGAAGGTAAACAGACATCAAGGTTTGTCCTGTATGTTACTAATTGGCGTCTTATGATAATTATTTCCACAACATATATAATTTTTATTAATCTTACCACCAGACACAACATGAACAAATGAATGATACACATCAGGACAGTAACTTAAACTTCAGTATTTTAGGTGTACAGAAACCTCTACTCATGTTGTTAAATGATATACAGCAATATCTTCCATAAAACGTAGTTGATTGATTTGAATAATAATTACTACCACTGCACAAACAGTGAAAAATGATATGCCTACAATTTATGAATTTGTCTTCTCTGTGGGTTGTATACTCTTCATTCTTTATGCAAATTAATTATAATTATTATTTTTCAAAGTTCGTTTATGATTCATTCAAAGCATTAAAATAAATGAGAAACAGAGAGCGTCATATACCTTTAAGAAATACGTGGGGGCGGGGTTCATAACCCTTTAGGAAACGCCCCTATAAGATCCGCCCCTATACGATCCGCCTCCTTGCTGCGGTCTGCAGCCAGACTCTATTGGGGAAGAGAGAAGAATAAAGAAAACAGATCAACTTTATTATCGGATATTAAAAATTCAATTTCAAAACAAGTTGCCGCTCCTACAGTTTTCTAGTATGTAAAGATGATTTCACATGACCTATGCAAAATATCACACTCAATACATGTGTGTCTCTGGGGGGTGCATTGTGCCTTTGATGTATATAAATAATATACCATAACCAAATACTATTACGTACAGTGGAAATCAGGTTGCCAGAGCAGGTCAGTGTGCATGTTCCTCAACGTCTCAGCAGTTACAGGTGAGGTAAAGACAATAAAAGAGAAAAAGGTCAGTAACAACACTTAGTTTAAAGTAACAACACTTTGAAACACTTTGAATAATTATCTCTTCTAACTATTTTCTCTCAGTAAGCACACAACGACTGTCTTTCCAACAAACAGATTGACTCACCCTCACTGTCATCACAATGAAACACGTCCAGAAGAATGTCATGCAAAGCTCCCTGCCTGCCTTCGACTCTCCCTGAACTGCTTCCTTAGCACCCGGTGGAGGGCGCAGTAGGCTACTCTTCAAATGTTTCACGAAATACTTACCATCATGACTACTCTTACTGTTTAACATTTTGGTTTACTTCATGTAATAAAATAATAACTTCATGGTAAGGCTACTAAAAATGACAAGGCTAAGTAATGTAATGCTAACTAACGTGTTCGCTACTCGTCGCTACTAGCTAGGTAGCTAACTTGACTATGTTCCATGCACAACATGTATATTACCTATGATATTACCTGATATGTCTAATCTAGCGACTCCTGGTCCTTTCATCAGACGGGAAGCGATAGAACGAGCAAGTGGTATGATCACTTTTGTGATTACAACCTGGTACAAACCACACAGGCATCTTGTAAAAGTGAACCAACCACTTGGAGCATTATCGCCGGTGACATCACTTACGCGACCCAGAATGGGATTTGGGATTTGTAGTCTTTGTAGTCGCGTATTTTTCATAGTCTTATATTTCAACAGTTTTACGACAAAATGTGACTTTTTTGACATGGAAATGATTGTTTAAGATTGACAAACATCATATGTGTAGTTCGTGGCACAATTCAAACGGGATCAAAAGATACGTTTTCTCTCTCCATTGAATTCAATGTATAATTTTTCGCTTCCGGGGTCCCATGGACCGGAAGTAGATGGGCGTGACTTCGCCTCTCTATAGCTCCTCCATTATCGCTCCTCGCTCCTCGATCCTCGGTCCTCTGGCAAAAATAAGGCCACTGGGACGCTACTCAAGATGGCGTAGACAAATCAACTTCCGGTGAGACCGAGACCGAGGAGCGAGGAAATGAAAAATAAGAGAAGTGAGAAGGGCCGCAAGGGGGGCCAGAGATATGGAAAATCCACCCAAATGACCCCAGAAGTGTTTTGTTTTTTGCTAAACCTCTCTAAAAAGGTCAAATTTCACTTGTTTTGCATCAATCTTGATACAGGGTATTTATTATATGTTGTAGTTTGGATTCCTAAAGCTTTTAGTCTACCATCCCATCATTCAAGGGTGGTTTTCACTATAAGTAATTTATTTTTTTGGACGGACACAATAATTTACATTTGTTTTACTGTGTTCAATCTGAATTTACTTTAAAATAAAAACATCTATATTGATTCTGACACTTCTACACTCACGTAACCTTGCTTCGAGAAAAAAGATTATTAATGTAACCCTTTTAGAAGGGAAGATTATGGTCATTTGTTCTGGGAATGTCATTTTCTAGCCTGAGACCTGAAAAACAGGCTCGGGGCTTAAGGTCAACTCAAAGAATGGTTGAGAAACAAACAGACGTGCAATGACTGCTAAATGCAGTTTATTACAGGGGTATCTCCTCTCGCACTTTATGTAGCTCTTGTATCTTCTCTTGCACTTTAATAATAATAATAATAATTCATTTATTTTATATAGGCGCCTTTCAAGGCTCTTAAGGTCGCCGTACAAACACATAAAAAACAAGATACACAATACATAACACCAGCATAAGAGACATAAACAAGACAATGCAGTATATAAATCAATCAAATAACCAAATAAATAAAAACAGAGGATGTGTGATGGATAATGATCAGGGTGGATATGCGAGTGTGAAGAGATATGTTTTGAGGCGTGATTTGAAAATGGGGAGAGAGTCAGTGTTGCGGATGTCAGGTGGGAGGGAGTTCCAGAGGCGGGGTGCAGAGCGGCTGAAGGCTCTAGACCCCATGGTGGTTAAACGGAAGGGGGGTGCAGTGAGGCTGAGGGAAGCAGAAGACCTGAGAGTGCGGATGGGTGTGTTGATGTGCAGGAGGTCGGAGAGGTACAGAGGAGTGAGGTTATGGATGGCCTTAAAGGCGAGGAGCAGAATCTTAAAAACGATACGGGATTTGACGGGGAGCCAGTGAAGCTGCTGAAGAACAGGAGAGATGTGGTTAATGGAGGGGGTTCTGGTGATGATGCGGGCGGCAGAGTTCTGGACCAGTTGAAGTCTGTGGATGGACTTTATATGTCGTAGCTGCTATACTGCCATGGTAAATACTTGTGTATGCTGCTCTTGCTCTTTTTGCACATGTATTTATTTGTTGCTATGTTTATAAATGTCATGTTCTTATATGTTGTATGTGAGGGACTATGGATGGAAATTAGCTCAAAGCTCAAATCCGGCATATTTACACTTGAAGCATTATTTGTCTTAAGTGTTCATTAATGTGCATTGTCCCTATTCAAATAAACAATTCAATGAAATTAATTATCTCAGGTGCTGCATTAATGCTTCTCCACGGTTTAATTATGGACTGGTCTATATAATCTCTTAAATATGAAATACATATGCAAAGACAGACAACAGACTGTGTAAATGTTCTACCAGTGATATTCCCAATTGACTATTGATGCATTAGTGGTGACTTGAGCAACACAAACAAATGCATATCCCTGCGATTTCCTGTGTGTGAGATTGACATGACGTACAAACATTGCTCACGTTGTGCCTCTTCACCCATACATCTTAGTTCTTACTCTTTTCCTTCACTGATGGTATCGATGTAATTTGGTTGTGTGTGTAGACGGTGGAAGCAGGAAGAGGCATGTGCCTTGATCCCTGCCGAGTCGATGCACAACTGTTGATTGGTGTCAGTGCCAGAAACACTTTTTAGGAGCAATGCGCTCATGGTATCGATGTAATTTGGTTGTGTGTGTAGACGGTGGAAGCAGGGAGAGGCATACATGTGCCTTGATCCCTGCCGAGTCGACGCACAACTGTTGATTGGTGTCAGTGCCAGAAACACTTTTTAGGAGCAATGCGCTCATGGTATAGATGTGGCGCATACATCTTAGTTCCTACTCTTTTCCCTCACCCTATCCTAAGGGAGTGCATTTACGTAGACGTTGTGCCTCTCCACCTCTGTTCCTTACTTCTTACTTGCTACCCCTTTCCCTCAACCTATCCTAAGGGAGTCCATGTACGTAGACACGTTAGTTTAGCTGCTATCGGCTTAGACTGTCGGGCGACACCTTACTTCTTCCTTCCGTCTATCTGTACCTCTCATGTTCCGAATAACCCAGCTTCCCCCAAATGTATTTTTGGTGTCTATATCTACGCCGGGTTCCTGAGTCGTGGCTGATCCTGTTGCTGCGGTCCTGTGTCCTGGATCCTGCATCCTGAGTCCTGGATCCTGAGTCCTGGATCCTGAGTCCTGGATCTGAGTCCTGGATCCTGAGTCCTGGATCCTGAGTCCTGGATCCTGAGTCCTGGATCTGAGTCCTGGATCCTGAGTCCTGGATCTGAGTCCTGGATCCTGAATCCTGGATCTGAGTCCTGGACTTCGAATCGTGGCTGAACCTGTCACTGTGGTCCTGCCTGACTCTCATACTTCCCTGATGGCTCCCACAGGATTGTTGACATCCTCGTGGATTCATCTTCTTATTATAGACACATGCATTTCCAAAAATGTGGTCTACCTATGCTGTAAATTATCTCTTCGATTTACACACGGCATCTATTGCACGTCTGCCCGTCCTGGGAGAGGGATCCCTCCTCTGTTGCTCTCCCTGAGGTTTCTCCCATTTTCCCTTTAAACTGTGGGTTTTCTCTGGAAGTTTTTCCTTGTACGATGTAAGGGTCTAAGGGCAGAGGGTGTCGTATTGTCATACTGATATTCTGTACACACTGTGAAGTCCACTGAGACAAATGTAACATTTGTGATATTGGGCTATATAAATAAACATTGATTGATTGATTGCTTTAATCTACAAAACTGAACATCCCTGTATATGTTTGCACATTCCTGTTCCTTTTGAAATTAAAATATTTTCAATGTATTTTCCTCTCTTGGATATTATTGTTGAATGTATATGCACCATTACACCAAAGCATATTCCTGTATGTGAAAACCTACTTTTCAATAAACCAGACTCTCCTCATTTTATCTTTACAGCCAATAAATCAAGAGAGAGAGGCATCGATTCACATCTTCCTGCAAGCTGAGTCAAGTTAACAGTATATTAATAATCTGCAGGCAGTGCACAGAGGCGTCACGCATCAGCAGGACATTTAAAAAAGTATGGTCTGAAGAAAGTAAAAGCAGAACAACACATTTCCCCGCTGTCTTTGTACTCTGAAACTTGGCAGAATGCGCTGATAGGAGCACTCAGCTGGGGATAATTATGTTGTTCAGATCTTGAATGGCGCAGCTCATTTTCTCCTGACATGCAGTTGCCAATTTGAAATCACTCGGACGGTAGAAACGAGCTGACTGTGTTGACATATGACACGTTCACAAATTGAAATTCTGAGTAGGAATGAATTGAATCACAGCAAGATTTTTTTTTAAGCATTTTTAAGTAGAACCTTTACAGCATGTCTAGAAAGACTATTTATTTCACATCAGGAGGTTGTAGTCCCTGGAGCTTACTGAAATACACAGAATTATTTTATAATTCAGTCAGGTAATGGTAATTCCCTATGTATTGCTCATATCAAAAGCAGGCCTTTATCAGTAAAAACTGCTATTTGATATTAGAGGAAGAGAAACACATTTTCAGTTTAATTTACAAAGACATAACGACGAAGAGTTTCTATGCTCTGTGTTTGTTTTTTTCACGTTTTGATGTGATTTGGCTTATACTATCCCTCAGAGATAACTTATAGAACAACCCATCTGTCAGGGGAGGAGTTTGGTAATTGACCATCTGACAGCTGTTAATAGTGGGGATAGGCAAGAAAACATCCACCATATGTACTCTGCAGCATCATCAAAAGCAAAAACGTTGGGAACTGACACTGGCAACTGAGCACCATCGCTGCAGGGGATAATGCAGAGGGAAAGCAGAGTTATAATCACATGAACATCTACCACTTATTAAGAGTCGTATCTCAGAGGTTTTTACTACTTATGTTCGACAATGACTTTTCAGTCTGTGGGTCAGTCCACCGCTTTGTTCCAGATGGAAATATCTAAAGATCTGCTAAGTATATATTATCTTAAAGGGGCCCTATTCTTTTTTGGGTGTAGTTTGTTCTAGAGGTTATTGTGCATGTAAATGATCTGCAATGCTAATATTCTCCATAGGACTCCTTTGTTTACTTCTGGAACATAATGACATCACTCAGTAACACTCGCAATTCTATTGTCTGGCGCTCCAACAAATTGTACGTGAAAGGCTTAGTGGCGGGACATCTCTAAGCGGTTGACCAATCACAACAGAGCCGGCCAGCTAACCAATCAGAGCAGACTGGGCTCTGGTTTCAGACAGAGGGTGAAAAGAGGTGCTGCAGCACAGGCAGTATGAGAAAAATAAAGACCTTTTTGAACATTAAAGCTTGGAGACATGTCACAGTAGAGGCACAACATACAAATATGAACCTGAAAATGAGCATAATATGTCCTCTTAAAACTAGATAATATAAGCAAATTGCATGTTTGAGGTATGTAGAATTAAAACGACTCAACAGATAGTTAAAAACAGCAGCAGGCATACTGTACAGGCAGCAGTTGTTTTGTGAGGCATTCACAGATGGCTTACAGGACAACAGAAATTACCGGCTTGAGGTGGAATGTCGTAGCACTTGCCAACATCCCATTTTGTTCCATTTACAAATAACCATTACATGCCAAATAGATATCCAAAAATATTACTTTCCCCCACTGTGAAAAGTCCAAATACTCAGACCCTTATTACATTACATGTTACTTGTTAGATGCTTTTATACAAAAGGCATTCTTACATTAAAGGTAGACTACTCTGTCCTTTCACTTCCTTCTTTCTTTTTTGTTCCTCCTAAATACTGCATGTGTATTAGGAGGATCAGGGGATGATGGATGTGATGTGGTACACCTGCTCTTATCCACTTCTCCTCCGGTACTCAACATCTCCGGATAAACTCAATAACTCAAGATGGGAAAAAGTAAGAAAAGGGCATCAACATTACAGGAGCAGACATTACATTACATGTCACTTGTTAGATGCTTTTATCCAAAGCGACATACATACTCAATACTGTGGGCAATCCCCACAGGAGCAATTTGGGATGAAGTGTCTTGCCCAGGGACACAACGACAAGCTGACTGCAGTGGGGTTTGAACCTGTGCTCCCCTGATCCGAAGACCAAGGCATTAGTCCACTGTGCCACACACCTCCACTTATCTACTGCTCACCTATGCTTCATCACATAGACATGGGAAATTAAAAGGTACTTCACGAAATTGGGTTAGAATGTTTGTATTTCAACTAGTGCTGTCAAAATTATCGCGTTAACGGCGGTAATTAATTTTTTGAATTAATTGCGTTAAAATATTTAACGCATGTGCAGAATGGCCCGCCCCATACGTGCCACCAGTGGCAGCGCCAGGGTATGGCTGGGGTAGGCTACACCCATACCAAGAAATGGCTTAGCCCCACCATGAAAAATGATGTTAAAGTAAACCAAATAAAGTCTGCCAACTCGCGCGGAGTAAATTGCACAGACAGCAGTTAGTAAGATTGATTTCAGTAGCCACGGTTTTGAAAACTTTTGTCACGTAGTGATCGTCTTCTCAATAGAACATCTTTGATAACGGCGTGGTGTTGTTGCAGGAAGTCCCGACGGAGAATACTTTTGCTGTAGTACAGGGGTGCACATAACTGGTACGCAGGTTATGTGCGTAATCTGAAATGCGTACCGTCACTTGTGTCACAAAGCGCATTTGCGTACCGACGTACTTGTGAAGCTTTTCCAGAAGGCGGTTAGATCACCGGACGACAGAGTCGGTCTCCGTGTGCACAGACAGGGCTGCTGTTAACGTCGGTCTGTACAACGGAATTGTGCCAAAACTACGCCAACCGGCTGCGGAGGGAGACTCCCCCCCCCCCTTCACTGGAGAACTGCGCTAAAACAGCTGATCACAACGTTCACACTCTGTGGTCACGAAGTACTCCACTAGCCCCCCCCCGTCGACTTTCCTGAAGTACTCCCCCGTTGATAGAAATCAACACGTAATGAATTAAGACCCCACGGTTTGATGATTGATAGGTGCAGTGGCGGCGGGTCATTAGGGGCAGGTGGGGCACAGCCCCACCTAGTGTCAGAAGAAAGTATTACAAATAATGATTACAAAAAAATACTAAAAAATAAATAAAAAAACATATAAAATATATTTTAAGGTCATGTTTAATAATCTGATTCGTCTGTACATTTCTGTTTTAGTCTGTGTTCTTCTAATTAGTGTCTAGAGTGCCGTTTTGAGCTGTTTAGAGCCATGTGGGACAAAACCCGATCCTGCCCCTCCCTCTCACAGTCTAAGTGAACGGTGATTGTAAAAACTACACTGCGCATGCTCAGAGTATTTTTCTATTTAATGTGTGTGGCAAAAAAATAATGACCGTAGGGGCATAGTGCTCCCATCCCCACCATACATCATCTCACATAATTCAGAATTGATTGGCTGTAAGTACTCACCTGTGCAGTGCTGCGAAACGTCACGTGTAGTTTGAAGAGGAGACGAGAGAGCAGCATATAGCTAACATCACCAGCGATTAAAAGAAGTAAAAAACTGAAAGAAAATGAATGAAGTTGACCATTTACTGGAGCACACATTTGAGACACTTAGTCTCGGAGAGAAACTGGAGGTAAAGCGCCTCGGTGCCCACCATCCACCGGATTTCCAAATGGTCCAGACTACGGGCAAAGTTAAACGTGGGTTTAACGCTGAGTGGTTTGCTAAAAAGAAATGGCTAACGGCGAGCATCCAGAAGAATTCCCTCTTTTGCTTTCCTTGCCTGCTTTTTGGTGAAGATCAAGGTACTTGGTCGAGGACAGGTTACAAGGACTTAAAGCATCTTTCGGAGAGGACAATGAAGCATTAGAGCAGCAACAGTCATTTGGAAAATGCCGTAAAATTGGGATTACTTGGAAGGGTGAATGTTGCAGCTCAGATTGACAGCGCCTACAGACGCGGCATTGATTCTCATAATAGGAAGGTGGAAGAAAACAGGTACGTGCTTGGTCGGATCATCACCTGTATTAAACTGTGTGGGAAATGTGAGACAGCACTGCGGGGCCACAACGAGTCGGCGGACTCTCTGAATTCAGGGATATTCAGGTCAATTTTCGAGACAATGTGTGAGGGCGATTCCAGGCTTCAACGGCACTACGAAGCTCAGCTTGTTTTCAAAGGGACATCAAGCACCATACAGAATGAACTCTTGGACTGCATGTATGATGTGTACAGGGAGGAAATAGCCAAGCAAGTGGACAACACATCATTTGTTGCCGTTCAGGCCGACGAGACAACCGATGTCTCCTGTAAATCGCAAATGGTGATTGTGCTGCGATACATTATGCCTGACCTCACAGTTACAGAGCGTTTTTTGGAGTTTGTGGAAGTAAAGGACAAAACTGGTGTAGGTCTCTCTAACAGCATCAAGGCTGTTCTGGAACCCCTGAAGCTGAAAGAATAGCTAATCGCTCAGACCTATGACGGGGCGGCCGTCATGAGCGGTAACGTGCGCGGGGTACAGACGGTGATGAAGGAGACGTACCCAAACGCTCAGTTTGTTCACTGCTACGCCCACCAACTGAACCTGACCCTGCAGCAACTGTGTTCAGCAAGGATGAGCATCCTGAAGGTGTTTTTTGCAGATCTAACTGCTTTTTCCACTTTTTTCTCCGGTGCTCCAAAACGTGTTGCAGCTCTTGCAGAGGCAACACAGAGACGCATCCCACGGCCACCGGCTGTGAGATGGAACTGTAAAAGCAGAACTGTGAACGCGGTTTGGGAGACCCGAGATGCACTACTTCAGTGTATGAAGCATATACGCGCACAACCAGGATGGGATGCGGTCACCATAAGTGAGGCATACGGCCTGTCAAAGAAACGGCGGGACCGAAGCATTTATGCAGCTCCTGGAGTTTTTTTTCGTTGCTTATGCCAGAAGTGGATGTTCTATACAACACTCTGCAAAAACGAAGCATCGATGCACCTGGGATCAACAGCGCGCTCTGCCGTTTCAAGGAAAATGTTCAGAAAATGAGGCAGAAAACTGATGCATTGGCCGCCACTGCTCATATATGCATTGGCCGCTCAGCACAGCGCCGGTGATGAAGGAGGCTTGTGACACAGTCATCTCACAGGTGGAACAGAGGTTCTCACAGTGACCATTTGATCGCTGCAAAGCTTGTTGACAGCTCATTCTTCCCACAGCATGTCCTGTCATTTCCTACACCTGAGCTTGACTGCGCCGTGAAACTGTGGCCTGCGTTGGGAAACAAGGAGAAGTTGAAGTCTGAGCTGACCACGCTCTACCGCAGGGGTGCCCAACCTTTTATGAACCAAGAGCTACTTTTAAAGTTGCCAGTCTGCCGAGATCTACCAGACCAAATAGAGAGGCGTAGCCATTACTGACAGCCTACTATCAGGTAAATACACACTTCTACTTGTATAAAACTGACCTTCGTACGATTAATACTTCATAAAATAATGCCTTTATCTTACCTCTTTCTAATCTACACACATACAAGTATTTAACTGAAGTTACACAACAGTGTTGTTGATACAGAGTTGGTGTTTATTCACACGTCACGTGGGTAATGTTTTCAAGAAACATTGAACAGTGCTGCCACATGCTGCCACATGCCACAGGAAAAAAAGAAAATACTCTGAACCCTTTATTAGGCATTATATAAAAATAGTGTTGCTACAAAAGTATAAATTAGGCTTACTAATAAGACAACTCAGATCTGAAGCTACACAGGAATCTGCTGCCAAAGTGCAATAAAAACAATTTTTTTGTTGCATTTTAGTAGATTACATTACATTACATTACATTGCATTTAGCTGACGCTTTTGTCCAAAGCGACTTACAATAAGTACATTCGACCAGGAAGACACAACCTTGAAGAAAACAGAATCATATAAGTATATCAGGTTTCATAGAGCCAAACATTTCAAGTGCTACTCAACTGGCTTTAGGTAATCCAGTCCTTTATTAGTATAAAAGTGCTTCGTTAATCGTTCTAACGCTCGAAGTGGAGTCGAAAGAGATGAGTTTTCAGTTTGCGCCGGAAGATGTGCAAGCTATCTGCCGTCCTGATGTCAATGGGGAGCTCATTCCACCATCTTGGAGCCAGGATAGCAAACCCACGTGTTTTCGCCGATGGGAACTTGGGGTCCCCCTCGCAGCGAGGGCGCAACGAGTCGTTTGGCTGATGCAGAGCGTAGTGCACGCGCTGGGGTGTACGGTTTAACCATGTCCTGGATGTAGGAAGGGCCAGATCCATTCGCAGCACGGTAAGCAAGTACCAGTGTCTTGAAGTGGATTCTAGCAGTTACCGGAAGCCAGTGAAGGGAGCGGAGGAGCGGAGTGGTGTGGGAGAATTTAGGAAGGTTGAAAACCAGACGAGCCGCTGCATTCTGGATGAGCTGCAGAGGTCGGATGGCACATGCAGGTAGACCAGCCAGGAGGGAGTTGCAGTAGTCTAGGCGTGAGATGACGAGAGCCTGGACCAGAACCTGAGTCGCTTTCTGAGTCAGCTGGGGACGTATCTTCCTGATGTTGTAAAGCATGTATCTGCAGCAGCGGGTTGTAGCAGCGATGTTTGCAGTGAAGGACAGGTTGTTATCTAGGGTCACACCCAGATTCCTTGCAGTCTGAGTCGGGGAAACAACTGAGGTGCCGATGTTGATTGTCAGGTCAAGAGTTGGACAATCTTTTCCCGGGAGGAAGAGCAGCTCAGTCTTGTCAAGGTTGAGCTTGAGGTGGTGAGCAGACATCCACTGAGAGATGTCAGCTAGACAAGCAGAGATGCGTGCGACGACCTGGGTCTCTGAGCGGGGAAAGGACAGAATTAATTGGGTGTCGTCAGCGTAGCAGTGGTAAGAAAAACCATGCGGGCTAATGACTGATCCGAGCGAGTTTGTGTACAAGGAGAAGAGGAGGGGACCAAGAACAGAGCCCTGAGGGACCCCCGTAGTTAATTGACAAGGGTCGGACTCAGACCCTCTCCAAGTCACCCTGTAGGTACGGTCTTTCAGGTATGAGGTGAGGAGGGAAAGTGCAGAGCCTGAAACTCCAAGTTTTTGGAGAGTGCGAAGATTATAAAAATAAATGCCTTTAAAATAGGATGCAAGCAACACTAGTTTCTTAACCTGAATTGATAATAGACTATAATCAATTTAAGTTTGCATTCTTATACCATTTTGTACAATAATTATAATGAAGAGTTCAAACAAACTAAAACTTACAGCTGATTAATAACGGTATCTAACTTGAGTTTTTATTATATCAAAAACCTGTTGAAATGTTACTGTTATTTTTACTGTCCCCCAAAAAGCGCATCGGCAGCCTCCAGGAATGCTTCTTTCACAACTTCGCAGTCTTTGAAAGATAAGATGCTCTGGTAGCAGCCTTGCTCTTGTTGTTGGGCCTGGTGAAAATGGACTGCTGTGCATTTAGCTGTGCTCTCAGGCCCCTCCCCTTTTGGGAGCGTAGGGCAGAATTAGGAGGGAATTCCGTCTCGTAGCGTTTGTGCACTGTTTTGAAATGCCGCTCCTAAATTACCCTTCTTCGATAAAGCTACGCTCGCATTGCAGATGAGACAGATGGACTTTGAATTGGAATAGATACAAAAATAATCATCCTCCCACTCGGAGTGAAAATTATATATGTTTTGCTTCTGCCATAATTGCGGTCTTGTTTGTGTGCGGACTGTCACTCCTGTTGATACGGACAACGTTAGCGAATTAGTGCACTGCCCACTAGCCACGCCCCGACACATGTGGTCAGGGCGGCCAATCACAAAGCTTTGATGCGTTCAAGTGCATTATTCTGGCACAGGAAGATTATGTTATAGGACATTAACGATAAAACAGAATATTGTTGTTCTATTTTTAGACACATCTCGCGATCGACTGGGAATCTCCCCGCGATCGACCGGTCGATCGCGATCGACTGGTTGGGCACCCCTGCTCTACCGCCACAGTGAGCTTCACACTGGAAACACTGCCCTGTCTCTGTTGAAATCCATTCACGAGAACAACTTGGAGGAAACGTTTGCTGAGACTGTTATTTTGGTCAAAATAATAGTGACAACTCCGATGACGACATCCGAGTCAGAAAGGAACTTTTCCACCCTCAAAAGGATAAAGACTTTCACTCGCAACACCATGGGACAGCCGCGACTTAACGCATTGGCCATGCATTCAATTGAAAGCCAGTTGATCCAGCAACTACAGGACTTCATCCCCAAAGTGATAGACACATTCTGTCAGAGGAAGGACCGCCGTGCCGCTTTTCTTTTCAAGTGAGCCTTCAGCTTTGGTAAGTTCATTTATGTCATATATTTTGTTGATCTTCTGTATTTTGCCTCTGCTGGATCGATTGATATTGTGACCTCGATGATGAGTGTCTGTGTTTTCCTTATATTTAAAGTCTATGGTGTTTTAATGCTAAAGCATTACGGTTGTTGTTATTGTTAAGAATTACTTTGTGATGGTGACCTTTACTCCATGTATGAAGGTGCATTACTATGACATCCCCACGCTGTGTACGTAAATGTATGCGCTCACAGTGTTGCTCCTGTGGTCTTCAGTATGTCATTTGACACTCCCCCTCTCTCTCTCCTCCCCCCCCTCTCTCTGTCCCCCCTCTCTCTCTCTCCTCCCTCTCTCTGTCCCCCCCCCCTCTCTCTCTCTCTCTCTCTCCCCCGACCTCTTTCTGCCCCCCCAGTTTTGTACACCTAGAAACGCCACTGGATAGGTGTGTGGGTTGTCTTTCATTTTGACACGCAGAAAAATGTTATAATAAACATAGATACTGTAGGCTATGTTAAATGGATATATCCGCCTTCTTTCATTTATCTTTCCATTCCCACAACAATATACATAAATAAATGGCATATTTTGGACATAGTTCGAATGGTGATTAATCATGATGAATTAATTTTTAAGCTGTGATTAATCTGATTAAAAAATGTAATCGTTTGACAGCCCTAATTTCAACACAAAAAGTGAAAACTCTTAATCACATTAACAGTAAAAATCTTGAAATTGTAGCTCTGACAACTACAGTAAGTGTGCCTTTACTGTTGTATGAAGACAAGCTTGTCATCCTGTAAATGTTTCTAAAAGCCCCGGGCTCAGTCGATGTTCTAATACTAACATTATTATTTTGTGCGAAGCTTGCAGTTCATGCAACATTATTAAAATCGTCATTAAACTGGGGAAAAAAATGTAAAATAAATGAGAATCGTATCTGTGTTGTTAATCTGTAATATTAGAGTGTTACGTTGATTTGTTTGTCCTTCTCGGACCATGCACTACGCATTTCAGTGGTTTTGTGTTAGAAAAGAAAACAACCAATCAGATCTTGTTCTGGGTCTCTGGGTAGAATATCCTTCAATCAAGGTAGTAGGCTTGTTTGAGACACATTGCAGGCTCGCCTCGAAAGTAGACGAGAGTAGCCGATCGCAGCCGGGGGAGGTGTCAAAAAGCTCGTCTTAAGTCGGACAGCTCGGAGTCGGAGTCGGCTTGACTGGCTGGGTTTGCAATGGTGGAAATTGCGTTGGTGTTTTTCGTTGCAGATGAAGTGGATGCAATAGAAATCCCACATGTATTGTATGGAGAATGGTATGATGAACACCGTCTGCGGAGGTAATTACGTATCTTTTTATTTTTTTATTTGATAGGGACAGAGCATGTTAATGAACATCAGTATAAAATACAAGAATTATAAATGTGTTTGAGCAAACGTGCTAATTTACATCCGTAGTAGGCTACCTAGGCAGGTAACAAAAACAGATACACAATACAATACACAAGTAAAAAGACAAAATATATTGTTGCATCAGTCTAGATTAAAAAGTATGATCGATTATCCGGACTGATTACTTTACTCTACAGATCACAAATTGTGCAAAATTATGACACTATTAGTCTTTTTTAGTCCAATGGGATAAGATAACAGCTACTTTACTAAAGATATAGAAAGCAAGCAAGATAGTAGTACAAAGATACAATAAATAAACAAGAATACAACTGAAATCAAGTGAAGATAATATAGGCCTACAGCAGCAGCAGCAGTTATATATATATAAAGAATGTTGAATAGGTCTAATGATTTATGGTCATCATTTGCTCCTGTGTCTGCCTTCCTTAGATCCGTTCCAAAGGTCCAACAATTTGTGAAAGAAGTGGTCCCACAGTACAGTCCTTCAGACTTCAAAAGTCATTTCCGATTGTCCAGGGGACATGTGGAAGTATGTGTGTGTATATATATATATATATATATATATATATATATATATATAAATAACATCAAATATGTATTATCTGGACTGGTGATATTAAAAGCCATTTATTCCTTTCTACCAAACAGGATGTGATGACGACTATTGGCCCGTTCTACTGGAACAGACAGCACAGTAAAGTGCCGCTTCAAAACAGTGTTCTTGCCTGTCTGTGGACTCTATCAAACCAGGAGTCCTATAGGGGGGTTGCTGATCGTTTCAATATCACCAAATCCACTGTCTGCCTGCATCTCCATGAATTCTGTAGTCTTGTCACCACATATTTGTCTCACCACATTTCCTGGCCCACAGGGCAAGCCCTACATAATTCTGAGTTAGGATTTCGTGCAGCAGGATTTCCCAACACTGTCTGTGCGGTAGATGGATGCCACATTCCTATTGTGAAACCACACTGTGAGAACCCAGTAGCATACATCAACAGAAAACAGTTTTATTCTGTTGTGCTTACTGGGTTCTGTGACAGTAAACGGAGATTCTGTCATGTTAATGTGGGCCACCCTGGTAGCTGGCATGATGCACGGGCATTCCGGTTGTCTGCTGTTGGAAGGCTGCTTGATGAAGATCCCCAGTCCCTGGTGCCTGAGGGAATGCACATCATTGAGGACTCTGCCTACCCACTATTGCCTCAGCTTATGAGGCCATACAGGGACAATGGCCATTTAACTGCTCGGCAGCGTTGTTTCAATCAAAAATTAAATGTTGCACGCGTGGTCATTGAGCATACCTTTGGCCTACTGAAAACGAAGTTCAGGAGGCTCAAATGTTTGTACATGAAAAACATTGCAAACATTAGCACAGCAGTCACTGCCTGTTGCATACTTCACAACATGTGCTTGGAGGAAGGGGAAGCAATTGAAGTTGATGAGCAGGTTGAAGCAGCAGATAACAGGGCACCGCATCCCCAGAACCAAGATGCAGTGTTGCACAGAAATCAGATTTGTGACCTTTTTTAAAGAGCTCACACACACACACACACCCCCCCCCCCCCCCCCCCCCCCACACACAAATAACCACTGTCATATTCTTTGTGGAAGACATTTATTTTTTATTTCCTTTCCTTTTATGCCCACAGTATTGAGTATGTAAGTCGCTTTGGATTAAAGCGCCTAACAAGTAACATGTAATGTCATCCAAAATGATTGGGCAAGTAAAAAATAAATGTATATATATGAAAACTAGATATGGTCATTTTCTGCACATGTCAATAGCAGTTGACTATCTTCTTTGAAAATGAAATAACTATATATACATATGTACACATGTACTTGGCAAATAAATAATAATTGCATATAAACATTGTGAACACTTAGTGTATACAAATACAAATATTACAAGGCAATTGCCAGGGATGAAATAATAACTCAACTGCATAACGAGGAAAATAAATAACTAATCTAAACAATATTACTTCCATAAACAAACTGAGGTGGTGTTCTTTATAAACAAATTAATTCAGGGAATACCCAGTGTGGGGGAAATTATGGCATATTGGGCTTGTCTTGCAAAAGCTCAATGATGCGCTCTTGTTGGCTCCCAATGGACTTTAACTGGGAAACAACTTCTCCCATCGCAGTCAACATTTTAGCTTCAAACCTCCTCCTATTTCTCTCCTTCAGCCTTCTCCGGCGCTCCTGTTCTGGCCGCACCAGTGTCTCCAGTGCACTGGTCCTCCTCTCCGAGTGGGCCTCATACAGGTCGTAGAAGGAGGGATGGGAGACTCGAGACCGGATTGATCTCGGCTGAGTGGTGGGCAGGGTCATGGAGGGACCAGGCTGGGCCTCAGAGGCACACGGCAGTGTGGTGGATGGTTGTGAGGCAGTGGGTAATAGAGGGGTGGAAACAAGAGTGCCTGGAGGTGCGCTCCCAACACCGCACCTCCCAAACAGGTTGTCCATTATCTGTGGAATTGCAGAATTGTTAAAATGGAAATGTTGCTTTTACCAACTAGATGTGCAAGAACAAACTTCTTACCCCATAATATTCCCACGTTATGTTCCCCTCTCCTGTTGAGGTACAACGGTCCTTGGCCCTTTTGTAGGTGGTCAAAAGGTTGTTGAGTTTTTTCCGGATTTTGTCTGAGGAGAAACTGTATCCCTCCTTGCTGAACTGCCGTTGTAGAATTTTGTAAAAACCGGGTTTGGAGTGATAGTACACCTGTTGGTGTGTTTTTGTCAGGTCCAAAAGCAGCAGTATGGTGTTGTGTGTGAAATCTGTTAAGACACAAGTGTTTGTAACTCAAACAAATAGCATTTGCTGTTTAGATCCTCATTTTAGTTACTGTACCTTGTGTTGCCTCAAGGTGTTCTGACCGGCTGGAGGGGGATGCCAGGTGAGGAGTGCCAGCTTGGGATCTAGCAGGCCTTACAGGAGCAGGCCTTTCATCAGGAGCAGGCCTTTCGTCAGGAGCAGGTCTTTCATCAGGAGCAGGCCTTTCGTCAGGAGCAGGTCTTTCATCAGGAGCAGGCCTTTCGTCAGGAGCAGGTCTTTCATCAGGAGCAGGCCTTTTGTCAGGAGCAGGTCTTTCATCAGGAGCAGGCCTTTCAGGAGCAGGCCTAGCATCTGAAGACAAATCTAAAGGGACTGTGATTGAGAGAAAATATTTGTTTACAATAAACATGAATATGTCATTTGTTTGATTTGCATTAAAAGACAATACCATTTTTGATTTAAATGATAGATTACCTTGTGCATTTGTTGCAGCCCTTGCTTGCTGCATAAGTGCAGCTGCTAAACTGTTATCTGAAAAATAATTTACATCATTTAAAATCATATCCAGATTGTTGGAATGCAATTTAGTTGTTTACTCACCATTTTGTAGTCTTTGGGAAATGTCTTGTGAGACTCTTACAGTGATGTCTCCCTGTTCGTCACACAGTGTAAGCACCACAAATTCCATTTTACCTACTGTAGACAAAGGTGATCTCCATTGCTTTATATAGGTTTGTTAATTCAGTCATGATGATGAACCACACCAGTGACTGGGTTCCATAATTAGAAATGCTCCTCCCTCTTAATGTTTGCAAAACTGATAGGTGGACAGGCTACAAATGATCAGTCCCTTCAGATCCGCACACATGAAGCTTAATGAGCATGAAATGAACAGACCTGCTGCTGTGTTAATTCTTTAGCTGCCACTTTAAGCTTTATGATGTGTACAACATGGATGTAATTTGATTTAATCTTGCCATTTTAAATTATGTATTCAATAAATAAGGTTAAACCAAATCATTACATTACAATATATTTTATTTTAATGATTTGGTTTAAGCAGTATGAACAGTGTGTATGAATATGCTAAGATATATAAAGTATGAAAACGGTAAGCAGTATAGTATAAAATATATAGATATTAATTTCAGGATGATAAACATTGTGGAACAATGATGAAAAATGGGAATGGATGTGGCGACGTAAAACTGACACAAAACAACAACAAACCTTTGCCAGCCAATTGGAGAGTTTCATCAGCAGCACGTGGTAAAAACCACCAATGAGCGCTCAGCTCGAGATACCAGCGAGCCGTTTCCCATCAAGCATTTCGCTTCCGCAGCCCGTGGAGAGCAACTGCGCCAACTCGCCTCGCCTCGCTCTCAAGGCTGCGGGCGTCTTTGTCCCGCGAAATTTCAACATCTCATGTAGGCGAGCCTCCAGAGCAAGTCGGACAAAATGACTAACCATCATGCAACGCACTAGCAAGACGTTGATCGCAACTGCGCAGGTCTGCGCAGGTCTTGCTTGTCTCAAACAAGCCTACTCTATATCCTTGATAGAATGCCCTGGCCGTTGCACTGAATGAGAGCGTACGTTTGGACTGACAGTTTGATCAACCAATCATATATTGATTTGTAGCCAATGGGCGTATTCTTTCAGAGTTTCCCTCGGTTCCAGGGTACTGCTAGTTAACTGGCTCGAGACAGAGGAGGCTTGTTTGAGACAAGCGAGACCTGCGCAGACCTGCGCAATTTCGATCAACGTCTTGCTCGTGCGTTGCATGATGGTTAGTCATTTTGTCCGACTTGCTCTGGAGGCTCGCCTACATGAGACGTTGAAATCTCGCGGAACAAAGACGCCCGCAGCCTTGAGAGCGAGGCGCGGCGAGGCGGCGCAGTTCCTCTCCACGGGCTGCGGAAGCGAAATGCTTGATGGGAAACGACTCGCTGGTATCTCGAGCTGAGCGCTCATTGGTGGTTTTTTTCCACGTGCTGGTGATGAAACTCTCCAATTGGCTGGGCAACATGTTGTTGTTGTTTTGTGTCAGTTTTAAGTCGCCACTTCCATTCACATTTTTCATCATTGTTCCACAATATTTATCATCATTAAATTAATATCCATATATTTTATACTATACTTGCACTGCTTACCGTTTTCATACTTTATATATCTTAGCATATTCATACACACTGTTCATACTGCTCTCAGGCTGCTGTGTATATATAGTGTATTCATACCCCTCACTGTTTATTCATCATTCAATTCATTCTATATTTCATTCTGTAGATTGTGTACATTACTTTTCACTTTACTGCTTGTTGCACCTGGTTAGAAGCTAAACTGCATTTCGTTGTCTCAGTACCTGTAATATGTGCAATAACAATAAAGTTGAATCTAATCTGGAGCAGGAACACATGTATTTACTTAGTATATATCTGACATTAACGATTAAACACATGTGTGCATTCTTTATAAATGCAAACCGAGTCAAGCCGACTCCGGAGGTGGCGGTATGCACCTTAAAGTTGTTTGCAATCCGCCAAAAAACCGAGAGAAGAAGAAGAAGACGAAGCCGACTCCGAGCATGGACTCCGAGCTGTCCGACTTCAGGCGAGCTTTTTGAGACCTCCCCCGGCTGCGATCGGTTATTCTCGTCTACTTACGTCTAGATGCGACGAAGCAATTCATGCCGTTTTATTGTTTTTAACGTTGAAATCAGTGCTTGAATTGGAATGAAAAAGGTGCCAGTACTCTAAAATCAGCAACTTTTTCAAGTCAATTTTATATATACAGCCCACAAACAAGAATTTGGCTACTATAATGCTGGTGGGTTTGTCTCTTTACTACTGTATATTTTAGAAAGGTTCACTGTACTTAACATTTGTTATGATAGGCAGCGGATATGGCTAAAGCTCAGTAAGGTCAATATTAACTGAAAATATAGCAATCAAAGTCTAGATCTTCTGCTGAAGACACATGAAGCAGAGACCTTTCAGGTGAGAGCCCCTCTGGTGGTGTTCAACATTAATGACAAGGAAACAAAGCTCTGGTCAGAAGCATTTTTTATAAAAAGCTTTAACAAAATTAAGTATTTCTGTACATTTTGAATGCAATCTAACTTTCCAACTCAGAAAACGAAAAACGAAAAAGTGCCAAAAGTCTTCTCACATGGCTGAGCTGCTTTGCAATATACTTCACCACTGAAGAATACAAATATGTATAAAGTAAACTATGATGCAATCTAACTTTCCAACTCAGAAAAATGATAAAGAGCATGAACAAAGAACATGTAAAAACAAATGCAGAATTTGCACAATCTAAAATGAGAAACTGCAACTGCAAGTAACAAAGTCTGAGCCATGGTAAAGAGTTACATTGAACACCAAGCTGATCAGATAACTCCCTGGTTGGTCTGAAGTCCTTCTATCTCCAGGATCTGTACAAATCGGCACATTATGCCAAAAGTCTTCTCACTGGGTGAGCTGCTTTGCAATATACTTCACATTGTTAGAAAAGGCTCCAGAAGGCCTTGGGGACATCAGTATCAGGGGCTGGAGCTGGACAGGCTCTTTCATCAGCACTTCTCCTTCCCTTTGCCAGCCAGGACCTCACATACTGTTCCGGATTGAACTGTCCTAGTGATGGTCCATTACATTTAATGAAAACCAGGCTGGACAGTCGGCTGACAGAGAGAGCATTCCTTTTTTCAGTAAGGATATCGTTCATGCAGCTGAATGCCCGCTCACACTCACTAGTGGAGACAGCGATGGTTCGGACTGCTTTCAGTAGAGGCTCCATGGCAGCAGGTGTACGGGATGCCCTGGTTTCCTTGTATTCGCGAAAGCCCTGAACAGTCTCTCTTCTGTCCACTTTCAGCACTTCGCACAAACGTAGCACCTCTACGTCCCCATACTGTACGTCTAACTCCTCTTCAGGCCAACTTTCAGGATGGATAACTTTCATGTCCTGGATTAGCTGATTGTTCCGGGCCTCCCGGCCATGTAATGGGATTTCTCTTGTGCTGACATGAGAGGAGGTTGTGGAAGTCATTCTGTGTCTCAGATTCTCTACCATACTGCGGAAAAACTGACCTGCATGAATCTGTACAAGCCTGCCATTCTCACGCAGGGCAACACCCTTGAAGGACTTCTCAGCTAGAGCTGTATGAACTGTAGTCATGTGTGGGCCAGGCATGGTGACCATGGATTCAAAAACTCGTATTTCTCGAGTTAAGAGCCTATCTGCTGTAGGCAGTGTCATCTCTCTTTTTTGGAGTTGCCGAGAGAGGTCGCTGAGCTCTGTGAGCGCATCGTATATCAGTCCCAGATTGCTGACAAACGTTGCAGATGTGAGCACATCATCCAGGCCCTTGTACTTTGCTCTGTCTCTGGAATCCCTGCTCGTGTCGTTTGCAGCATTTGTGAAGTGATCATGAAGCACTCGGTAGTTTTCCCAGACTGCTCTGACGCTCCTTTCACTTGAAGCCACCCAGCGGATGGACAAAAACACGCCCTATCACCAGGAGACGCTGTCCGACTGCTTGCGCACACTGCGCTAACTGCCTCTGATTTTTGGGGGAGGCATGGAACAAGGAATAGAGTTTGTCAAAAAAGATCTGGAAATGATTGAGCCCTGAGACCTCCTTGACCACATCCCCAACTGCCAGCTCTAGACGATGATTGGAGCAGTGCCACACAAACAGGCTTGGGAATTTACTACACAACTGGGTAGCAACGCCTGTTCTCTTCCCTAGCATGACTGAAGCCCCATCACATGCAAAAGAAACGAAACACTGACCTAAAAAGTCCTCGTTAAAATCTCTTCCAAGACACTCCATTAACGCCTTTGTGATGTCATCAGCCGTTGTTCCATCCAACTCGATCAGCTCCCAAAAAAACGTTTCGAGCTCAGCATCAGCTAATGCTGAGCGTAGACACACAACAAGCACCGTTTTACCACTAATAGTGGTAGATTCATCGACCAAAACACAGAGTTTTCTTTGGTTTTCTGTAATGTCTTTTGCCATTTTTTTCTTCAGCTCATGAGCTATGTGGTCGATGATTTCGCCACAGGTTTTATTGGAGTGCAAAACCCTGCCCACGTTCAGCCCATTCAGTTTCTGTACATTCAAATCAATTGGCATGTCTGTGAATGGCCGGCTATGTTTGCCAATTTTATATGCCGTTCTAAAAACTCTGATAGTGGTGTCTAATTCAGATTTATGCATAGACTGCACTTGATGTTGAATAGTTTCACGTGAAGCAGATGAAGGATGTCAGCAGCTTTTACATGGGCTTGTGATTCTTTATGTTCTTTGATTTTTTTTCTCAGGCTAGCTTGTTGTTTTCCCTTGTCAACACCGAAATGAGACACTGCACACTCACCCCATTCAGTTGACAGTTTCAGTCCTTGTCCAGTGTGTATTCCCAAAGATTTGACATCTCTGCATATCCGACATCCTAGCTTCTTATCTTTAAGAAGGAGCCATGCATTGGTCTTGCAAAAATATTGCACCTGGTCCGTTGTCCAGCAGTCAGGTGCATCGCTTTGCCCGGTGTTGGTGGTGGCAGTTGAGCCAGCAGCAGCTAACGTTAGAGGCTCTGGAGGAGGCGGCGGAGCTAGTGCTAATGCTAATGCACTAGAACTTGGAGCAGGAGGATCAACCAAAGAAAGCTCCCCTTCAGACACAATTTCCAACACAGGCACAGCATTCTCTGTATTTTAAGTTTCTTCCGGCGACAACCGCTGTCTTTTTGCACTTTTATTAATCCACGCTAACATTTTAGAAATGCTAATTTGTGACGTGACTTGCTTTCCTTCTCTCGGGGGCGTGCCTGCTCTGTTCTATCACTCTACATAGCCACCCACTGGGTGGGAGTTGCACTGCATAAACACAACACACGTGCATCTAGGTATGTAAATTGTAAAGCATTAAAACATGGTTTTACTAACAGTTTTCAGTATGTTGTTACTTCAGCATTATTATTATTATTATTATTATTTTGAAACGTGTATTACTATTAAATCACGGTCAAATAGGTTAATTTTGACATAGTCGTTTCCACCACAGTATTTACATGGAGAAGATAAGCCCCGCCCCCTCTCCAGCACGTTCTGTTTGAATGACAGGAGTAAACAGCTGACAGCTGCTGTGAAACTCCAGCGGTTAGAGCGATGAGAATGTCCGTTCGGCACCTCATGACGCATCTACTGAGTACCGGGCGGCTGTATATATATATATGGATGTATAATAAGAACGGCGGGAGAGTGTTGAGTACTGGCACGGACCCGGTGCATGAGTACCGGAGTACCGCCAGCATGCCGGTACTGAGCAAGAAGTGCCGGTACTCCATGGGTCAGAACCAGAAGTGCCGGTACTGCGTACCGGTGAGTACCGGCCCAATTCCAGCACTGGTTGAAATGACAGGCGTGTGTGTGTCTACAGAAGGTCCAGTTGTGACACAGTTCGCCACTGGGTTACATTAGCAAAGTCAAGACTCATATACTATTTATATATAGTAAGATGTGTCGTAGGTCACATTAGGAAGCCTAGTTTTGTAAATAATTCAAAATAACTGAATTTGAGACAGGAAATAAGGAAGTAGGCATGATTGTCAGGTTGTTGTTTTCAGAAAGTCTGACAAGTTATCCTGGAGAAAAAAACATGAAAAAATGATAACAAAAAGTTATATAACAAACATTTTTACAGGCGTCAGATGTGTTTTTACTTATTTACTGTTGAAAGTAGACTCACATTATTACAGCTCATTTGGGCTTTGGTTTTCATGGTGCAGTATACTCTCACCATCACAGGTAAACAAATAAAACAAACAAAGAGTAACTCAGACAGGATTTTTACACCGAGAGGTAAAGGCAGAGGGAATAGTAAATACTGTCGGTATTAAAAGAAAAAAGAGATAGAATGAGAAACGCAATCAATAAACAGCTGGCCAAACAAATATATTCACACTTCTAAAGGTAATTATAATTGTGAGCAGTTGAGAGTCCTTCTTGTGAGGATTGATGGAGATTGACTTTTATTCATAAGGTTTTCTACCCCCTTACACTGCATCCTTCTGGGCCCTTATCCAACACGCTCACATCATTATTTTGGAGGTGCCAGCTGTTTGAACTGAGTGTGTAAAATCACGTTTTTCTGCAATACCATGTTGAACAACTAAAGCTCACTTCACTTTTTACATTTGTGAAATATACAATCTTAATTTTGGAGGGTAGGATTTATTTTATTTTTATTTTGGCTTTAATTAAAGATGGCCTATTGGCTTTTTTGTGTAAACATGTCAGAGTAGAGGCACTTAATATGACGCTGTGAATTAACATAATATAGCCCCTTTGAATTAGGTATCAACCTCAATGTATTTGAGTCAAAATACTAGTGACATTTCAACACAATTTTGACTTGTGAGTTGTTAGTGTAATTAAAAGCATTTTAGTTGCTGTTATAGATATAGGATCTGAAGCATACCTTAATTCCACCTGTGCTTTTCCTGTTGAGACAACTTAAAACTGTCAGTGGAATAAATAAAAATCTGCCTTTTTTGGGCAAAGATTACATTTTTGATATTCTGAGTTGCAGTTTCTTCTTGAAAATAAAAATTCTAAGAGTTAAAACGTGAATCCATCTTGAATAATGCTCTTCTTCAGCTTCCAAAGCTCTGCTCGGATTATGTATAGTTAGAAAAGGTATTCACATTAAAGCCAATCCTCAATAACTGACAGTTATTACAATTTCTGTAAATAGTTTTTTATTGTGGGGGTGAATAAAAAATGCAACCAATGTTCAAACCACATGAGTGAGGAACAGTAATTGCGAGCTGGTTGTTGGATGGCTCCTCCAGCAGCAGATCTGTAAGGTAATAGCAGCACTCATGTCAAATAACGATCCCACTGTCAGAAAAGCTCTGCAGGAAAAATGCAAGTAAATAAATTAAAGGATCTTCTCCTTCTCGCTGTCAGATTCAAGTTCAAGTTGCTTTATGGCACAGTCATACTGGCATATACAGTATTTCCAAAGCATTGTACAAATACTCACAACAAGAACAGACATGTATGCCTTTGAATGTACTGTTGTGTGTGTATACATTTTGAGTATATCGTTGTGAATACTTATATTTTGAACCTTGTACCTTCATTGACAGAAGAAATCTATTTTGTAGGACGCCCTACAGTGTATAAAAAAAGAAAAGAAAAGAGAATTCTATATTATTGTCCAGGATATAGCCAATAGTATACATATTATACATGAACAAATTATGGAAAATAGTTGTGAGGTCTATAGTGTAAATTGACAATATTATGTCAGTCTGATTTCCCACGATGTGTCTGGCAGAGACAAACTGTCATGCTTTGCTTTCTTTTATTTCCCCAGATAAGATTTATTATTTACTGATCTAATAAATTGTGGATGCCTATAAACAAAACAAATGCAGGGGCAGGCTAAAAGTGTTGTGCACTGTGTAAGGATGTGCACTGCTCTGTTTCTAACAGAGGTGACAGAAGTACTCATATTGTGTACTGTGGTGGAAATTCTTGATATTAACTAGTCAAAGAGATCTCTTTCTGGTTCTTTAATCTTTTGCAAAAGAGGCAAACAACATGAAGAGCAATGTCTCCACATTTTTTACAGTGAATACATGCTTAGTCATGAGATATCTGACCCATAACCCTATCAGAGTACAATAGACCCATGACCAGATCACTGATCCCCCACTGTGTGGTCACATGGCACCTTGTGACTGATCAAGTCAAAGTCAAATTCAACTTTATTGTCAATCTGCCCTGGCCTCAAACCACCACAGCCTGACAACGGCACAGCGAACAAAGAAGAGGATTACACCTGTTTCCTTGATATTTGTCTCTGGGGAATGGGCTGGTAGGCTTACATGGACTGGTTGCTATAATATAGCTTTTGATCTTGGCGTCGGGGGTCTTAATAGCACCATAGAGTCCCCTATCGGTTGGGGCCCTTGGGGGAACTGTTGGACCACCGCCGGGCACAGCCAAATCCAGCCTCTCCTCCTGGCTGGAGAAGAAGGTCGCACAGCCACGGATACAGCTTCACTTGTGGAGCTAGATGGCAATGGTGGTGGTGAGGCAGGTGAGCTATCGTTAGCTTTCGGTTCCCGTTGCACTTCAACATTGCTAACGTTAGCATTAGCTGTCTAATTTCGTCAGTTTAGCTGTTACATCTCCTTGTTCTCTCTTGTCATTCTCTTTTGAGCGCCGCTCTTGTGCTTTGGTTTGCTGTACATTATAAATGCAAGCTATTACATTTTTTATAATGCTGCCGAACTTGCTGCTGCTAGCTACAGTACAGTACAGGTTGATTAAACAGTTAGCTCGTCACGCAAGGTATCACATGATACACCGGCTGCACCGGTCGACAGATACGCCACTGGGCCCAAAACAATATTTGCACCGGGGCCAATCACAACCTTCTTACGCCACTGGCTCACTCATACCCCTCTTTTGCAGCCCTGTTGCAAACAGGCTGATTCTGCTGCTAGCCACGCCCCTTTGTAGCATCATGCAGCTTTCCCCTGCTACCGGGAGAGCTCAGCTAAACGCTGCAGTGATTAAATGCCATGTAATGCTCCTAACCACTAACCAAGCTTTATTTCTGAAACAGTATGGAGCTCAATCAATCAATCAATGTTTATTTATATAGCCCAATATCACAAATGTTACATTTGTCTCAGTGGACTTCACAGTTTGTACAGAATATCAGTATGACAATACGACACCCTCTGTCCTTAGACCCTTACATCGTAAGGAAAAACTTCAGGAGAAAACCCACAGTTTAAAGGGGAAAATGGGAGAAACCTCATGGAGAGAAACAGAGGAGGGATCCCTCTCCCAGGACGGACAGACGTGCAATAGATGCCGTGTGTAAATAGCTCAAACCTTTCTGTCTTGCAACCCAGTCTCACGGCATTTCGTGTTATAGTCACGACATTTAATATATTGATTCGTGTTCACCAACATGATTTTCCCCTTTTTTTCGTGTCACACAGAACGATTTTAAAAGCAATGTATTTCTATTGGTAGTAGGCTATGTTTCGTGCCTGCACCACGTCTTTTTGTCCAGTCGGGTCTTGGAAGACCGGAAGCTGTGTGGTTCATAAAAACATGTTCTTAATCAATATGGATTGTTTAGCCGCAATGCACGTTTGGATATGGTGTTTATGCGATATGAAATCCGAAACACATTTAAAAAAAAGAAAATAATACTTTATTCCAAGTGTGCTTGCTTTTCTCTTTGGAAGTCATCACATAATAGCATTGTAATACACGGTTCGGCTGCATTAAACATCTGCCGTAGTTCTTTATTTATAGAGCCCTGATTAGGAGACTTCTAGACAAACTGGAAGAAACTGAATACGTGACGTGGATCATAAATATATCAGCAATTAAACAACATCTTAAATTTCTCTTCACACAATACGTCTCCTTGCCGATCTAGATCCCTCCGCTTCGTGTCGGGCTCCTGATCAGCCTGTCGGTGTTCTTTTCCCCATAATGACCGCGTCGCTGCACATTATCCCTTACATACGATTATATAGAGTCATTATTCATTTGTTTTAAAGCAGGAGGCGCAAACGCTTGCCTCGGGGAGGGAGAAAAAGAGCCACAGCGGAGAATAAACAGAAGAGCAACCATGCAAGGGAAGTCTTCTTCGCTGCTTTTGTGGCAGACTACAGCGCCACTTACAGGCCTGGCATATGTACTACAGCGTCTCCAGCGCTTTCGAGCAGCAATGGCCGGCCGTGGCCCAACCTCTCATTCCCCTGATAGGTGGATAATTGACCAATAGCCGTAGCGCCATCGTCCTGACGTCAGGACAGTGTTCAAATCTGGATCAGTGTCATGGTTTTGGATTTTTGTTTCATTTTCCACCTTTTTGTTTTGACATGTTTTCATCCTTGTGTCTGTCTGATCTATACTTCCTGTATTTGACTTCCTGTCGTTAGTTTCCCTCCTGTGTCTGATTGTGCCTCATTGTGTTCACCTGTTGCCTTTGTGTTTCTGCCTCCCCTGCCAGCGGTGTCTTGTCCTATGATTACCCTTCTGTGTATTTAGTCTTGTCTTCCCCTGTGCTCCAAATCTGTTCGTCGTCATTTCATGTCCCTGTCACCTATGCTTGTCCGTGTCTCCTGCCTGTTCCCGTCGTAAGTTTGTTCCTGTCTGTCGTGCTCCCCGGTTTTGTTTCTGGTAATTAGTTTCTTGTTTTTTCCTGCCTTCGGCTTTTGTTAATAAATGGGTGTGTCTAAGGTCCAGTTGTGATAGCCACGGTTCGCCACTGTTGTATACTGTGCTCCTTCTCTGGATATGGCCGTTTCCAATTTAAAATCAGATTTTATCACGCTGCAGCATGCACTTCTTGATTCCAAACTGCTTTTGAACAGTAAGAAAACCAAAGCAATGCTTTTTGCTCCCAAGTCAGCATCCTCTTGCTTCTCCATTGACACCCTTGATGGCATCTCTGTTGAGTTTGTCGATACCTATATCTGGGCTTTTGGTTGGACAGTAATCTGAACTTCAAACACCATGATTGAAGTTCTATCAAAGAAATTGAAATTCACTCTTGGCTTCCTTTACAGACTTAAATGTTGTTTTTCAACTTCATCCCGTAAAAGGTTGGTCTCTGGCTTATTCCTGTCCCAGCTGGACTACGGTGATACCATTTATAGATTTGCCTGTCCCACTGTTTTGGCCAAACTTGACCCACTCTACCATGCTGCACTGCGTTATATCAAATGCACCCTATAGGACTCATCATTGCAAACTGTATAGCCTAACTGGATGGTCCGCACTTAGTATGCGTAGGATGCAGCATTGGTTTTTATTAATGTATAAAGCCATTTTAGGTAAGCTTCCACTGTACTGTGCCAGATTTGCTCCAGTTTGTGACTCTTACAACCTCAGATCCAGTGCCTGGATACGGTTCCAGGTACCTGCTGTGCGGACTGAGGCTGGGAAAAGGAGTCTTTTTTATTATGGTCCTTGGTCTTGGAATGACCTTCAATCACGCCTCAAACTGACGGCACTTGTCTCAATAGCATGTTTTAAATTGAAGTTGTCTGAAGTCCTTACCACCAGCTGCTCTTGCAGTAATAAGTAGTGCACCTTTCTTACTGTCCTAGTGTGCACAATGTAGTGACTGCTTTTTCGTCTTTTGTTTCTTAGTTATATTCTCTGTATTTTATACGTTTGTGTTATGTGTAACGTTGCTGCCTTCTTGGCCAGGTCAGCATTGCAAATGAGATTTTGTCTCAATGCTTTTATCTGGTTAAATAAAGGTTAAAATAAAATAAATAAATAAAAGACGTACAAAAGTGCATTTTGCATGATAGGTCCCCTTTAAGTTTTGACTATATTTCACAACATGACTCCAGAAGACACACACACACACACACACACACACACACACCGTGTTGGCCCCTGTCATAGCCATGTCCCGTGACCTACAGTATAGGAGCCATGTCCCGTGACGTAGGAGCCTCCTTTATATGATGCTGGGCGACTGAGCAAAGCGCACTTTACGCAACACTCATCCTGCCGGAGTCTTCACTGTGATTACAATGCATCAAATAGTGGTGACTTGGAGGGAACAGACTGCCCCAATTTAGGAAAAAACTGCTAGAATAAGATTGAGTCTTTTCATTTACTTTGAAGAATAGAGATGAATATCTTTGGCAAATGATTAAGGAGTCCGAAAAGGCTGAACGCTGACTGAAATGAGCTGAATACGGAGAAAGGGACGCGCGAAGCTTCACGGTAACAGGTGGACCTTTATTTTTTCATCTCTTTTTAGCCTTTGTGTCAGTTTTTTAACATCATTTTAGCAGCTGCATGCTCTCAGCAGCTGTAGAGGAATGTGAAAACATGAAGTGCTCAGGTGTTCATGTCCCGGAGGAAACACAGCAGAGAGAAAGACTTAAGAAGGAAGCTCTTAAACTTTAAACAAAGTCACCAACCCTCCTCCAAAACTGCCTCAGAGTGAGGACAAGCTCCGATGCATGGACAGCAGGATGTTTTCTGGTCAGGATGCTCTGAATTACAGCTTTAACCAGAGCGGTGACATGGAGCTGGTGGACGAGCACGATGAAGCCAGAGGGAGGCTGTCTCCCGCCGGCTTCGTCGTGCTCTCCGTGGTGCTGGGCTTCATCATGACTTTTGGCATCCTCAACAACTTCGTCGTGCTGCTTTTGTTTTGCAAATTCAAGAAACTGCGGACGCCGGTGAACATGCTGCTGCTGAACATCAGCATCAGTGACATGCTGGTGTGTTTGTTCGGCACCACCCTCAGCTTCGCCTCCAGTATCCGGGGCAGGTGGCTGCTGGGGCGGAGCGGCTGCAGCTGGTACGGCTTCATCAACTCCTGCTTTGGTGAGTGCCATTTATTGATGCTCCCTGCTGATCCTTGAGTAAAAACACAGCTAACTGGTGTGTTTGGTAAACTGATTGTGGTTTGAGTTAAAGTTAACCTTTCGACATATCAATCAGAATCAGAATACCTGTATTAGTCCCACAGAGGGGAGATTTACATTGTTACAGCAGAAAAGAGCCAAAAACAGCTTAATGTTAAGACGCATGCATAAAAACATATCCAAATAGTTTGAGTGTACATGTATGGGAGTCTTACAGTATGCGCAATGCTTACTTAAAAACACGTTTCTATCAGTATGTCATTGACAGTTTTTTTTTTCTATCTTGAATAATACTGAAGATCCTAAAAATATTTTTGTTTTCATATTCTATGATATAGTTTATCATTTTATAAAGAGGACTTTAATATATAACTGCATGCTTATACATGTTTGTTTACATCTGTTAAGTGGCCAAAAACAAGCCAGGTTACTCATACAAAGTCGATCACAATAGCAATGTTTTGTGATGCCTCATTTTTTGTATACTTAAATGACACTAAAAATCACAAATACAACATTGGTTCTTATATCATAGGCTGTGACTGAGGGCTTGAATAAATCTAGACAGGTTTTTATGGTTTAATATGTTACGCATGCCTTCATACAGTAGCAAAAAATTAAACAAATTGTTTCTGTAAAAATTAAAAGAACACTATATATTGTGATATAGTAGTCCACTTTTTAGGAAGACAATTATGAAAAGTAGAAATGACTGCTGCTAGTTTGCTTTTAATGAAACATTAACGGAAACTGGATATATCTTTTGACATTTAAAGGTATAGCTCAGTGTAAATAGGCAAATCCATTCCCTGGATACATCACCATATCACTTGTCCGTTGCTTATAATCCCTCTCACAGTAGTTCAGTGATAGAGGTCTAAAGGGGATTGGATGTGTTGATGTTCTCAGTAGAGCAGATCCTCTCTTTGCTGCACCATCTGTCTAATGACTTCACTGAGGGGACTCAAATGAAGCTGTAAATGCTTATTTGCGGAAATAATTGGCTTTTTTGCTGGAGGGGTAGAAAAGGGAGCGAGGGCAAGTTTGGTGTCAAGGTATACGTGTGTGGACCTTTGTGTGAGAATTAAAAAATGATGCTGAATGTTCATAATGAGCGGTAGTCAGTGCTCTCTAGGGACAAAATATGTGGTGACATTGTTGCTGTTTTGCCATCAAAACCTAGTCTGGCACTGCAATCTCTTGTTCCTAACGCCTATATACACCACTATGCATCTAAGTGTGATCATGAAATACATGTATGACTTCTCACAAGCCTCTTTTTAAAATAAACATTGTTTGCTTTATAGCTGAAAAGATCTTGGCAAAATGTCAACGTTGTGTGAGTTAACCTAATTGTGATGCTTTGTTGGGGTTGGTGATTACCACTCTTATTGTAATTAGAGAGGTGTACCTGAAATACGTTTCCCAAACGTGATGAGAAAGCCAAAGATCTAAAATCTAAATATTTTCTTATTGTCAACAAATTCCGGAGAATGTATTTACTAATTTATTTCCTGATATACACAAATACCATAGACCTCCAATGTTGTCCAAAAACGATTGAAAACAAAGTCCTGTTGTGAAAGATTCAGGTTTTCAGAAGAAACAAATTAGAAAGGAAGTTGGCAATTGTACTGATGCGTGATGCATGTTTGAGGTGGATTAGTGCTGGCCTGGGCTTCAGGATAAAAGCTCTTACTGGCTTTTCAACATTAAGCATTTAAATGCTTTTTTACAACCATAATTCACCGTTACAAATGGACTCCACGTTGTTTAATCTCATGCAGTCAATTGAGCAATTAACTATTCAGGCAAACACTGAATACTCCACTTGACTTGCACGCTTGTTGTTCTGAAGAAACTATTCATTCCCAGGCTTGCTGTAAATACATAAATACATCACTCCAATCATTGAGCCCAATTACAGGGCTGGAAAATCAACTTGACTCCTCTCGTTACACCGAACACTGCAGGTATCTCTCCTGTCGACCTCCTAAAGGGTTACTCCTTGTTTGTCTCTTGGGAACTAATCTCCACTCATCCATTTTGAATACATATTGTGCTTGGCAGAATTCTCATCTCATCAATCTCGCAGCATCGTTCACAATAAGTACTCCTATACTTGAATGAAGCGTAAACATTATGTACACATTGAACAGCATCCAGCACATTAACATAGTCAAGAACATCTCTCAGTGTTGTTGAAAGATCATTCATACACCATCTGTTTCACATGTCTATTGATGCATGGCCACGCTTTAACAAGTCGAGGGCTTTGGTGAGACCACAAACACTCTTCTTACGGAAATGCCGGATTTAAATTATTCATTTAATCTATAGATCTCCCTGCCACAATCTCCACCATCAGATGAGATAGCAGAGGAGCTGCTCCTCGAAGTCACTGCAGGAGCACTAACTCCCACTTTATGTGTAATCGTGTCAGAACACACTTTGTTGCTCTGCTCAAGGCAAGTTAAAAGCAAGTGTTACGTCCCCACTAAGGTCTAGGGGACCTGGAGACAATAACATACAACCAATAATTAATGAGGGAGTCAGCGTAACAGTTTACAAAAGGTTTATTTTCTTAACCCAGAACCGAACAGACATGTAACTGAAACCTTAGTTGGTGAGGAGGAGGAGGAGTCAAAGGATTGCGCCAAACAAAAGAAACAAGCATAACAAAACCAGGCCTATCTCTACATCTATCCTTTGAAACCAAAACTCAAACAAAAACCCTCACTAACTAAACTACAAAGACTTTGACAAAACAATATACAGGGGTGGCAACAATCCGCTAACCTAGTGTGCCTAAACATTAGTTAGCTACGTGGTGAGAAATCTACAGGGTAGCCCAGACTTACCTAACTCCTCCACCTCTCAACACACTTTCAATAAGGTCAGACAATACAAAGAAATTTAGTGGCTAAACACTGCAGGCTCCTTCATCAGCAACAGGCCCAGAGTGAGAGAGCGAGAAGACTTCCTGGGTGCCTCCTTTATGGTCGGCCCTGGCTGCTGATAGGCCAGCTGAGGGTGAGAGGATCCAATCAGCCATCAGACTCAGGTGCACAGGCAGATACCGATCAGCTGCTGATTAGCTGTGCAGAAGACAGGGAGAAGAGAGAAACACAGGAGGGAAGGAAAACCACACCAGTACAGCCTGCCTGGCACGTAACACAAGTTAAAAAATAAACGCTTTTTGAAAGTGACATTCATATTGCAGAGAGCACTGAAGACGTACAGTAAATCCCCCCCGAGTCTTCTAAAGGTATTTTTACCCATGAAACAGGCATGATGCAGGATGACTCATACTACTGTAGATACTCTTATTCCATCAATTTAGAAAAGTTATTTAAAGATGAACAAGACTTTCATGAACTATAAACACACCATGAAAGTCATAATACAAAAACACGCAAACCAGATAATCCTACTGACCTGTCAATCAAAAGATAGGCACGGCCTAAAAGAAACACTGATTTATCGTGGAAAAAAACAACTGTTTTGAAGAAGATTTTAAAGTAGCATTCAGGACTATAACCTTACTAATATGGTTTACTGACTGAGGTAATGAATCATGGGAGAATAAGGAACATTTTCATAGACTTCTATACATCAGTTGCCTCCTGCTGGACATTAGAAGGAATGCAGCTTTAGGGCACTTCAGCAAAAGCTTTTTTTCAGGAACAGAGGTAAACCCCTTGAACTCTCCTCAGTTTTTACTCTCAGTTTTGTTTAAAAAAAAGTAATGTGGCATTGCCCACTAAGGCTTTGTTCAAATACAACCAATGGATGTTCTCAATCAGATCATAGCATTTAAAAAAACACTTCATACATTAGAGACATATTTCTCAACAGATGTTGTTTAGAATCCAGACAGAGGAATCATTTCTAACGACCTATAGCCAGATTGAACATAACAAATAAAAATAGCAGTTGCTCCAAATGGCTGTGTGAATGTTTGCCTTTTTCTCTGTATGAATGTGTGTGAATGGTTGAAGGCTAGCTTGAATATGGAAGACCTTTCAGGGGTTGTAAAGAATGGAACAGCACTATATCAAATGCAGTCCATTTACCATTTAAAATGCATTGGTGTATGGGAGAATGAGTGGGAAATACTGGCAGGTGTTTGTATGGGAGTCAGACCACCTGCACAGCCTGACCCTGGCACCATTATCTTTGAAAAACACGTTATGTGCAGGAACATGTTTCAAAGTATTCTGTGAGCAGAAATAGGATTAGGGAGTGAGCAAATTGATAAACTAGACAGTTATTTAATTGTGCGAGATAGAGCTAGATAATCAAAATGATTTCATGGTATGTCAAATCCTATGATTATTATTTTTAATGAGACAACGTTTTTTTAGTATGGGTGTTAACATTCAGGTAAATGTGTTACCAATTCGTGTTATTTGTTGTGCATGACCGGAACGGAAGCCAATAGCGTAACAGGTTAAAGGTCATGATGGGTATAAATAAAGCCACGCCTCCAATGGGAGAGCCCGTTGAATGAAATGGCACTGTCTCTGATGTTTCGTTATTCCTCCGCTTATTTGGATGCTAAACAGAAATTAAGTTATGCTTACTCTGCTAACAGGTTATGGGCCCAGAGACACCCAAATAAGTATTTCCGGCGTTTGTCCACCGATGGAAAGTCGCAACGTAGCACGTGTGGTGGATTAGCAAGCTAAGCTAACGCCATGAGCAGGTTGGGCACAGGATCCAGTAGCCGCTGGTCTCGGCTAGTGTTTGACGGGGATGAAAAGAACTATGAACTGTGGGAGACGAAATTCTTGGGCCATCTTCGCTTACAGGGACTGAAGAATACTATTTTAAGGAGTCCTACGGACATAATTGAGGAAGATGAAGAGGCGGACGATGAAGGGAAAAATGAAGAGGCTTATGCAGAGCTTATCCCATTTCTTGATGACAAAAGTTTGTCCCTTGTGATGAGGGAGGCGGCGGATAATGGTCGGCAGGCATTGAAGATTTTAAGAGACTATTATGCTGGCACAGGTAAACCACGTATTATCAGCCTATATACTGAATTGACATCACTCCTAAAGTCAAGCAGTGAAAGTGTGACGGAGTATATAATACGTGCAGAGACCGCCATCACCGCAAGTAAGTTTGGGTTCACTGATGATATAGGCGCCCAATCCAGAGCCTCTGGCTAAACCCGCCCAAAGGGAGGCTCGTCCTCTCTAGCCCCATTTCAGTCCCAAAGCCAGGGCTATTATCTGTATTTTAACAGACTTATCTTTTAAATTGAGGTGTATTTATTGTTCTCTTCAAAGTTTATTTTTCTCTGAAATTTTAGGGAGGATGGTTCTTCCTTTCCTCAATGGACGAGCCTCCACTGAGTAAAGTAGAGTTATTAACTAGGTAGCAGTGTTATTTAACATTATTCTGATAAGTATTGTCAAGTTCTCTGGGTTTTTGGCATTTATTTGAGTGTTTGCCCACATTTGAGAGGCTTGAGGGACAACTGGAATCCTTTTTCCTTTTCTTTATTTAAACTTTTCAAGGACATATTAGGATTCTTTCAGGTCGAAAACCTTTAAAAAATACCAAAGGACAAAATAAATCAATTACAGCATTTTGCTTTGCAATTTAATATATTATAACCTAAATTAATCAGTAACCAAGTATTTTACTCAAACTCAATGTATTTAATATATAGTTAAATAAGTACTTTAATTGACCTGGTTCCCCCCAATTTGCCATATGTGACCCGCTCTATCGAAATCAGTCGAAAGTCGCAACGGCTCATTTCAAAATAAACGTGGATTTGCGTAAAAAACTAGTTCTCATTCATAACACTCCGTTCGATGTCTCACTATGGGATGCGCCTCATCGCGGAGCAAACAGAAGCATCAATCTCATTACGCCAATCCTGATTGGCTGGTGATCTTGACGTCAGCGTCAGGGAATTCACCCCCTATAAGTAGCTTGCGCCACGACGCATGCGTCATTCAAACACCTCTTCTCGCTTCAGAGCACATCTCTATAGTAGCCGGACAAGCTTAACGGTCCACAGACTGAACCCAAATATAAACATTTCGGTCGACGGGCGCTCGCCGGCTACTCCTTCTGTTTCGCAAGAAGACGGTAATACTAACGCCAGTTAGTATTAAAATCGACCTCGCCGTTTCTTTCCCCGGAAAGTAAGGTAAGGTTTTGATTTTTTCTCAAGCTAGCTACGCACCTGTTGCTAGCTAGCTTCCCCTTTCTACCGACACCACGGTAGCAAGGACGCTTTTCTTTTTCTCTCTCACGGAGGAGAAAAAGATTAGAAGTATATTGACACACCAGTCAATATTCTTTGAGAACAAAGGACCCACACCGTCCCTTTTTCTCCGGATTAAGGACGGGTTGGTAACACTTTTTCTCTCAACGACGTACCTGTTACGAGCGGGTCCTCTCCACGCCACGAGGCGAACAAGATGGACGCCTCTCCCCCTCACACCAGAGGAGTCAGGGACTCGGAGGCTCGGTCATGCGGCTGCGGGTTGAAGATAGCAGGCACAGACTCACACCAGGTCTGCTCGTCCTGCCTCGGGCTGGAACACGCCCAGGAGGCTATCGACAACCCCGGCTCGTGCGGGCATTGTGCCCGCTTCACCCGAAAGAGCCTCCACCGACGGCTAGCACACCAAGCTAGCTTATTGGAACAGGACTCCCTCATGTCCACTGATTCGCCGTTTGGCAATCAAGACACGGGGGCGTCCGCCGCAGAGACTGAGCCCCTCACTGTGTCGGTCTGGGGCTCACTAACAGCGGCAGCTGCGGAACCGGGATCCCACGCCGTGTCAGGCGGGGACCCGGTGGCGGCAAGAGACGTGGGAACGGAGCCCCACGCCTCACCAGGCGGGAGCTCCCGGCGAGACCTCACCATGGTCTCGCCCGCAGAGGCTCGGCCTAATCCGCATATGGAACTGCTGGTGGCAGCCCACCTCCTACCGAGGATGGGCCCGTCACCAAGCAGGAACCCCACACTGCCAGCGAAGCTGGACCGTTTCCAGTCGACCATGACTGAACGGTCCTACAGAGCCGCAGCGTTGTCCGCCAGGGCTCTGAACGTTTCCTCACTGCTAACCGCATACCAAGCGGAGCTCTGTGAGGATATGTTGAGTAATCCTGGACCGGCCATTCTGGATGAGTTGGCCGCGGTCACAGACATTTGTCTCCGTGTCCAACGCTGCGCCGTCCAGGCCACGGGCAAAACAATGGGGATCATGGTGGTGCAGGAAAGAGCTAGATGGCTCAACCTCACCAACCTCCCAGACCGGGAAAAGGAGGATGTGCTTGACATGCCCATCGTTCCCGAGGGGATTTTCGGCTCCGCTCTTGCCTCCATGCAGAGAAGATGCGAGTCGAAAAAGAAGGAGGACGAGGCCCTCCACCTCTGCCTCCCTCGAAGGGCCCAGCCGCTGCCTTCGCAGCGGCAGCCCTTCGTCCAAGCTGCTCCGAACCCTGCTCGGTTCAAAATACCGAAAACGCAGAGGTCGCAGTCCGCCCCGAGTCCCCAGCCCAGGCAGGGGACGAGGGCGAGCTGGCCTAGAAAATCTCCGGTTCCGGCTGCAGCCCAGGCGCAGCCAACCGAGAATTTCGGCCAGCAGTCGAGGAAGAAGAAGCGAGCGGCGTGACAGCCCCTCCTTCTCCCCTCTGTGACAGAGCTGGAAGTCTACGGTTCCCCAGCTCTAAATGTGTTCCCGCCGCCTCGAGAGATGCCTCAACACCATCCTCAAGTCCGCGTAAACACATGTCACACACTTATTGATTTTTCTGTCATAAAACATTTTCCGCTGACGCATCCAGGCTTCAAACCAAGGGCGCAGCTCGAAAAAATGAAAAGAAAAACAATAAAAACAATAAACAGTCTGTCAACTGTTCCCCTTCTGAGAGCAGCTACGGCCTCTCTCAAAGGGCGGACAATTGACGGGTCTGTGAAGGCACCACCGTCACGCGCATGCGCAGTGCCGGCTGGGGCTGTAAAGGCACCACCGTCACGCGCATGCGCAGTGCCGGCTGGGGTCGTGAAGGCACCACCGTCACATACATGCGCAGTGCCGGCTGGAGCTGTAAAGGCAACACCGTCACGCGCATGCACAGTGCCGGCTGGGGTCGTGAAGGCACCACCGTCACGCGCATGCACAGTGCCGGCTGGAGCTGTAAGGGCACCACCGCCACGTGCATGCGCAGTGCCGGCTGGAGCTGTGAAGGCACCACCGTCACGCGCATGCGCAGTGCCGGCTGGAGCCGTAAGGGCACCACCGCCACGCGCATGCGCTGTGTCGGTGGGGATTGTCGAAATGGGGCACCACAGTGCTCAGACACTGGAGGGCCCCATAACACAACAAATAGAGACTCAGAGGGGAAGAGACGTGACATCTCAGCTGGCTCTAAGGAGCATACAGCGGGAGATGCTCACGACATCTGCTTGGGTTTCTCAAGACAGTTACACGGAGCTACAGACTCCAAGTCACCGTCACCCCCCCTCGCTTCTCGGGCATTCTGCATTTGCAGGCCCGAGGAGAGTCAGCCCATATTCTGGAGAGAGAGATTCTCTCACTCCTAGAAAAGAGGGCTATATCTATTGTACCCACCGAGCAGAGTCAGGGCGGCTTCTATTCCAAGTACTTCCTCGTTCCCAAACGGGGAGGGAACGGAATTCGGCCAATACTTGATTTGAGGGCTCTGAACAAATATCTAAAAAGATATAAGTTCAGAATGCTCACTCACACATCTCTGCTGCGGCTCGTGCGACAAGACGACTGGTTTACATCAGTCGACCTGAAAGATGCGTATTTTCACATCCCAGTATATTACCCACAGAGGAAATATCTGAGATTCGCATTTCAGGGGATCTGTTATGAATACAGAGTACTCCCCTTCGGTCTGTCTCTCAGTCCAAGGGTGTTTGTACGATGTACGGAAGCCGCGATAGCCCCGTTAAGACAACAGGGTATTCGCCTGGCGACCTACCTGGACGACTGGCTGCTTCTCGCACAGTCGGAGCAGGAGGCTGTTACGCAGACAAATGTCCTCGTAAAGCACCTGCTCAACCTGGGTTTCATAATAAACACAGAGAAGAGCATGTTGTGCCCCGCGCAGACTATACTCTTCCTGGGTTTACACCTGAACTCGGTGCCCTTTTCAGCTCGCTTGTCAGCGGAAAGAGTGAAAGCTTTCAGAGCTTGTCTCGCTCTTTTCCAGCTGCGCAAACATGTTCTCTTCAGATCATGCCTGCGATTGCTGGGGCTCATGGCGTCAGCCATCCTGGTCGTACGACTGGGACGCTTACACATGAGGGAGTTTCAGCGCTGGGTGGCCGCCCTAAAACTAAACCCATAACAGTAACCATAACTGCGGAGAGTTATGGTTACTGTGAAATGCGTAATGGCACTGCGCCACTGGCTGCACCCGACTTTTCTAGTACAAGGTGTGCCTATGGGTGCTTTCCTTTCACGGAAAGTGGTCACCACGGACGCATGTCTGACAGGTTGGGGAGGTATTTATGAAGGTCGCCCGGTGAGGGGTCTCTGGAGCAGAGACCTCCAGCGGGCACACACAAATTACCTGGAGCTTTTAGCGGTGTTTCTCACCCTAAAACGCTTTCTGCCTTTCCTCAGGGGACATCACGTCCTCGTGAGGACAGACAATACGACCACAATATCGTATATTAACCGCCAAGGGGGTTTGCGTTCTCTCCAGTTACACACACTGGCGCGCAAACTTATCCTATGGAGCGGGAGACGTCTCCTCTCTCTGAGAGCGACGCACGTACCGGGAGTGATGAACCTCGGGGCAGATCTACTGTCCAGAGGTATACCACTTTATGCAGACTGGACTCTACATCCAAGGATTGTGAGCCAGCTGTGGGTGCGTTACGGCAGAGCCGCGGTGGATCTGTTCGCATCGAAAGACAACGCTCAGTGTCAGCTGTTCTTTTCGATGCGCGATCTAAATGCACCGTTAGGCGTGGATGCACTCGCGCACAATTGGCCCCCGGGCAGTGGCGGCGCCAGAGATTTTCTCTAGGGGGTGCTGTGGGGTAGCTTGACGTTTCATAGAGGGTGCTCAACATTAAGGGTTTCCCATTAATGCACCAGCGCTACAGTTGAATTTTCTACTGCAACACTCCCCACACGCACACACAGTGCACCCGCGACTGTTACAATGAAGGCTCGATAATCAGCTCACGGCATATAGGTGTAATCAGGGGTAAAGTGCTATTTTTACAAGTGGGGAGTGGACCTCCCCTCCTATAGGAGGGTCCTCACCTCCTCTAGTGGGGTCCGGGGGCATGCTCCCCCGGGAAGATTTTTTTTTAAATATTGAAGTTAAAAGCATCAATCTGGTGCACTTGGAGAGCAACATTAAGAGATCTGTGGATACATCTCTCAACACCAATGAAACAGAACTATAAACAGATTTTCTATTTCTTTATAGATATTTTACAAATCACTCCCCTTTTAAAACAAACCGTTTGAGACCCACTGAGATAACTAGACTAAAGTGAACTATCTAAACACTGAGAGAGTCCTTTACTTCACCTGAGCTGAGGCTATCTGAGACTCTCAGTCTGACATATAAATAAATTATCATTACACCTGGGTAAAACAGAGTCCATTCTCTTCGGTTCGGAACATAATCTCAGCAAATCCGACGACTTCTCAGTTGCAGTGGGTGACATTATTGTCACAAGTAAGAAGGAAATTACATACCTAGGATCTATTCTTGAGGCAAACCTCTCCTGTGACAAAATGGCATCCAATGTAATAAAAAAAGTCAATCAAAGAACTAGATTCCTATACCGGATCTCCTCTCTGGTAAACAAAAACACCCTGAAAACTCTGGCAGGAGCACTCATTCAAGGGTACTATGACTATGCTTGCACGTCATGGTACCATAGCACCTCCAAGGCGCTAAAAATAAATCTTCAAACATCGCAAAATAAACTGGTCAGACTACTGCTTGACCTTTCATCTAGAACCCACCTCACCTCTGCCCACTTTGACAACCTAGGATGGCTTAGAGTAGACGACAGAGTACAGCTACTTGCAATGGGCCTGGTCTACAAGATCCACTACACCTCTATGGTACCCATGTACATGTCAAAATTCTTCCCAAAGGTCAAGGAATACCATGATCATAACACCAGAGGGAGCTCCACAAATCATGTGAAACCCAGATTTGGCACAAAAAAGGGGGAATACACGTTTCGCAATTATGCCACATCAAGGTGGAACGCTCTTCCCATAACTGTAAAGGAAAGTAAAACTATACTTACCTTCAAAACCTCTCTTAAAGAGCACCTTCGGGGGAGAGCATTGCAAAACTGGCCCCGGTAATGGTACAAATCTCAACCTGTCGTTCAATGGACAGCTTCCCCCCCATCTATGTATATACTCACATTTTAGACTCTGTTACTAACTGTATATCTGTAGACTTGGTATGTCTTAAATGTCCGGTTAGGATGTATTAGAACGAAATCTAAAATGAAAATTGTAAATAAGCAATCTGTATGTAAAAAACCACCTGTATGTAAATTGTAAATAAGCCATCTGTATGTCAAATATGTCTTATATGTCTTAAATGATATGATGAATTGGAAATGGGGGACCCTGATGTAAACAAGACGAAAGTCTTTCTCTGGTCTGCATCCCCTTAACAATTGTATGTTTTGAGCTGTACTGTACTGTACCCAATATACAAGCTGTTAATAAACTTTTCAATCAATCAATCAAACAGGAGAGAGTTCTCCCTCCACCTTGTTGTTGAAAAAGCTCCTTATATCCGTTAGCTTGGCTAGTTAGCACCAGATGCTAACCACAACGATCTCCGGTAGATAGTAGATACCCACCGGTGCGCGAGCTCTCTCTCTCGCTCGCTCACTCGCGCACGCACACAAAATGGCTTGTGCCACACACACACACACACACACACACACACACACACACACACACACACACACACACACACACACACACACACACACACACACACACACACACACACACACACACACACACACACACACACACACACACACACACACACACACACACACACACACACACGCAGAGCTTGAATGAAACACAGAGACCAAGAAGTAAGCTACTGTACTCACAAAGCATATTATGTGCAGAATCCCTCTTGCTTTCAGGTGGTTTCGATTGAGTGTCCACACGTGGATGTTTAAGGACTAAAAAACGATCAATTTTTCACTTTGCTGTTAGCAAATAATGTGGGGCTCCAGCTAACAGGAAGTCACTCAAGTGTCACAAAGTATTTTAGCCTATGGATAGGTCAAAAATCTAATGGGTGCTGGCCATTGGCCTAATCATATCACCTGTGTTGACTTTATGTTTTTGGTCAAACATTTGTTTGTTTCACATTTGCATTGATGTAATCAATAATCTTTCTAATTTAATTTAATAAAAATAATAATAATAATTTATTTTTTTTAAGAAAAAAATATATATATATTTATTGGGGGTGCTTAGGGGGTGCTTTGGCAATCCTGGGGGGTGCTTCAGCACCCCCTGGCGCCGCCCCTGCCCCCGGGCTTTCTGTACGCGTTCCCACCCCTGGCTCTGATACCCCCAACTCTGGCCAGAGTGAGAGAGCAACGCCACACACTTATCCTGATAGCTCCGCACTGGCTAGCTATGTACTGGCTAGCGGAGATATATCAGCTGCTGTGCGGGCAGCCAAGGCAGCTCCCACTACGCAGGGACATACTGTCCCAAGCGGGGGGGGGGGGGGGCGATCTTTCACCCACACCCAGAGCGCTTGGCTCTATGGGCCTGGCCCGTGAGTGGTACAATCTAAATACAGTGTGACATGACGCTGACCCTGGCAGCTGCCAAGCGAGCCAGTGGCACTCATGCACTATCTGTACAGTTTTCATGCACTCAGTTTGCCCCAAGGCAAACAGAGTGTGGTTGAAGCCTAACCCTGCCTTTATCTTAAGGCGGTCGGTTCGGGTACCACATTTGACATTGAGGCATCCTCCCCGCCACTGTATTCCTCCGGGGAACAGCGGCCGGATTTGCCGTGTCCAGCCCGTGCTTCACGCACGTACAGGGACAGATCAAGGGTGCTTTGTCATAATGACCAACCCCTTGTGTCCTGGGCTAACCCTTACAAGGGCAAGCCTGTTACTAAGCAACGGCTCTCCCACTGGTCTGTGGAAGCAATTGCTTTGGGGCTCATACGAGTCAGAGTTCGCAGGCACCCTCGGTTCCGCGAGCTCTTTCGACTCAGGGTCTGGCTACATTCTGGACTCTGTCCAGGATGTCTCCCATCAAAGACATTGGTGCAGCGGCGAGCTGGTCCTCGCCGCTCACTTTTGTCTGCCTCCTAACAGGCTGGACGTTCTGCTCCCAGTGTGACTCAAGCAGTGCTGGGCACCTGGTTGAGTCAGAGCTCTACCTGTTAAGTTCTGGTTGGTTTGGTGATTTTCGAGATAAGCTCGTCTGGCAATACGGGAGCTACAATTTCCCATAGTGAGACATCGAACGGAGTGTTATGAATAAGAACTATAGGTTACTTACGTAACCCCAGTTCTCAGAGTAACATGAAGTGAGATGTCTCACCAGACGGCCCTCCTTGCTATGGTGAAGCGAGAAGAGGTGCTTATTTTGAATGGCGCGTGCGTCGTGGCGCAAGCTACTTATAGGGGGTGATTTCCCTGACGCTGACGTCAAGATCACCAGCCAATCAGGATTGGCGTAATGAGATTGATGCTTCTGTTTGCTCCGCGATGAGGCGCATCCCATAGTGAGACATCTCACTTCATGTTACTCTGAGAACTGGGGTTACGTAAGTAACCTATAGTTTTGTTTGATTTTAAATAAACAAAGTCTTGGCTTTCAGAATATGACATTTTTATTTCCAAAATCACACGATAAATACATGTTTGAAGCTTGTAAAGGGAAGATGACAGCTATCCCTCGCCTCGTTTATATCGATCAGATCCAGCTCTCCTGATCGGCCTTTATAGAGAGCACCGATCAAACTATTAAGAGTGAATATCGGCCGATAGTGACCGGCGGCCGATCAATCAGCGGCTTTTATGTTGAAAAAAAAAAAAAAAAAAAAAAAATCTCAAAATAATATTTTATTAGTGATTCTCAAAATTACGGGCCAAATATTATTGCTGGCGGGCCAACAATGGCCTGCGGGCCGCCTGTTGCCGACCCATGATTTAAACCATTCGCCATCCACATCACGCAAATTGACCGGACAATACGTTTTGCGGAATTTAAGACTAAGCTCCGCAGCTATGAGGACACTGAGCAAATGCGCACACCGCCACCAGAGGACAACGTCATGAGGGCGCGGGAGCAGTTGAGACCGAGACGACCCTCTGTTCCAAGAGCATGGGATAAAGGAACCAAGTGTGCGGACATTGTTTGTTACAGGTGCGGCCTGAGTGGACACAAGGCCGGAACGTGCCAACGTAAGCTGTGGTGCAGTCATTGTAAAAGCAACACGCATCGGGATGCGGCCTGCAGGCGGAAGCAGCGACGGGAGGACGACGCGCGGAAAGCTTCGGATGAAACGACTGGCGAGGAGTATGCTTTCCGAGTCAACGACGTGGACAACAAGGTCCAGCCAGGGCACAGCATCACCGAGAGAGGACTGATGGTGGACACAGGGGCGACTTCACATATCGTCACGGATGTAACAAAGTTCAAGAGGTTTGATGATGACTTCCAGGCTGAATCCCACTGTGTGGAATTAGCTGATGGTACCAGGTGCAATGGTGTAGCAGAAGGAAGAGGGGACGCTGTTGTTATTAGGTTGGATAGCATGGGGAAAAGACACAAAACAACCCTGAATAAGGCGTTGTACATCCCATCGTACCCCCCAAGACATTTTTTCTGTGAGAGCAGCTACTACCAAAGGAGCAACGGTAACCTTCGAGCAGGGCAAAGACGTCCTGCAACACAAAGACGGTACACATTTTCCCATTTATGAATTGAACAGACTTTATTTCTTGAACACAGTAAATGATGAATGTGATGACCAATGCAACAGGTGTTATGATTTACAGACATGGCATGAGATCCTAGGACACTGTAATTATGATGATATTCAGAAGTTACAGAATGTTGTTAAAGGCATGTCAGTTAAGGGTAAGGTAAACAAACCTCCACATTGTGATGTATGCACTAAAGGGAAGTTTACCCAAACCAGGAACAGGGAGCCTGATGTAAGAGCCAGAGAAGCTCTAGAGTTGGTGCACACAGATATAGCAGGACCAATAGATCCGTAATCCAGAGAAGGCTTTAAGTATGCTTTAACATTCACAGATGATTACTCCAGTGCAGTGTTTGTGTATTTCCTTAAAAACAAAAGTGACACAGTGCAAGCAACAGAGAGATTTCTGGCCGATACTGCCCCATACGGGAAAGTAAAATGTATCCGGTCAGACAATGGCACAGAGTTCACAGGGAAACATTACCAAGCATTGCTATGCAGTAATAAGATTAGACATGAAAAGTCAGCACCGTACTCCCCACATCAAAATGGCACTGCTGAGAGGAATTGGCGCACACTTTTTGACATGGCCAGGTGCATGCTTATAGAAAATGAGATGCCAAAAAGTATGTGGACCTATGCAGTACAGACAGCAGCCGTAGTAAGGAATAGATGCTTTAACAACCGCACAAAACAGACACCTTACTTTATGCTGACAGGTAGACGGCCTAACCTGTCCAGAATGCACAAGTTTGGGTCAGTGTGCTATGCCTATAAGCAAGACAAAAAGAAACTGGTGTGAGGAGGGAATTTTTGTTGGATATGACAAAAATAGTCCAGCCTTCATGGTCTATTTCCCTCACAGTGGAAAAGTGCAAAAATCTAGACTTGTGAAGTTTGTGACCAAGACCAATTCAGAAAGAGAAACACAAACAGAAACTGTCTCTGATGATGACTTTGAGGTACAGAACAAATCTGGCAAAATCAAGTGTGATACTAACGTTAGTCCAGTATCTATACCTGTGGTAACAGAGACAGAAGACGACAAGAGTGAGCTTAGGCGTTATCCTTCAAGAGTGAGGAAGAAGCCAGCTTACTTATGTGCCAGTGTATGTGGTAAGGAAAGTGAGGATCAGCTACTGACAAATATTGACTATTGTTACAGATTAATGTGCAATATCCCTTTAACATTTAGGGAAGCTGTAACTTCATCTGAGTCAAAACAATGGGTTATTGCAATGGATGAGGAAATGCAATCACTAAAAGAAAATGATACATTTATCCTGACCAACTTACCTCAGAGTGAGAGAGCAGTGGGGGGTAAATGGGTGTATGATATCAAAACCAATGTTGATGGGTCCGAAAGATACAAGGCACGATATGTAGCCAAGGGATACAGTCAGAAGAGGGGCGAAAACTATGAGACATTTTCACCTACCGCTAACCTCACCAGTATCAGAGTGTTAATGCAAAAAGCAGCACAGGAAAATCTGATTTTACACCAAATGGATGTTAAAACTGCTTACCTACATGCACCAATAGACTGAGATATACATGGAACAGCCAGAAGGTTTTGAGGTCAAATCCAGTAAAGGTGAAAAGTTGGTGTACAAGCTAGAAAAGTCACTATATGGGCTTAAACAGTCAGGCAGAAATTGGAACAAAATGCTGCATGAGTATCTGAGTGAAAAAGAGTTCCTACAGAACCCGGCTGACCATTGTGTTTACACAAAAGAAACTGAAAACTGGAAAGTGATAATGATAATATGGGTTGATGACATAATCATTGCAGCTAGTGATAACAATGCATTGAAAGTTGTTAAGGAGATGCTCACAGCTAAATTCAGGATGACAGACTTGGGGAAACTAAAACATTTCCTGGGCATTGATTTTGATCAAACTGATTCATGTGTAAAGATGTCACAGAAGAAATATGTGAACAAAATACTTGAAAGGTTTAACATGCAGGATTGTAAACCGAGAGCGACACCTTGTGAGCAAAAACTGAACTACTTAGATGATGCTGTACCGATGAAGGATGTTAGAATGTACAGAGAGGCAGTAGGTAGCCTGACCTGGCTGTGTGCACGAGGCCTGATTTGAGTTTTGTTGTCAGTAAACTGTCCCAGTATTTTTCTGAGCCGACAGAAGAGCAATGGACTACTGTAAAACATGTACTGAGATATTTGAAAGGTACAATCGACAGGGAACTGTGTTATTGTGTTAGCCTTAATGAGAGCGGGCCACTGGTTTCCTGGAAAACAAAAAAGCAGCCAACTGTCGCGTTATCAACTTGTGAAGCTGAGTATATGGCTTTAGCAGCTACTATGCAGGAGTGTATGTACTTAATACAACTACTAGAAGGCATTGACAAATGTGAATATACACTACCTACGATTTACGAAGACAACCAGGGCACAATAGCGTTGGCAAAGAATCCTGTTAACAGACAGAGATGCAAGCATATTGACATTAAGTATCATTTTCTGAGGTCTACTGTGGAAGGGGGGAAAAACAAATCTGATTTATTGTCCAACAGACCAGATGGTGGCAGATGTTATGACAAAACCTGCACCAAAGTTTAAGTTGATTAAGTTTGCAAAGTTTATGTTTGGAGAGTAACAATTTCTGTAAGGTAGAGAACCTTATACTGTTTTTATTTGTTAAAAAAACAAAACACAAATGTGATATCAAGTGGGGGTGTTAACATTCAGGTAAATGTGTTACCAATTTGTGTTATTTGTTGTGCATGACCGGAAGCCAATAGCGTAACAGGTTAAAGGTCATGATGGGTATAAATAAAGCCACGCCTCCAATGGGAGAGCCCGTTGAATGAAATGTCACTGTCTCTGATGTTTCGTTATTCCTCCACTTATTTGGATGCTAAACAGCAATGAAGTTATGCTTACTCTGCTAACAATGGGAATGACAGTCCTATAAGGGTAGCACGATCGTTTTCTCACTATGGTTTTTCAGATTTTCTCCATCCTTCAAATGTTGATATGATTACTACTGCAATGTCTCTTTTGCACCAAGACAAGCACTGTTTTCACCAGAGGAATATAATTAGGAGTTCAAGTAACCAAGGACCCTGATGAACCTTTCTTTAACAAAACAAAAATAATAAATCCAAGGCTGTCATCTCTTCCAGTAGTAACACAACATGTTATGTCATTGACCTCGAACATTCAAAGTGCATTCAGATAGCATTGGCCTTTATACTCAAGGGTTATTTGTTCTGCCGCTCCTACGCTTAAAGGATAAGTCTGGCTTTAATCCTTGGTTTTCATATTGTTAACAAATCCCTTGAAAAGACAGTAAGCAACATGCATTAGTCTGATATTTTATAATACTTCCTGACTCTGTTTGCAGCCCCTTACGGCCAGCTGCGGACGTTAGTCAATACAAATTATTTACACACGGCATCTATTGCACGTCTGTCCGTCCTGGGAGAGGGATCCCTCCTCTGTTGCTCTCCCTGAGGTTTCTCCCATTTTTCCCTTTAAACTGTGGGTTTTCTCCGGAAGTTTTTCCTTGTACGATGTGAGGGTCTAAGGACAGAGGGTGTCGTATTGTCATACTGATATTCTGTACACACTGTGAAGACCACTGAGACAAATGTAACATTTGTGATATTGGGCTATATAAATAAACATTGATTGATTGAAAAACAGATCACAAATACAAGGCTTTTATTTTATGAAAAGATTAGGTCATTTCCTGAAACTGCTGGGCAATGTAAAGACATCAAGAAAAGGATTAATGGAATAAGCCTGACCACATCAGACAAACAATACAGTTTAAAGTGACATTTAAAAAAATCTGTATATATTTTGTGTGCTACTGCTCTTCCCTACTGTACACAGACTGTGTGCATATTGTTCAAGAGGACATTTAATGCTCACTTTTGGATATGTATTTGTATTTAGTGTCTCTACTGTGACATATTTAATGCTTTAATTTTCCAAAAAGTATTTATTTGTCTCATACTGCCTGTGCTGCAGCACCTCTTTCACCCTCTGTCTGAAACCAGCTTGGTTAGCTGGCTTAGAGATGTCCCGCCAATGTGTTCAAGCTCTAGCCAATTCAGTGCTTCTCAAAGTGTGGTCCGCGGACCACTGGTGGTCCGCGGACCACTGGTGGTCCGTGAGTATATTGGTAAAATGTCCCATTTGAAATTAATTAATTAATTTAAGTTTTCCGCACTCTCGCGGGAATATCTCCGCAATGGAGCGAGCTTAAGTTTCACTTTCGATTGCATAATATAGCCCAGCGCAACACCTTCATCACACATGTGGCCACTTGTTTGTACCATTTTCAGGCAATTTGTAAAAAACAATGTGTTTTTGGATATTTGTGGAGTTAGGTGGTCCGCGAGTATTTTTTATTGGTTAAGTTGTCCTTGGTATGAAAAAGTTTGAGAAACACTGATGCATGGGTGTCACATAGTGATGTCACTAGTCCAATGGAGGCGCTTTGGGGGGGGGGAAGCTATATTGTTATATAAACCTATAGAGAGGCGAAGTCATGCCCATCTACTTCCGGTCCATGGGACCTTATTTCGGAAAAATTATGTATTGAAGTCAATGGGGAGAGAAAAGTTATCTTTCGATCCCGTTTGAATTGTGCCACGAATTACACATATGATGTTTGTCAATCTTAAAAAAACATTTCAATGTCAAAAAAGTCACAGTTTGTCGTAAAACTGTTGAAATATAAGACTATGAAAAATATGCAACTAGAAAGACTACAAATCCCAGAATCCCGGTCCTGCATGCTGGCTCTTACGGAACCGACTAACTCCCATTTTGTGTATGTACAGCTCTCAACGTGCCCAAACTTGGAGTGATTTTCACCTCTTTTAATACTTTCCGCCTCATTCTGAAAGAAATAAGTGAAATTTGCTAACATGACGGCCGTCTTGGTGTGTGGTGCGAGACGGGAAATGTAGTTCATTGAGCAGTTTCACACAAAAAAAGTGTTACTTCACAGTTTTACGACATTTCTTTTTTTTTGACTTGCAAAACTATCTTTTAAATTGACAAACATCACATGTGTAATTCATGGCACAATTCAAACGGGATCGAAAGATAATCTTTCTCTCTCCATTGACTTCAATACATACTTTACCGGAAAGGGAGGGACTTCGCCTCTCTATATAACAATCCAGAGGAAAAAAGCTCAATAGGGCCTCTTTAAATTTATGAATTTAGACAGATTAACAAACAATCCAATTCCTTTACCTACATTGGAATATGAGCAGCATGACCACATCAGCGTGATTACACAAAGTGCTGCCCTCTGACTCAAAAAGTATTTTTCACTCAGGCTGATCACACAGGAGACGTCGGTTCAGTGATGAAAGAGATGGAAAGGTTAGCCTGAGATTACAGAGCGACTGAGAGTAGGCCTACAAGACCTCATCCATTACATCTGGGTTTTTCTGATGAAAGACCAAGGAAGATCACAGTTACCAAGTCGTAATTCTGATGTGGAAGAAATTATATTTAAAGATTGAAAACTCTTAATTAGTATGATGCAAAACAGCCGATATTAGGTCATTAAACATCTCTTTCTCCTTGCCGTTTGATGTGTTAATATACTGTAGTTTTATACTGCAAGCTATAAACATTGCAACCACCACCATCCACAAACAAAATAAAATCCATCCCACAATCTAAGCTTTACAGTACTGCGGTGCACTGAGCTATAACATGTCAAACTACTTCCCTCTTTTGATAGAGAATGTAAACAAACAGTTGGTTGTTAAAGCTGCTTGAAGAGAGGGCAGGCTTTTGGGGAAGTGCAGGAATGAAAAAAATATGCATTTCTTTGATTTCATGCACACATACACCGTTATTGTTGAGTAAAATAAATTCCACCAGAGATACACAAGCTGTCGTGTTAGTGTTCTGCATGTATAGTGCAGTATGGTGACATTTATTCTGTATAGAAGTCTCTGCAAAGGTGATTCTTACTCAGGCGTCACATTGCCTCTCCGACACCCTTTGATGTCACATACATGTTCTGGCAGTAACAATGTGAAATGTAGGATGTCTGGCGGCTCACTTCAATAAGGTTTGAACGGCAGGTGGTCTGATGTGTGGAGTTTGCATGCTCGCTGAATGCATTTCCAAGGTATTTCTGTGATTTTCCAGTAATCACATTGGAACGCGTTGGAATGGGCACAAAGGTTTGAATGTATTCATTCAGTCTATCTTGTGCAGTAGTGGAAAAAGTACTCAGATGTTTTACTGAAGAAAAAGTAGCAATACATAATGGAGTTGGAAGAAGTACTCAGTTTCTTTTAAAGAGATACTATGGTCTTAAGAAAACATGCAAAACAATTTTACTTAAGAATAGTTACAGAAATAAATCGGCCAAAATGTGCACAATGGCTCCTTTCACCCATACACACAATACTATATTTTGATCTAATTTTATATGATCCTGTTGTTATCACTAACAAATACATGTCAGGGTATTTTAATGTTGTAGTTGTTCAACGTGAAGCCTATCCTAGATGCTTTTTAAAACACGTGGACTTGTATATTGGTAGCACAGTACTGAATCTACTGAATAGAACAATATTTGCTCGGAAATTAAGTGGAGTAGAAGTATATGGAGCATAAAATGGAAAATACTCAAGTAATACATATGTCAAAAATAGAACTTAAATATGGTACTTGAGTAAATGTACTTTGTTACTTTTCACCACTACTTAATTGTAAAAATACTCGTAAACTTGTAAAAAGCTAAATTCCTAGAGTATTGGCATCAAAATATACCCAAGTACCAAAAGTAAAAGTACATGTTATGGCCCATTTTATATGGGCCATAACATGTACTTTTCTATACTTCTGCTGGTTTTAGGTATAATTATTATTAGTCTAAGTTTTAGGTATTAGTTTATTTAAATGTTGTGTTAGCTAATAATCTATAAAGAAACTAAAGCTTTAAAATAAATGTAGTTAATTAAGAAGTACATAATTGGCTTCTAAAATGTAGTGGAATGAAACTGCAAAATAGCATTAAATGGAAATACAAGTATCTCAACATTGTACAACACTTGATTAGACATACTTCATGATATTCTACTACTGATCTTAAGTTTGTCCTTTAAAGTCTACAGACCTGCCAAGCAATACACTGTAGGGCTCCATATTCTTCTCAAGACATACCAGAGGTCATGCCCTCCAACTCCCCATTCCTTGAATGCCAGATGGTGATACGATGTAATTGAACTGTGAGCTACAGGTGCGTGAGACTCCTCTGGACGTCCAATATAAGAGAGGGGGGGGGGGTTACTAGTCTCTGCTTGTTTTATGATCATGATGCCATGACACAGCAAGATGAAAAGAATGAGAAAGGTCAAGAGCTCCAGAGAGGAGAAACAGATTGGTAACAGCCGTGTCGGGTTAATGTTGAAAAGATCAAGACCTTTCCGGGAGCATAAATCCTCTTTAATTTGAATGTAGCTGCTTTAAATAATATTTGTATTATGTTCTGAGTGGTATATAATGCACAACAAATCCCACAGTATCATAAGGCGACGGCTGCTCCATGACAATGTGTGGAAAGCAGTGACATGAAGTCTGACCCACCAGATGTAGATTGTGAGAGGCAAGAGATTTGCTCTTAAACCACCCGTTCAAGTATTATACAACCGGTGGTGTCATGAATGTATTTATTCACATACCTGCAGATGTATTACATAGTTTTACTGGAGGATTGCACTAAAGGACACAACAGAGAACCCAGACCGCGTAGCACTTGCATATAGAGTGGTGAAGGAAGGAAGGAAGGAAGTGCTAAAACCTGGTTTCCTTGTCTCCATTTTTTTTAATGTGTTTGTGGTTAGAAGCCTGAAATAGGGTCTATGGTTAAAACAAGCTTACAAGATTTGTAGATTTTGTTCCACAACATAAAATACATTAGTAAATACCCCGCTGGCGAATGTCAGAAGCTTCTGACTGTCATAAAAACGGCGACTAAAGTGACTAAATCAGACCACATAATGTCATCATGCCGAACATTAGCCGCCTTTAGCTTAGCGGTGGTGATGCGCAGCCATGTGACTGTGATGTCATTTTTTTATAGCCTAACGTCAGCTTTTTACTTCTGCCGAGTGCATTTACGCTTAAACAATCACAAAGTGATGTTAACATGTGGAGATTATCCTGCTTCAATATAATCAAAATAGGAGTTGGCCACAAAGCTTATTTTCTGCAATATTCCCACATCCAATGATTTTTGTCGAGGGAACCGTTTGAATGCTAACTTCTTGGTTGTCCTACACCACTCTAAAGCATGACAAAGACATGGCAACATCCAAGGACGTCATGGTTACTACTTTGTTGATTAGGAGATCACAGCAGGTTTAAGTAAGTCCCTAAATCTACCACTAAATACTGCTCACTGATGTTCATGTTCAAAGTGCATCATGCGGACACGTAAGGTTTATTTCTGATATCATGCACAACAGAAAACACTGAACGGACACAGGATAAGCAGCCATGTGCAAAAAAAAAGTTAAAAGCAAGTTTATCTCCGGCTTAAGCCATTGCCGGGAACATCAGGTGGCATTATCCTCTCTTTTTTTCTATCTGCATGTGACTGTTTTGCAAACAATTTTTTGCTGAATCTTCCGTTAAGAACCCAAGACAATTGAGATTTTTTGAAAGATATACATGCTGAATAGTTTTTTCTCCCTACCGGAATGATAAGAAGTGAAGTCAGACATTTCTCCAGCCCTGTGGAGAATAAAATAGATCTGGCTTTGACTAAAAAGCCTAAGAAGTGGTAAGCAGCCCCTGATAAAGAAAGCAGAATAAATATGTTAAACAATTCATGTGTTTCAAGGTAGAGGTAGAGACTTTCAAGGACATTCACATATTCAAAACACAGCAACACTGAAGGAAGTGCTGAACCAAATTAGTTACTCAGTGACTCATTATTAAGTGGAGTGGCAGTAAAGGCCTCAGTATCCCTCAAATTAAGTTGGCGTGAGGAGAGTGGATGAGTTCATTATTGAGTCACCCGGTGTGATAATCCTATCATCCAATGCCCTGCTCAGACCTCGCATTATCCTGAGTCTTTGTGATCTGATGGACAGCTCTAGTTGTAAGTGCATGCAAGACATATACAGCAAGATCCTTTTAATCAGACCTCATTTAGTGGAGGTCTGTAAATGGCCCGGGTGTTTTAGCACCGTGTATGCTAATATGGCCACAATTAAGGTAAGCCTACCCAGCTAGCAGGGAACGTTCTCACAACTTTGGCTAACATTACCTACAGGTTCTAATAATGTTTTAAAGAAATGTTTTAATCTGATGTTCAAAGAACATTTTTAGGATGTTTATTATTTCAAATAATGTTCCTATAAGGTTTAAGGTTATCTAAGACATAACGTTTTAACTGCAACATTCAGAGGATGCTTTGAGGATGTTATTAAGGCCTGAGATGACAGAAAGTTTTTTTATAAAATGTTCCTTTTATGTGATCGAATGTTTTGCCTGCAACATTCTAAGGATGTGTTTTGGACGTTGTTGGGTAACACATTAAAGATGTTCTTTATAAAACGTGCCCTCAATGTTACATGATAACAAAAGAAGAACATTTTCAAAGCAACATTCGGATGATGTTTTCAGGATGTTATTCTTTTTTTGTAAAACGTTCCTGTGATGGCAAATATTAACACGGTCATGGTCAACGTCAGATTTATTTCTAGAGCACTTTAAAAAACAAACTGGTTGCATTTGTTTGAAAAGGATGTTTTAAAAAATCTGATGTCACCACATTTTCCTTTTGAAAAAAACAAACATGTAATTCATGATAAGCTGTAAGCAGATATTGCATGTTTGTTTGTTCATTGTTCTAGGAATGTTTTCAGCCGGACGTTTTAGTTTGGTTCCCAGAATGTTCTTCTGAAAGGTAGGATAACGTTCTCTAAAAACATTCTTAACATTTTTGGTGATAACTTTCTTAAGATGTATGAGCGCATTGAGACAATGAGTAGGACGTATACAAACGAATTTGCATGCCAATATTCACTCACATGCACTTATAATCACACTAAGGTATGTAGGCCCACAGTATTCATAATATCATATGTGTAAAATATCAGAAAATAATCACACTTTTGTCTGACTATAAAGCTTGTCTCGTATGTAGGTTCTAACTGTTAGATAAGCTATCTGGCCGTGTGTGGTTTGTGAGGGTTGCGTATAAACAGTGTTCGCTGTTTATGCATATTGGATAAAAATCGTTATTGCACCCTTTAGACTTGAGACCGACAGACATAGAAGAACTAAGGTTACCTATTGTAACCCCAGCTTCTATGAGTAAATGGCGCAGCCCTCTAAGGCTATCGCTATTGGGTAATCCCCCTGCGCCCCTGCGCAGCACTGAAAACTTGTAGTCCACGCCCACCCGCAAGGTGGGCCCCACCCTCGGGCTCCCTTCCGGTATAAATAGGAAGGAGGCCCGACAATCTGCTCCCATACAAAATAACTTTTCTTCAGCTATTCGTAGAGCCAGTGGGGCCCAGCGCTTAGAGGGCTACGCCAATACTCATAGAAGCTGGAGTTACAGTAGGTAACCTCAGTTCTATTTCGTATATGGCTTCACCCTCTAAGGCTATCGCTATTGGGTTAAGGGCGAAGCATGATGTAATCTGCGCCCCACTGGGTCCGCCCGGCACTAGAAGCACAGACACACCTGCTCAATAATGCGTAATGGCGCATCACCGTCCCTGGAACATAGCAAAACATGCCTATCTTCCCGACGGGGTGAAGGCTGGGAACAATACATACCAGCCGCTGTGAGAAAGTAGAGACGAAGGCCCCACCTTGCCCAGCGATCATAGAGGGGGTGACACAGCTCTCTGCGTGTCAGACAGGTAGAGCGCGCAGCTGGATCCCTGACGTCACTCACTCTGACCAGGCACTCCGTACAAAGTGTGTCAGAGGAAAAAGGAACATCCCTCCTATAAGAGGGAAAAAGGGCCGCTCTCCACGTGCCGAGAGGCAGGAGAGAGGCGCACAGCTGGATCCCTGACATCACTCACTCTGACAGGACACTCAGTACAGGGTGTTTCAGAGAGGAATGGGAGACATCCCTCAAATAAAACTGAATAAATGAACAGGGGGAAGACCAAGATGCAGCAGTGCAAATATCTTCCACTGACATTCCTCCGTGCAAAGCCGTGGAGGAGGACATTCCTCTGGTGGAGTGCGCATTGATGTTCTCCGGGGGCTCCACCCCAGAGGAGACATATGCCTGTGACACAGCCTCACACAGCCAGTGTGACAGCCGTTGTGCAGACAGAGGTTGCCCGATCGAGCGCTCTCTAAAATGCACAAACAGGCGCTGAGAACGGCCCCAGGCCGCCGTGCGCACCACATAGCAAGACAGCACGCGCACAGGACAGAGGAAATGAGACGCGGCTTCTTCCTCCGACCTGTAAGGAGGGGGGAATAAGCCAGCCAGGGTGATCACTCTTGACCTAAAAGAGTTGTGATGACCTTAGGCATGAAGCCGGGTTAGGGCGTAAAACAGCTGAACTGCCATCTCCTTGGATCCGGAGGCATGACGGAGCCACAGAGAGAGCAGACAAATCACTAACCCTTTTCTCTGATAGAGCCAAAAGCAGTACTACTTTGGCTGATAACAGTTTAAGGGGAACCTGATCAGGTTCAAATGGGGCTTTGCCTCAAATCCCACTGAGGCGCCAGTGTGCGTGACACAGGTCTGAGTCTCCATACTCCTCGCATACAACGGCTGCTGCGTTCTGCGAGCCCCTCTGTTAATTTCGCCGGGAATATACATTCCTCTGATGGAGAGCAACGTGTGTGCACGCCCAGAACAGCAGCCGCCTGGCTGCGTTCAGAAGCTGCGCAGATCGTACTCCTCCCTGGCGATTGATGTTGCTTCCATAGCCGTGGCCTGTTGTCTGTGCAAATCAACACATGTTTGATTGTACAGCAACGGGGCGACTCCCCCGTTCTTTTCCGAGATTTAGAAAAATAGCGGGGGTAAAAACCGCGCAAGACACTGTTCCTGGGATGACAGGAGTGTTTCTTGTATCCCATGGAACTGCGGGTGGAGAGGCTTCTCTGAGATATGCTGTAATGGTCGTCATGGTGACGAGCCACGCCCTCGCCGCTCGCGCTTCTTGAGGCGAAAGGGCTGCGAGGGAATCTCCACACACTGCATTTCACTCTGGCTCTCATCATGAGGCGTGTACACGCCCAGGGGATGAGTAGTGGTGTGTGCAGTGCTGTCCACACGAGGCGTTATAACGGTGCTCGTGGATTTATTATGACCGTGTGGAGGAGGCATCTGGGATAGAGGAATGCCGCGAGCTCTGCAGTTTATAAACCAATAGGTTAAAACAGCAGGCTTCTGCAGCGAATGAACCACCTCTGGAGACTCCACCTGTGGGGGAGACCCAGGGGGATCCACACGTGACCAGCTGACGCCAACGCCGAGCAGCTGCGTCACGGAGAGGGCTGTGCGGGTTTGTGACACGCCAGAGGAGAGCTGTCAGTTTCTCCACTCACTGCCGCGAGAGCCGCGCTCTCATACTGGCTGAGTTTAATTCCACTATCAGATAAACGATTGTCTGAGAGGGAAGAGGACAGCTTTTCTTCCAATTCATTATGAAACCCAGGCTTTGACAGATGCGATACGAATGTAACGTCTGTAAAGCGACTTCCTCCCTGGAGCGAGCCAGCAAATAGCAGGTCGTCCAGAGGAAAACACACTCTCATCCCTCCTCTGTGTAGTGGCTCCAGCCTTCTATTCACGAAAAATGCGAGGAGCCAGGAAATATCCAAACGCTATTTCCTGTGTTTCGGGATGATGGGTACGTGGAAGTATGCATTCCTGCGCTGCCCGTGAGGCAACCCAAGGTGTGCTTGGACCGAAAGGGCTGCGCGGGGGCCTCCACACGCTGCGTCTCACTCCGGCTCTCATCATGAGGCGCGTACACGCTCAGGGGATGGATGGAGGTGTGTGCAGTGCTGCCCACACTAGGCGTTATAACGGCGCTCATGGGTTTATTATGACCGTGTGTAGGAGGCGTATCTCGGACAGAGGAATGCCGCGAGCTCTGCACGTTATTAACCGCGGTTAAAACCGGCAGGCTTCTGCCACGAGCCCTGCTGTCTACTTAATCAACAGATTAGTGGCAGCCGGCTTAATTAGCGAGCTCTGCAGTTAATTAACAGATAGGTTAAAACCAGCAGGCTTCTGCAGCGAGCGCTGACGCCGTGGCGCTGCGGGCGCTGCCACTGGGGGCACTCAGCCTGTAATGGCCGTCATGGTGACGAGCCACGCCATTGCCCTCGCCGCCGCTGCCCGTGAGGCGAAAGGGCTGCGAGGAAGCCTCCACACGCTGCGTTTCACTCCGGCTGTCATCATGAGGCGTGTACACGCTCAGGGGATGAGTGGAGGTGTGCGCAGTGCTGTCCACATGAGGCGTTATAACGGCGCTCATGGGTTATTATGACCGTGTGTAGGAGGCGTATCTCGGACAGAGGAATGCCGCGAGCTCTGCAGGTTATTAACCGATTGGTTAAAACCAGCAGGCTTCTGCAGGGAGCCCTGCTGTCTACTTAATCAACAGATTAGTGGCAGCTGGCTTAATTACCGGCTCTGCTTCCTCGGAGGCTCTCGCGGAGCAGACCAGGAGCGGGGGAGCCTCACTCCCCTTTGACTCGCTGCCGGGAGACCCTGTCTCTGGGGTGGTGGGGGAGCGGAGACGTGGGACGGAGCCCCTGCAGCCGCCGAAGGGCGAGTCTGATGCCGAGGCGGTTGCTGTGGGCGGCTCTCCGCTTGCGGCCTCCTGTGGCCGGCGTGGACGCAGCGGCTGCTGCGGGCGTTGGTGCCGCTGTGGGCGCTCAGCAGGCTGGAGCCAGCTGTACATGCTGGCGAATGCCGTCCGCCTGTTCCGCGGCCGTCTTCATGGACTCCACCATGGCGTGGAACTGGGGTCCGAATAGCCCGTCCGGGCTGATTGGAGCGTCCAGTAGCACTTTTCTGGCCGTCTCCGTAACAGACGCCTGCTTCCGCCAGAGGTGGCGCTGGATCTCTGTCACCCACGCGGAAATCCTCGCCTGGGAGACAGCAACGGACGCGTACAGAATGAGCGCCGTGCTGGCCGCCTTGCTGATTTCCTCTGCCTCGGTGGTGGACCGCTCTACCAGTGTCACCACCGAGTTGGAGAGCAGCGCGATGTTATTCGCTGCCCACATGAGGTACAATCACGGACGCAGTTGTTGCTCATGATGATTCTCAATTGCTGTGCTTCAGTAACTGTGCTGGTTGCTGAAGAAAACAGGGAGCAGATTGCCGGGCCTCCTTCCTATTTATACCGGAAGGAGACCCGAGGGTGGGGCCCACCTTGCGGATGGGCGTGGATTACAAGTTTTCAGTGCTGCGCGGGGGCGCAGGGGGATTACCCAATAGCGATAGCCTTAGAGGGCGAAGCCATATACGAAATAGAACGGACCGACTGTCACTGCCCGTCCCTGAAACCCCTGTTAGTGTTTGTATGTGTTTGATTCTATTGTGTGTCTCTCTCTCTCCCCCCTGCCTGCTGGTCTGTTCTACACGGCTGGGAGCAATCTCCAATTAACCACACCCGCAACCTGCTCATCAGACACACTATGAAAGCCTGCAGCCGGCACTCATTCCCTGCATGCCGGATTGTTGCCGTGAACGGTTTGTTGCGTGCCGCTCTAGCTTTTTGCCAGCAGATTCTTTGACAACTTTGCCTGATTTTGCCTCACACTAATTTGTATGTCTCTCCCAGGAGGAATCCAAGGCCTTCCACACTCCCAAGACCAGCCAGGCCTCTCTACCCACCCTGGAACACCTGTTTCCCACTGCCGCCATAACCAACCTCCACTCCCAGCTCCCCTTTTCTAATAAACAAATGTTACTTTCACCAGCTGATTCCGAGTCTGATTCTGGGTCCCCTCCAGTACATCTGACACCGACAGTGACTTGTACTAGCTGCTGGTCGCATTAAAAAAAAAGAAAAGAAAATACTTCTGATAAATCGGAATGATAAAGCACGTTATCCTACTCTAAAATAATAACATTCTGGCAACATAAAAAAATCTAACTTGCAGCTGAAAACGTTTTAAGAATAGTAGGGCAAAATGTTCTAACAATGTTATCAACAACATTTAAATAGGTTATTACCAAGCATTTTAAGAATGTTTTTAGAGAAAGTTATCCTACCTTTCAGAAGAACATTCTGGGAACCAAAATAAAACGTCCATCTGAAAACGTTTTAAGAACAGTAGGGCATAATGTTCTAACAATGTTATCAAAAACATCTTAAGGTTATCACCAAACATTTTAAGAATGTTTTTAGAGAACGTTATCCTACCTTTCAGAAGAGCATTCCGAGAACCAAAAGAAAACTTCCCGCTGAAAAAATTCCTAGAACAGTGAATGGTAACATTTTCAGAATGTTTTTAGAACCAAACATTTCTATGGGTCGTCTGCTTTCATCAACTGCAGAGGCGGAAATACGCTCTAATTGAAAGCTTTGTCCCCAAAATGAGTGGCTCTGTTATGCAAGGGTTACCAGACATCCTGATGCATCTGGTCCTCCTAACCCTGTAGTCTGTTACATGGGTTTTTGTGCAGGTTAATGGTCTGCAAAAGCTAAGATCCCATAGTTCCCTCCAAAAGGGAGCTTCAGTTCAGACTTTTATCCAACAACCATTGGATGGATAACAAAACAGTGTTATTTAGACATTCATGGTCGCCATAGGATGAACCCCAATGACGTTGGTGATCCGTGACTTAACCTGTGGTGCCACGAAGGTTTTAATATCCACAGAAAGATCTCAACATCCACATCGTTTTGTACGGCTCTTCATGAATGCTAGTTTTATTTTGGAGATCTTTGGACTTTTCTTCTAGCGCCACAATAAGGTTTTGATGTGGGTTCTTTTGTGAAATATCCCAACAACCATCACAGTATCTGTCACGGTGTGTGTGAAGCAGGTAGGACCCAAATGCAGAATAAAGTGACAATTCCTTTATTTCAAGGCTAGGTGATAACAACGACAAAACAGAACACTCACCGACGAACAAGTCATGACAAAAGACGAACCGACAAAGACAGACAGAAAAACCAGAACTTAAATACACACAAGACTAATCACAGAAACAAGACACAGGTGAGGAGGGAGGAGAAAACACAGGGACACCAGGTGAACACAATCGGGTAATCAGACACACCAGGGAAACTAACGACCGGGAACCACAGACAGATTTAAACAAGACACAACGCAGACAGAAACAGGCAAGACAGGAAGTGAAGACCTTTCAACATAAAACATGAAACAAGACAAGACACCATAAAGACAGATCGTGACAGTACCCCCCCCCCCCCTCAAGGGACGGATCCCAGACGTCCCAAAAAACCCCCACAAAAGTCCAAAACCTCAAGCAGGGTGGGTGGAGGGGGTCCGGAGGAGAGACGTATCACTAGGCCACCAGGGTGGGTGGAGGGGGTCAGGAGGACGGGACTGAGCTGACCGCCTAGAGGCACAGCAGAGGACCAGGAAGGGATCTCGGGCGGACGGCCCGGGGGCAAGGCAGAGTCTAAGGTGGGGGACTCGGGCGGCCGAGCATGAGGGCGAAGGCAGCGGCAGGAAGAGTCAGGGGGCCGGGCTCGAGGACGAGGGCAGCGGCAGGAAGAGTCAAGGGGGCCGGGATCGCGGGCGAAGACCACGGCTCACAGAGGGCCGGGATCGAGGGCGAAGACCGCGGCTCTCAGGGGGCCGGGCTCGAGGTCGAAGACCACGGCTCACAGAGGGCCGGGATCGAGGGCGAAGACCGCGGCTCTCAGGGGGCCGGGCTCGAGGGCGAAGACCAGAGAGCTCCGGAGGCCGGGCAGGAAGGCGCTGACGGGCCAGCGCCGGAGGCCGGGCAGGACCCGGTATCGGCCGGACAGGAACCGGAGCTGGTGGGACAGGCCTCGGCAGGATCCCCCACGGAAGAGGACCAGGACACGGGATTGGCAGGACCCCCGGCGAGACAGAGGATGGCGGAGCCTCCAACGGAACAGGACAAGGGGTTGGTAGGACCCCCGGCAGGAGAGTAGTCGGCGGGGCCTCCAATGGCACAGGACAAAGGGTTGGCAGGACCCCCGGCAGGAGAGTAGTCGGCGGGGCCTCCAACGGCACAGGACAAAGGGTTGGCAGGACCCCCGGCAGGAGAGTAGACGGCGGGACCTCCAACGAGACAGGACAAAGGGTTGGCAGGACCCCCGGCAGGAGAGTAGATGGCGGGACCTCCAACGGGACAGGACAAAGGGTTGGCAGGACCCCCGGCAGGAGAGTAGTCGGCGGGACCTCCAACGAGACAGGACAAGGAGCTGGCAGGACCCCCGGCAGGAGAGTAGACGGCGGGACCTCCAACGGGACAGACATACGATTGGTAGGACCCCCGGCAGAGGAGTAGTCGACGGGGCCTCCAACGGGACAGGACATGGAGTTGGCAGGACCCCCAGCGGAACCTCCAACGGACCAGGACATTGGGTAGGGACTTGAGACGAGACTCGAGAGGGGAACCAAGGGGGAACTCGAGAGGGGACTAGAGGAGAGAGGAGAGACTAGAGGAGGGACTAAAGGAGGAACTAGAGAAGGGAACTCGAGAGGGGACTCGCGAGGGGAACTAGAGAGGGGACTAAAGGAGGGACTAGAGAGGGGACTAAAGGAGGGACTAAAGGAGGGAACTCGAAAGGGAACTGGAGAGGGAACTCGAGAAGGGACTCGAGAGGGGACTCGAGAGGGGACTGGAGAGGGAACTGGAGAGGGGACCGGAGAGGGGACTCGAGAGGGGACCCGAGAGGGAACTCGAGAGGGGACCCGAGAGGAGACTCGAGAGGGAACCAGAGAGGGGACCCGAGAGGGAACCCGAGAGGGGACCCGAGAGGGAACTCGAGAGGGGACCCGAGAGGGAACTCGAGAGGGGACCCGAGAGGGAACTCGAGAGGGGACCCGAGAGGGAACTCGAGAGGGGACCCGAGAGGGAACTCGAGAGGGGACCCGAGAGGGAACTCGAGAGGGGACCCGGGTAGGAACTTGAGAGGGGACCCGGGTAGGAACTTGAGGGGACTCGGGTAGGAACTTGAGAGGGGACTTGAGAGGGGACTTGTGTCAGTCGGTACGCCGACAGGACACAGGGAGCTGGCGTCGTCAGGGGAGCCAGCAGGAGACGAGGTGCTGGAGTCGGCCGGTACGCCGACAAGACTCGGGGAGCTGGTGTTGGCTGGAGAGCCAACAGGAGACGAGGTGCTGGAGTCGGCCGGTACGCCGACAAGACTCGGGGAGCTGGTGTTGTCTGGGGAGCCAGCAGGAGACGAGGTGCTGGAGTCGGCCGGTACGCCGACAAGACTCGGGGAGCTGGCGTCGGCTGGGGAGCCAGCAGGAGACGAGGTGCTGGAGTCGGGACCATGACTGCTGGAGCCGGTACTTGAGCCGGAACCATGGCTGGAACTGGGGCCGGAACCATGGCTGCTGGGCCCGGTACTTGAGCCAGAATCATGGCTGGAACTGGGGCCGGAACCATGGCTGTAAGGTCCGGAGCTGAAGCCTGGATCATGGCTGTGTGGGCCGGTTTTGGAACCGGAAACATGGCTGCTGGGGCCGGCACTGGAGCCGGAACCATGGCTGCTGGGCAAGGAACCGGAACACGGATCCATGGCTGTGTGGGGTGGTACTGGAGCACGGTACCATGGCTATGTGGGATGGTACTGGAGCACGGAACCATGGCTGCTGGGTCCTGTACTGGAGCCGGAACCATGGCTGCTGGGGCTCGGGCTGCTAGCCTGGCCTTGCAACGACTCCTCTTAGCAGCCTCCTGAATACTCCGTGGACCTCCATAAGCCTGACGAGTTCCGGAATACGACTCCTGGACAGGAGCAGTAACTGGGGCAGAAGCACGGGTTGACTTCAGGCGGAACCCACCAAGGCGTATGGTGCCAGGTTGGGAATTGGGAGACAGGGAGCTAGCATGCCTGGAATCACATGCTTGAAGGAAGTCCAAAATCCAGTCAGGTAAAAACTCAACAAAACATGGTTTCTCTGCTGCCAACCGGAGCGCCTCTACCAGAGCGGCCCTCTTCTGCCGAACACTGGACGCTCCCTTCCACCAATCGAAGCAGCAAGCCAGATAGAAGGTTAAATGCTGTAATTCAACCTCCCATGGATCATCTGCTGGGTCCATGTTGTGGTCGGTTCGTTCTGTCACGGTGTGTGAAGCAGGTAGGACCCAAATGCAGATTAAAGTGAAAGTTCCTTTATTTCAAGGCTAGGTGATAACAACGACAAAACAGAACACTCACCGATGAACAAGTCATGACAAAAGACGAACCGACAAAGACAGACAGAAAAACCAGAACTTAAATACACACAAGACTAATCACAGAAACAAGACACAGGTGAGGAGGGAGGAGAAAACACAGGGACACCAGGTGAACACAATCGGGTAAATTAGACACACCAGGGAAACTAACGACCGGGAACCACAGACAGATTTAAACAAGACACAACGCAGACAGAAACAGGCAAGACAGGAAGTGAAGACCTTTCAACATAAAACATGAAACAAGACAAGACAAAACACCATAAAGACAGATCGTGACAGTATCAAATCAAATCAAATCAAAATGTATTATAGCCCCAAATCACAAGAAATGCCTCAAAGGGCTGTACAAAGCAAAAACAAAATACAAACGTCATAGCATAAAAATTATAAAAACATTATACATCAACATAAGTATTGCCATGTGATAAAATCATGTGACTAGAGTGATGATATTGATGAACCGAAACTAGGTGATGACAATTATTTTACAAGGAAGACAGATGCGAAGAGATGGGTTTTGAGTTTGCTTTCAAAGGAGTCAAGGGAAATAGCTTCGCGGATCTGATATGGAAGACGATTCCAACGGAGAGGTGCTCGGAATGAAAATGCTCTGCCACCTACGGATGATTTTTTAATTCTGTGGATGGAAAGGAGACTGGCATTATGTGATCGTGGGAGCCTGGTAGATATGTGCGGGGTAATTAATGATGACAGATACAGACGTACTAGTCCATGTAAGATTTTTAAGGTTAATAGTCAAATCTTGAAGTCAGATCTTATGTGAATCGGGAGCCAATGCAATTAAATGAGAACAGGGGTGATATGATGAAATGTTCCGGTTCTGGTTAATATTCTGGCGGCTGTGTTTTGAAAGTACTGTCCTGCAGAGGCCCACTCTCACTTCACTGCTTCTCTGTTTGTTTCCAGGTATTGTGTCGCTCATCTCTCTGGTGATCCTATCCTACGACCGCTACAGCACTCTGACTGTTTACAACAAGCGTGGGCCAGACTACCGAAAGCCCCTGCTGGCCGTTGCGGGCGCCTGGCTGTACTCCTTGTTCTGGACGGTGCCCCCTCTGCTGGGATGGAGCAGCTACGGCATCGAGGGGGCGGGAACCAGCTGCTCCGTGTCCTGGACGGTCAAAACGACCCAGTCGCACGCTTACATCATCTGCCTGTTCACTTTCTGCCTGGGCCTACCCATCCTGGTGATGCTCTACTGCTACAGCAGGCTGTTATGGGCAGTCAAACAGGTAGGGACTAGGGAGACATACAAGTCTGACTGTTTATGTTATTTTTCTGTCTGATGGCAAAACACATATTGCTCGAACCGATCCTCCGCGAACAAAATATAACTTGCACAAACTCTAGGCTTCAAAGAGGATTAAGAATATGTTTGAGTTTATTTATACACAAGAACAGCAGGTGGTTACAGTTGCCTCACTTCATTTAAAAAATGTATTTAGAACTCCAACAGCGTCCAGAGAGTTTCACAACATCAATAGAAAACCTTTCAAATGTGAGGTGCACAAAATGCGTTCTCAAATAGCAGCCTCATAAAAAAGGGATGCATTTTGGTGCCTAAGGGGGTGGAAGGGAAGTGGAGGAAGAAGAAGCAACCATACTTCTTTTGATCGAATATTAATACACTATCTTCAGTATATTTCATACAGTCTTCACCCTCTAAAAGACTTATAAGACTCTTTGTATGGGATCACGGTGTGCACATTTCAGACATGTTTCTGGTATTTTCTAGCACCAAGAAATATAGAGAAAACGGCCGGGAACACTGCCAAAGGGAGCCGCTCCCCCCTCTTGGGTTGGCATGTGATTCTCTCGTGATGAATCCCAAAATAGAAGCAATACCCCCAGCGTTGATGGGATTTGTTCCTCAATTTTAGTTTGACTGCATAACAATAACACAACTAATAGATTTATATCAGCGTATGTTTTGCTGGAGGTTTGTCAGACTTTTCCCATGCACCTCACACAAAGTAAGTGAAACTGTGCTATAAATGATAAATCCCTACTCTGCTTCTACACCACTTTCTATCTTTCAAGTACATTAAATGAAAGTATTAGCATGCATTGATTTTAAAAAAAGCTGCCCTGAACACAACAACACACAGATTGTATTTTCATTTATCATGGTCAGGCACATTTTGAGTATCTATTGCAGTGACTGGTGCATTGGGTTTTGGGGAAAGACTTTACCTGCGGTTAAGCAAATAATTTGGTCTCCCAGGGATAGAGACGGTTTATTCCTGAGAGCTGAAGGGGTCTGCAGCGCAGGGGATTATCCCAGAATGATGCTGTTAACAGCTGCAGGGACAAAGCTTAATACCACTCACACATCTTCTCACTAACAAAGACAATAACAACCTCTGACTCCTAAGAGGGAGGAGGAGTCGCTGCTGTCGAGCTGCACAGGTCTAATGTTCTCTCTTTTCAAAATTAAATCACACTCTTTGCTCAACCTTCTTTTCAAAGTGCCCTTCACCTGTGATTAACACTGTGGAATTGGTTTCAGCTCAGTGTCATTATCTTTTCTTCAGGCGCTATTCGAACCACTTGTGCTGTCCTAAAAATGGTTCGCCATGGTCATTTAGCATACTTACCTTCCTTATTAGGAATAACATAATTAAAGCTAAAGATTTCACGTCATGCTGACTCACAGTGTAATTGATGTTGTGCAATTAGCAGCGCAGTTTAAAACCTCCAGTAGTCTACGTGTGAACAAATGACTAAACCTAAATGGCAGCCATATTTTAAGACAAGAATCAGCCAAGGGAAACTGGATGTTCTCTCAACAGAAAGGTCACACACTGACAGTGTTTTGGTGCTTGTGAAACAACCTGTTGACTTAGAAAATGTATTATTTTTCTTAAGACTTTAAGAAGCAGCTCTGTCTCTGCAGCATTCAAATTAAACAAACCCACAAAGCATCAACACAGAAAGCAGATTCTTTATAGAATAATGCAAATATGAAATTACATAACCAGGTAATAATTCATGCGCAAAACACCGTATATCTTGACTCATTCCTCACATAGCAGACATATACTGTACATTCCTGTATATATAGGGTGTATTAAAGGGATTGTGTTGTGAGGTCTAGCCTTGGCTGCTAAAGCTGGCCTGTATTGTGTCTTTATTGTTGTGTGTTTATAAGGAAGGCCTACCTGTTCTAGTAAAGAGATTTAGATCTTTGTGAGAGGATAAATGCAAAACATTTTCCATTCATTTTGTTCCTACAAAGAGATCAATTCCTTTGAGCAATATCAATATAAGTGTTGGTTGGCAAAATCCTCAGCCCTTTTTTCTAAGCACCAATCACAGCCTGAAAAAAACAGCCATGTTAAGGATTTGTTATGAAATGGTTGTACAGTTTGATTTGGCTGAAAAGGCTTTGCTCTTTGAGGGAGCGCTCTGGAAATATCAGAGCAGCAACAATTCGGCGGGGAAAACAAACCCGTATGCAAAAAAACAGGCACGGACAATATATCTGAACAACAGCATGAGAAGTTCAGCACATGGAGTAAAGCAAAGGTCATGCTGGTTGAGGGAAATGCAGCATCAGACCGTATTGGTGGTGTGAAAGTGATAAGTGGATATAAGGGAAGCTGAGTGTATGAAAATGATTGGGTGTCATTCGCCAGCTCGTATCCGAGTAGCTGGTCAAAGAGTCGCTGATTGTGAAGTATGAATGAAAGCTAACAGCAATCTGCTTATCCGGGCTCAGCATTTCAAAACTGAACTGATCATAAAAGTATTGTTAACTTCCGGCTTTGGGAGTAACGGATAACATGTAAGAAAACAGGAAAAAGGTAACTGTTTTAGAGTTACTGTCAAGGTAGGGTATGTGCAATTTGACGGACACTATGCATAGGTGCAATAGGGAAAGTGCAATATTTGATTTGTGTATGAATACAAATGGGAAAAGTGCAATATTTGATTTATGTATGTGCAATAGGGAAAGTTCTGTACCTGTATGTTTCTTGTTTGTTTCTTTTCCATGTGATATGTGATCCTGTTCTGTATCTATGACTGATTGTCCTAAATGTTTTATGTTTATTATCTCGATGCCCGAGACAAATTTCTCCTATGGGAGACAATAAAGCTCTATCTAAAATCTAAGGTAAGGTTGGACCCAAACGCAGTAAGAGAGGGAGGCAGGAATAGATAACCAAAATCAAGCTTTTAATTAAGAAAAAGCTGATGACAAAAAAATAAGGGGAACCAGGCAAAACAGCTGAATACAAAAATAATAATTGAATACAGACCGGGTGTGGGAATCAGGGGAATAAGCATGAGCCGGAACAATAGGAATCAGGCAGGTACGAAAAACACTTCACATCAGGAACAAAGCAGACGGACTGACTGTAAACACAAGGGGGGGGAAGGCTTATATGCAAGACTAATCACAAAGAAAAGACACAGCTGGGGAGGGGAGGCAAAACACAGATGAACCAGGTCAACCAATCAGGTCATCAAACACAGACAGGAAGTAAAAACAGACATGACACAAGGGGTAAACCCTTTTAAAATAAAAAAAGACAGAAATCACAAAGACTAAGTCCACGAGTGTTACATAGAAAAGGATATAATGAGATTTGAGGTCAATTCTAAAATTGGGGATTACAACTAATAATGAGCATATTGCGTTTGATTCAGATTCTATTCCTTCTTTGAATGTAATCTACATACATATAACTGAATTTGCTTTATGGTTTTCACTTTCTTTGGTTCATTTCCTTTTTAATTCAGTAGGTGAACCTATATGTTCATAACATAGTGTGAGAGACCTTGACTGTATGGAGCATTCTCTGTCAGCTCAGTTTTTATGTATGCTTTTTTAAACTGAAGTATGTGCTCACGTGTGGGTGTATAGGCTGCCTGAATATGCTTAATGAAAGGCAGGTTTTCTTATTGATAACATCTCTGACTCTTTTCTATGGTAACATTGCTTTGTTATCTTATATAATTCACTTAGGAACAAAGATGGAGTGGTAGATTGAGAGCTTTGCCTTCTGGATCTGCTCTCTCTTCATCGCGAGCCAGAAGGCAAAGCTCTCAATCTACCCGTCTATCCTCTTCCATACTCTCACCAATGGTCCTGAAGGAAGGGTCATGACTGAAAGAATGAGATTAGAAGCAGCCAAAATGGGTTGGAAAATGTATGGATATAATATACTGAAGTAAAAAACATTTAATGCATATTTTATTTCTATTGTATTGGCATTTGATATTGAGGGAATCCAAAAGTAACAGGACATAATCAGGTTACATTACTCCTTATATTTTGATACTCACATTACTGATTACTTTTCTTACAGGTAACTAGAAATTGTAACAGAGTAAAGTTACTCTTCCAACCCCGGTTATGTTAGGATACCGCGCAGCCACTTAGGGTTTAAAACAAATCTATTTTAAAGTGTGTTATGTCATCCAAAAGTGAAGTCTATGAGCTGAGTGACAGCCGGCGGAGGCCAGCGGGAGATGCGCATTGGACCACACAACGCATAACTAAACCCAGAAGCTAGAATTAATCACTTGGGGAGCAATTTTTATTAAAGTGCATATAGACATCCATCTGGAAACCTTGACGGCAAAAAGCCTCTTGGGGCAGGAGATATTATTTTTTGGGTTTAAATGTAGCCAGCGAATATCCAAACCATCTTCCTTTACTGTGTGCTGCTCATTGGTGACAGTGAGTGGGCATGCTTCTGCCAAATCAACAACACAGATACAACATTCAGTATACTTTGTTTTGTCCATTCTCTCATCATAATGACATGTTAATAATAATATAATAACACATATTTGATTGACGTAAGGTGTGTTAAATCATTGTCGGGGATAACGGAGGACCTTCTTAACTTATTATGATTGACCTGGCAATTTTTGTATTTAATTTGTTGACTACACTCTCTGTTGGCTGAGATATCCAACATGTTATCTTTCGCCATTACACGGCTTTGTGGAATACTCGATTTTAATTGGTCAATTTGGACATTACAAAGACTATTAATAATTACTGTCGTTGCTAAGGAGAAGAGACCATTTCAATTCAACGTCAGCTGTGAAACAAACATTAGTTTTCTCCGTCAGAAAACACCAAGAAATGTGTGATGTGAAGTTTATGTGTTTCCTATTGTGTGTGTAATGCTTTTCAATGGGTTTCTGGCAAGGTTATAGTTTTTTGGCCGTTTTTTTATTGAATTAGGCAGGTTTTAAATTGTGATTCGGATGGAAAATATTAATCTGATCCGTCAACACAGTTAGCAGCCCAAGTAGCGATATCAGACGCAACAAATAGAGCTGGGATTGAGAGATTAAATGATGTCCGGATATTTTACAATGAGCCAGTTTACAAGCCTATAACAAGCTTAATTGTCTGTCAGACGATAAGCAATGGGTTGTTAGATTACATTTTGGCCAATGCGTTCCTCCTCTTTTGCTCTCCACACAAACTGCTTACAGCTAACGCCTGCTTAAATGTGATTGGTCGTTATTCCTTGGACTACATTGCCTCCTTATTATCCGCATGAATGCAGAATCTGCTTATAAAGATTAAAAGGGCTAACTTTCGAGTCAACAACCAGTTCATAAGATACGTCCATGGAACTGATACAGTGCCCCATTTATTTGCAAATGCATGCAGCAAAAGGCTCCTTGCACTTCCCTGTGATGATGAATGACAGCACAATTATTGCACTCAACCCAATCGTGCATGTTACAAGGGGGGGGGAACAGTGAATTATATGTTCAACTTCCTTTTTCAAACACAAGTGAACTGGACTTCCCCTGCATGAGTAATTACCTCATGTTATTAAAGTAATCACATACATTAGCAGAGCTGAGCTGAGTTCCAGATGTCCTGCTAAATCCCCTGGTGGTCGTTAAAACTGGGGATCATTTGCATCAAGTGTGTGAGAGTCTCAAATGAGGTTGTAAAAAGGTACTGGGCTCAGCTGACTGAGGGTATCATGAAGTGACGCTGCTTTCCAACTCTTTCATCCAAACAGCAGAAGGGTGAAGAAAGGGAGAATAAAGAGAGCCTTCTGTGTGTGAGGAGATCCACAGAATGGTGTCAAGATAACTTTAATTGGATTAGGGTTAAGATGCAGTTAGATTAATCCTCTTGAAAAATACATTTCAAGAGACAAAAGTAGATTAAATGTGTACACTGATATAAAGGGAGATATAATGCACACTGGGTGTCTAAATTGGCTTTAGTCAGTTGATTAATCGCACAATTGTAATGGAATTTGCACCATTGAAGTACAATATCAACGTAGGCGAGTCCTGCTTTATTACATAATGCTCGACTTCTCTTCCATAGTGCCCCTGTGTCAACATCCTATTTCAAAACCTGTATTGTTTTGAAGCGTGTTTCTACATTAACATCAATCAAGACAAAAATACTTAAGCATATACTGCAACTAATGGGAACTTAAACATACAATTCATAAATATTTTCAGGTTCATATTTGTGTTTTGTTTCTCTACTGTGACATGTTTACATGTTTTATTCTTCTCATACTGCCTATGCTGCAGCACCTCTTTTCACCCTCTGTCTGAAACCAGAGCCCAGAAAACCTAGAAAAAACATGGGCCCCTTCAAAAGTAACACACTCCAACAGTTTTAGTGACTTCCTATAGCATTACACCTGTGAAAAGGGATCCACACTCTGGCTCCATATCGATGTCCCTCTTTACAATGTTCAATCATGATTGGTGATCTTCAAAAAAACCAAGACAAAACACAAGCACTCAGATGAAGTGTGTACTTTTTTTTATTGAGCAGAAACAAAAGTGTTTTCAGCAGGAAGCAATCAGTGCAGTGTCTGCTAAAAATGTATTTTGTTGTCACGACGTGCACTCGAGCCACTTTTCACAAGACCTTGTATTGATCTTGAAGAAGGCTTAAGGGTATAGTGTAATTTGAATTAAAGAGAAACTCACGTGGAGCCAGAGTGTGCAAAGCCTTTTTTTTCTACAATACAAATAATCACTTTCTTACAGTTGCATTCTAGATCAGTGCAACGCAAGGACCAATTAATATTCTCATTAAGAATTCCTTTGCTGAAGCTCAGATGATGAAATTAATTACAAATTGTTCACATCTTTCTTTCTCTGGAGAATTCATAACAGCTTGTGCATTAAGGGAATCTTGGATGTCAGCACACTAATTGAAAGTTTATGAAAGAAAAGTTGTGTAAGCCTCCCACTGCAGTGAAATGAAAGAAAATGACTAGCTACCAAGAAAGTGATACTTAAATTGCAGCTGTCACCCTCTGACAGAAAGTACTTTTAAGTCAAAGGAGCACTTCAGGAATAAAGAAAAGAGCCATTTAAAAGACTAAATCTTCACTTTGTGTCCTGATTCTTTCTCACAGGTGGGTAAGATTAGAAAGACGGCAGCGCGGAGGAGAGAGTACCACATCCTGTTTATGGTTCTGACCACAGCGGCCTGCTACATGCTGTGCTGGATGCCGTACGGCGTGGTGGCCATGATGGCAACATTCGGCCCCCCAAACATCATCAGTCCTGTGGCCAGCGTGGTGCCCTCGCTGCTGGCCAAGAGCAGCACCGTCATCAACCCTCTCATCTACATTCTCATGAACAAACAGGTGAGGCAGCACCGTTCAACATGTCCAACAGCTTTATTTACACAGTAAACAAAGACAAATTACAACAGCTGAAATCATACAAATGGTCTATTTAAATACCAATTCAAGTGTAAGAAGAGAATTCACTCACAAATCAAAGTCAAGAAGAACACCCCAAGGCTGTTTGAGAGTGAGGCATTCACTCTCATTATGTGCAGTCATGGATGCTGCTTTATTGAGCGAGGAGAACTGCAGCAACCTGCAGGAGTTAGATGTACAAATCAATGTGGAACAATCCTTTAGAGGCAGTGTGGTGCACAAATTCCCACAATTCTGAGTAAAAACATCTAATGAAAAATAGGCCTCAAGAGAAAAAAGTGGATAGAAAGAGGCTGCGAGGGCAACGTAATAAACAGCGACTGCAAATAGGTTCTCTCATCCCTCATGTTACAGCATACTGCCCGGTATTTAATTCTGGCAATCAAATTGCTAATCAAATTCCACCTCAATCATCACAGAGAGGAGCATTCGCACCTGCTATTACTCTCATTGCACCCAGCAAAGACATCATTAAAGATGGGATTTGGCACAATATTCAGAAGGGAAGATGAAGTTGCCAAAACGCATTGCACTGAATCTAATGCTCCCTGGGAATTACCAATAGCTGCACCGCAGCTTAATGGGATTTCCCTGTCCACAAGCATGCACTAATATCCGCAAAACACCACTTAAAAAAGAATCTTATAGCATAATCGCCTCTCACAGCATTAATGACAATGGTGCCTGCACGGTACAGCACGGACAGTTTGAGACTCTTAGCCCTGATCCTGATTTGCATGCTCTGTGCATTGAAAAGTAATCCAAGTTACTGGAAATATACATGTACAATATGTTCAGGGTGTTTGCACCTTCAGTGTGTTACAATCACAAGCAATTAAACATTTGATCATTTATCTGGACAAAGGAACATAAGACCCACAGCTCAGCTGGAAACCTGCATGATTCAAAATGAATGATAAATCTCCTTAAGCTTCACAATGATCTGTTAAGACTGTTTTTTTAAATCTCCGTTATAGTCCTCTAATAGTTTCATACTTTACCAGGTTCCTTGTTTCAATACTCTTCCTATGACCTGCCAGACAAACCACCTGAAACTGGGGCTGGGTATCAAACCTTCTCCACCGTTTGCATTTCAAAATGGTCCACAACAACCGAGTATTAAAACTGTCGAGTAGGGCTGGGCGATATAATCAAATACTTATCGTGAGACCGACTGTTTTTACACAATTTGCACTGCTTTCTGGCAATATTAGATTTACAGAATTTTGCATCAATGTGATGAAATATCTTTGTTATGTATGTAATTCACTGAATTAGTCATTCCCATCTGGTTATTTTGTCTACCCCATCTGCTGCTGGCTGTGGTAAACCTAGCTAAATGTAATGCTGTATAATGAAACCTCCTTTATTCATGAAGGTAATAATCTAATATTAGAGGATTTGATCCAATTGCATGGTCATTTTGGAGGCTGTAGTTTAGTTGGTGATGTCTAATTGTAGTACATTAGAGAGACATCTCAGTTTTTCATAATTAGTCCATTTATTTTATTGAATTTCTATTTGTTTTAGCAGTGTTTACCATATGATTTAGCAACCGGGTGTAGTTTCCAATCAGAATTTCCAGAACATTTACTTTATAATGATACGCAGTATATCAAATTTGCAATACAAAATACCATAATAGAGGTTTACTTAAATGGATATTGCCCACCCTGACTGTCAAGTATCAAAATTGGTGCCAAATACTTGTTCAGGTACTTTTTTCCTTTTGATCAGGTGCTTCCCCAGTTATAAAAATGTTTTTGTAGAAAAAATGAGAAATGCATTGTTTTGGTATCAGCAAAGTATTTGTTTTTTGCAAAACGGATACAGTTCAGGTGATACCCAGCCCTACTCTACATCAATGTTAAGCCCCAGTATCATCTACACACTAGTATTACTACTTCTACTGTTATTCTAAAGCCATCTAATTCAACATACATCAGGATATTCAAAAGCAACATTTCCGAGACACGTTTTCACATCTTATATCAATCCACAACCAATGGCACAAGAACATTTTGTAGAATAACAACACAAATCTCAGTTATAGGCAAGATTTTTCTGACTGTCTGCAGCAGAATCACAACCAATCGTCCTCTCCACACTAAACTACAACCTCTAGATCGCAGATGTGGCACTGATTGACTGTAAACGTAAAAAAAGCATCCTAGCGTGAGACAATGCAAACCTGCTCCCATAACCGGTTCAAATTCCTCCTTTATAATGGTCTCCGCTTTGAGCTGCCTACGGTACAACCCAGTATTAAAAGGATTCAGGAAATATGAGACATTAATAGTCGTAGGAAATGAGCTTCTGGCTGTTACATGACAAAGAAATAACCCTGCACATACGCAGACTACATGTACAGCAGTGGTGAGCTCCAGGGAGGGTTTCACGCAAAGGGGAAATTACATTCAATAACGAGTGAACCATCTGACCGTCGAAGAACAGGGGCGGGAGATCGCTGAAGCGTGGTGGAGAAAACCGCTGACTTCAGCAATATCTACTGTGTCACACCTCTCACTGCAATTCAACTCACCGTTCCTGCAGTCCCGGTATGAAGCTAGACTGTGTGTACCTGAACAGACACAAGGCAGCCCGAGGAGAGTGTTCAGGCGACCGCGAGGCACAGGGTTTCCGCTGTTCGGCTCTTTTTGGCCACATTTACTTTAAAAAAAAAAAAAGTTACTATAACTGAACCCACAAAGGACAACCAGGACGTTCCTCCCTGTGGGGTTTTAAAGTGAGAGACAGGCTTCTTGACACTGAATGATTATCCACTCTGAAGTGTGAACAAGGAGGTTGGCATGCACAGGAGAGTAATTAAGCAGTGAGTGTGAAAGAAGCCCCTTCCTGACAGCACTGATGAACTTATTTCACAACGAGATGTCAGGGGAATGTCAAAGAGGTGATGAAATGTACGGCGGTGACACCATGTCTCCATGTTTGCAGACACGTCTTTAACACATATCTCCTGTTGCCGCGTGTGTTTGTGTCTGTTGGATTTATGACATTCAGCGTGGATGACTTCTTTATTTATTCACAACCCTTTGGACCAGTAAAAAAGAAAGGAACAAAAATCACAGATATCCACTGTTTTGAACAGTGGCATTTCCTTTAAGTGGAGACCCACGCATACTATTGAAAAACACAGAGTTTACACCATTGAAACACACCCAGTTATTGAAAATTCACTTCTTCTATCTAAAAACTGATCTGTTGCTACCCTAGTCAGCTCCACCGCTAACATGGCTCAGCTAAAGCAGAGAGAACGTCTTTTCCAGATCCTTCCTGGAGACTCTTTCAGGCAGTCTCTGGTCTAGTAAACCAATTTATTGAAGACAAGTTCCTTCAGAAGCCTCCATGTTGATCCCTCCCTGGAGCGCTATGGCTTATGTTCTTCAAGGGTCTAATTTGAAACTTGTAAGCGCCAGCCTCCGTGTCTCCAGTGGCTTTATTGCACCTCTCCCTTAGTCAGCCAGAAAAGGCCGGAGTGTGTGTTTGTTTGGCTCAGAGGGTCAGGTTTCATTTCTCAGATGTCACAGTTGACGGTGCTGAAGCCCGGCAGAGAGACCCGCCCCTTCCTCCTGAGGTCCCGCTCGGGCCCCGTGTTGATGCGCTGGATCAGGCTCTTCTCGTACAGCAGGGGGTGGTAGGCTCCCAGCGTACAGGCGGCGTCATAGTAACGCTCGTGGTAGTGGCACAGGTCCGTCTGCCTCATGGAGGGAATGTACTCGTACACGTGCACCTGCTCGCACAGCGCCATCATCACGAGGATGCCTGCAATGGAGAGAGAGAGAGAGAGAGAGAGAGAGAGAGAGAGAGAGAAGAGAGAGAGAGAGAGAGAGAGAGAGAGAAAGAGAGAAGGTCAGGTATTCATGTTGAAAATAATAATAAAGCTTAAGATTGGAAAAAAGCTTTAACATAAATAAATCAATACGTTGTTAGATGTTGAAAGCTAAATTATAGGCTGCCATTTTATTCTTTCTTCTCTAAAATTGCATCTATTATCATAAGAGGTTAAGCAGAGAGCAGTATGCTTCTTCATGGGTTTATTTGTTTACATGCACACAGTGTTACATTCACACATGAAAGCCTCCCAGTACAATCCATATGATCTGCAGAGCAGCTAAAGGTTTGACATTCAGGGAAAATAAATTGTGTTTACTTTCTTGCTGAGAGTGAGATAATAGGATTTCCTCCTGCAATATGATGTTAAAGGCAACAGCTGGTTAGCGTAACTTGGCATAAAGACTGAAAGCAGATGGGAACCGTTAGCCTGGCTGTCAAAAGGTACACACATCCACCTGCCAGCACCTCACAAGCTCACACATTTTGTTTTTATCCTGACACAAAAGAAAACCACAGGCAACGTAAGGATAGGGATTGGACTTTTTTCAGAACAGTGACGTTCATTAATAACAAGGATGACAACTCTTCCTCCCCGTTTCCAGACTTTATACTAAAATAAGATAATTGGTTGACGCCTCTATTGTTGTTTTCACTGGACAGATATGAAATTATTGTCAATGTTCTCATTTCACTCGCTCACTTATCTATGAGAAAAGACAAAAACAGGTGATTTTTTTGTGGTGATGAGTGGCTTGTTTTCAAGATATCAACCCAGATCGTACATTTTCTCTTGACACCACTCGGGTTTCTATTGACATGGAGTCCTGCTGTCGCTGTCTTTTTGTCATCACTTCGCCATGAACTCAACACCTCCTGCCTTCAGTTTCAAATGTTGTCCTAACTGGCCTTTCCAATGTACCCATATGTCCAGTTTACAGTTCATGTAGCTGCCCTCCCAGTACAGATATAGCCTAGCATGAAAGTGCATCAATACTAAAATGCACATGTGATTAAAAGGAGTGCAAAAAATGTATTCGCCTCCCTCAGCATCTGCTAGGTGTTTTCCTTTGAGATAAGCCTTCTTCATAAAGTCTCACACGGTGTTTCACCGGGCAGTGCAAATGTGCAAATGTGATTATACTGTAAGTGCAAATGTGGAGTTGGGCTGTGCATGCATGCTCAGCAAAACCTTCCTTAAGATAAAGATACAAATAGAACTGAATGCATAATGAATTAAGCGTTCGCCTGCCTCAGCATGGTAGTTTCATACAATGTGGCACGCTGCCAACACACAGAGCAGTCAGCTCACATATTCTTTTTTGTTATCCTTTGTTGTTTTTCACACCAACTTGCTTTTGACCACTGCTGCTGATCTCTGTTTATCACTTCCCTCTCTGATGATTGGTATTCTGCTCGCAACTCTCCTCCTTCTCCATTATTGCTCTTCAGCATGATCACAATCACAACAAATCACTACGAGTGGGAGCCTCCCTACAGAATCTATAAGCATCTTGTGGACAAATAGCCGTTTCTCTCCAGCCTGTTTGAAAGCAAGATGGCCCTGTGTTGTTTTCCCTCCTATTTTCTCACAATAAATCAACATGCTGATCGATGTCAATAAATTCACAGAAGACGCAGTTTTTCCAGTAAATCTAATAAGCCTTTGAAACGCAGCCCTAAACAGTTTTCAGTAAAATTACACGAGTACATTTCGCTCATAAATGGACCATTTGAATGTCTTTTCACTTTACCTTGATTTACGCAATTGCACCTGCAGCTAAGCCATCAGAATCAGGACAAAAGTGGCAAAGTAACGGCCATCGCATTTCAAAATGCACCCACGATGACTCACCCCCTAGCAGTACTCAGAAAACACAGAACTGACATACCTTTCAAACTGTGTAGAATGAAGGTCAAAGTAACAAGAACACCTCTGACACCAAGTCTGCGTCATCCTCTCAAGTGGCTTTACTTATTGACAGTGGGGACATGAGTGCACTGAGGCATGATTTCTTCCCAATCGAACTCCAGTCTCTCAAAGCATGAAACAAACCAAGGTCAACCTAGGGCTGCTCAATTAATCGTATTTTAATCGCAATTACGATTTTGGCTTGCAACGATTATGAAAACAACATCATCGAAATAAAACGATTATTTATTTATTTATTCTTTGGTTTTTTTTCAGTTGAATTATATTTAAAGTTCAGGGTAATCAACTGTTAAAAACATACTGTTCACATTTTTTCAATAAATGGATGTTTTCAAAGTAAATGGATAATCGTTTTTAACAATCGTGATATCAATTATTGACCCAAATAATCGAGATTATGATTTTTGCCATAATCGAGCAGCCCTAAGTCTACCCGTAGTTAATGATAGCAGAGAACACTGATGTTGTGCTGGTGAGTTGTGTTCACATTCTCCCGTCTTTCCATCTCAGTTCTACAGGTGTTTCCTGTCTCTGTTTCACTGCAATCGCCAGCCTGCGGATCAGGGCAACACGTCGATGCCCTCGAAGACCACGGTGATGCAGCTGAACCGCAGAGTGTACAGCAACACGGTAGCCTGCACCCCCGAGGTCACAAAGGGACCAGACAGCAGACAGACTTGATGAAACAGAAAGGACTAAGCTTGATAAGCCACACTTGAGACGTGAACTGCCAGGGAATGTGAACTGAAGCATGATGCATCGAGAAAGTAAATGTACTTTATGTGTGAGTTTGTGTTTGTCCTTGAGTTTTGTAAAAAACACAAAAAGTATTAAATATACTGAAGACATGTTTGACAAACACTATATGGCCAAAGCTATGTGACCACTTCAACTTCAACACCTTAAAGAGATTGGTGAACATCTCATTCCTACTGTAAACCTTGATGACTATCTTGCATGGTGTTTGCTGACTTTACTCACAGTCTGTGGGCTTAATGTATCCCAACAAGTGTTTGCAAGGTTATAAATCAGGGCACTCTGCAACAAACTCTGAAAAACGAAGTCTTTATTGTTCTTGCTTTGTTGAAACAGGCCCGAATTAAAAAAAAGTATTGTGCATGACTGGATTTGGATTTTCCATACACATTTGTGGGCGTCTACTTCAGGCCATATAGATTATTATTAACGCAAGAGCACATTGAGGATCAAATCATTTTAGAATAATAGTCTCACAATGAAGTCAACCAAAAAACGTAACCATTTCAAATAATAAATAAAAATAACTTCCAAAATATACGTTATGTTTTATTTTCTTCTCCCCTCAGCCAGAACAAAAACCTAGTGCCTATTCTCTGTTACTGTGCAGTCTGTTAGTCATTGTGCTGACTAGAGTTGTGCTTCTTCAATGTCTTAAATGGATTGATGTACTCATTATCAAACATCTTTTCTTCCTCTTCACTCCAGTTTGTCTCTCGCAGAAAGATCTTACATTTAAATGTCAACCTGTATATACTAAAACGTATGATTTTAATCTGCATGGTAGGCATCCATTTTTATTTCTGCTATACTGTAGGGATTCCTCTTTTGCTGTAGTGGTTTTGTGTCGTGGCATGATTTTGTTGCATGTTACTTCCATGTAATTCTAAATTGATAACACATAGTGCAAACTGTTATTTCCACCTGTATTATGACACATGACTGACAGCTTAGGTCACACCTGTAGTCTCACTCACTGAGTAAAAGGTTTGACAGAGGAGGTTTCAATCATTGAGCTTTTGTACTTTAATGTTCAAAAAGCTCTTCATTTTTCTCATTGTGCTGCATCATCTCTTTTCACCCTCTGTCAGAAACCAGAGCCCAGTCTGCTCCGATTGGTTAGCTGGCTGGCTCTGTTCTGATTGGTCAACCGCTTAGTGATTTCCCGCCCCTTAGCCTATCACGTAAAATGGGTTGGAGCCAATAGCCGATAGAAGCGCAAGTGTTACACACCACAGTACTTTTCCCACTTTAGTTCCGATATAGTTCCGAAATGTTGCGTTCACACCAACAAGAATCCGGGACTAAAATTAGTTCACAAGAACCTTTTCACCCCATTTTCAGTCCCTGCTAGAGAGCAGGGACTTTCGTGGGAGAAAAAGGTTCCTATGTCTGATTGGCTGGGCGGATTGCAAACCACGCCCCGTAAAACTCCCAAAAGGTTTTGTGAAGCCGCCATTTTATTATCCTCGCATTAGCATTATTAGCATTAGCATTAGCCCGGCGCACAAACGCAGAGAGACTAACTTATGGCAACACAAAATAAAACATGGGAGCGGTGGAGATGAGGAGGTGTCGGCGTTCTGGCGATTTACTCGGAAGGCTTCAGTAGAAGCTGCTGGGAGTCCCAGCAGCTTCTACTGAAGCCAGTCCCCAACTCCGGGGACTTCCGGTGGCAGTATACACCGTGAAGTTGTTTGCGACCTGCCAGTAAATCCAAAGCAGAAGAAGAAGAATAAGTGACGTCAGCGGCTTCATTTGCCTAATCCTCCCCCAGGGATTTATTCCGGTGTGAATGCGATCTGTACTTAGTTCATGAGAACAAGAGTTCTCATGAACTAAGTTCTGATGAACCTTTGTGGGAAAAGTACTGCGGTGTGAAAGCGCCTTATGTAAGGGAGGTAAATAAAGGAGTCCAATGGAGGCGTGGCGGGGCGGGCCGGGGGGGGGGGGGGCTTTGCTAACCATTTATATGCACTTAAACCTACTGCACACACTATAGGAAAGGGAAAACCCTAAAAAACATAATAGGGCCTCTTTAAAGGAAGGGAAGCAAAAGGATCTGGATATAGTTGCCAAATGGCTCCTATTTCACCTGCTTTTAGTATCCCACATCAGGAGGGGCCAGGCTGAGATACACTGCGATAACTTAGAGTCAAGGTTTCCAAAAGAACGCCATTAGCTGTGATGTAATGCATGTTGACGTTTTTATTGCAGGATCCAACGTCAGGGAAGTAGGATACACAAACTGATGTTAGTGAATGGCCCGAGTGAAACGGATACCAGGCACATTTGATACAGAAAATGTGATTTAAGCCCATCTAGAAGCTAATATAAATTGTTTGGATGGTAACCCTCAGGGAATGTAAGGGACATAAAGTCATTTTATCGTTTAATTATCATAATAAATATTGCTGTCGAAGAAAACCATTGTGCTGCTGTACTTTCAAAAAAATATGCTGGAGTTTCTTGTGAAAATGGTAGGAAAACATAAAAAAAAAAAAAACGTTTAGCGAAATGCAATTTGACATGTGATGCTCTGATGTGCAACAATGCTGTCAATGGACTCTCTGAGTATTAACAGCTTCAACGTGCCACCGCTCTCTGTCTTCTCTGTGATGCTCATAACAAACTGTTTACATGGTTAAAACCCTGACAACAATTCATTCATAACATACCAGTGTTTATAAAATTGTGTACAACTTTGACTTTGTCTGGTTTTCATGGTGAAAAGTCTGCATTATTCACTTATTATAGATTATACGCAAGATTTATTTTTTATAAGAAAAAAGAAGCATATTGACATTGAAAGCAAATCTGTATAAATGTATTAAAAACCTACATTTTAATGTGACACGACAGTCGGGAAAATGTGTTTTGGTAGATTTATGTTGAAAGAAGACAAATGCCATCATGGCTTCTGACAGATTCCAGTGTCTCTCCTTCCTCCATAAAGGTTACCATAATGACTGTATTACTTCGAAAAGACAAAACGATTACAAATCAATCTCCGATTCCCCATTTTCACTATACTTTGCTGTAACGTCTCAGAAAAATAAATCTAGCTTTGAATAATGAATGCACTTAGTTTGAGCCACTTTGTACAATGCTTCTGCCAAATGAGTGTTAAGAGTGTTTGGAATAAAGACTTCATTTGTGACTCAGTGATTGGCGACGTAGAAACCAGAGTAATTACTATTGAGAGGATGTTTCTAGACAAAGACGGACTCAAATAGTAATGAGGGATTTTGTTTGTGTTTTATGTTTGTGATTATACTGTTTAGTAGAAAACAGTATAATCTGTGCATCTTTACATATAAAAAACAAACGAAGAAACTAAAAGATTCTAGCAAGGAACATTTAGCATTTCATTTTCATTAATAAAAGATGCAAGGATTTAAATTTCACCTGGATTTTTCAATTTTAAGACCTGCTGCCTCTCACTCAAACCATCTAATATTGACTTCCTGCAATCTTTTACTTCAATCAGGAAAACAAAACAGCGGCTAACAGAAGCTCTGCCACTCATAAAACGGCACAACTGTGTTTGTTGATTCAGTCTCAACAGATCAAAGTGTGACCCATGTCTCCTCTGTGGTTAAACTGTGTGAAATCAGTTTGTGTTGTCAATTGTTGTTTGATAGTTCTGTGTATTCTGTTTTGAGGCGTTATCACTTATGCAATGCCTGAAAGACTCATGAGCTGTAGATTCTGATAACCTAATGGTGTGTTGTCAATAATAAATACATTTTTGTGAGGAAGTCAATTTTAAACATGTTTTTCCTGTCCAATATCAAATATGAGCCTTAAGCAAGGATAACATTGAAGGTGAGTATCAGAAAAAGTAATGTCATTCATATAAAATCCGGCTTTTTCAAAGATACTGTTATTCATATTTTTAAGGTAACATATCAAAGGACAATGTCAAAGGGAAACCTATAGAGTGCAATCAACTAATCTTGAGCTTACCCCAACTTTACCAAGCTTTTGAGAGCTTTGGCTATAGTTTCTGTGGATAATTAACATATGTAAAATAGGATCATCCATCTTGAAGCTTGAGAATATGGGCCAAGTCACAAAGTAGATATACTAAATCATTGAAATTCGAAAGATTCACAGAAGACCCAAAATACAACCCAAACAAATAACTGATCCCGATTATTCCGTCAGTCTAAACATTAAATAGGTAGGATACAGTAGATAGACACATATAGAACGTTTGAATTACAATTTATATTCATTTCAGGGAAGAGATATATTTAAGATGCTGCCTCAAAGTGGTTTTGAAACAGACACAAACAATTACATTTTGCTACCAGACTCATTCCATAACTGTAGGCCTCTGCAAACCACACTAAAGCAGGACCATTAAAGTGAATGTTTTTTACCCTTGTTTAAGTGCGTTGGAACAAGGTCAGAAAGTCATTGAGAAAAAACAACATATTTCACTTTTAAAAAACTTCCAAAAGAAGCAAGTGTATTTGGTAATCCTCAGCTCTAAAAAAGAACGTCAGTCGGTGCGTTTACTTTGAAGAATGTTATCATACATAAAACTTTCTTCTATCAAAGCTACTTGAAGAAAAAGCTTGAAGTTTGCTTTTTTTTAAAACAGTAAATCTATATTACCCTTAGAAACTTTGAAAAACATGTTCAACATTCTTTTGATTTCTAAAAGGAAGATAAAAGAAGAATTGTATGCATTTTAAAAAATGTATCCACTCCCACTAGTTTCTTATCTAGGTTACTTTGCTGATCCATGTGAGATAAGAACAAAATTATATCAGAAAAATAATACTCTGAAGAATGTGAGAGTAAAACACAAAATCATTGATATGTACTATGAAGAGGAGGGGCCCAAATATGGTTCCCTGGGGTACACCATATCTTTGGTTTTACTTTGAGATACAATGTAATGTTGCTTTTTCCCTAACATAAAGCTTCTGAACCATCTGACTTGGTTTCAGCTCATCGTTCAGCTATCATTCATTCTTTACGCTTTTATAGTGTGTCTTTCGTCTGCAGCAGGCAGCTCTCAACGATGCTCTAAGCAGCAACTGTACACAAAGCAGCAGACACAGGTATTGACGTGCTGGTGAATGATGCGGCGCATTTAGTAGCGAGAGAGCAAGAAACTTCCAAGGTAAAGGAAAGAGAATTGTACACATTCACCACACAGCACCAAATGGATGATAATGTATTTACGATTACTTTACAGGGTATATGCAGGAATCCTGAAGTCAAATGTAAGACCTTTTAAGACCTTTTTTAAGACCCTTTCCATACATTTTAAGACCTCATCGCCACTTGGAGTTTTAACCGGTTACCTTGGCGACACACTTTACCTCACATTGACCATATACAGTATTGATTGTCCTTCCTCCTTGTCTTCCAACCATTTGGACGCAAACGTGCATTTCCCCATAACGATGTTGTTTAACAACCGGCGTAAACGGACCTCGCACCCTCACTGCTTGATAGCGCGCGAGTCGCGATGTCCTGTTCAGATGACGTCAAACCCAACGGGATGCCATAAATAAACTACACAGAATCACACTACACACCTACGCAATGATTACATTCAGGCAGACTGTAGAATACAACCTCTTTGGACAATTTATATACTTATTGAAAACAAGCTACAAAATGTAATACCTTGGAAAATGCAGTTTAATACTTTTTAATAGCCTTAATTTTCGCTAAATTTATTGATCAACTTTTAATACTTTTTAAGACCCCGCGGACCCCCTGCTTTACTACTAGTAAGATAAAAGAAGTAACTGTGTGCAACAATGTCATAATAAAAAAAAGTAATTATGTCAGTGATGTGTTACCAATGTGTTTCTGTTTACCCAAAGAAAAAATAATACTATCTGAGCATATGCAAGCGTGCTGACATGATAAACTACGAAACTGGAAACATGATCATTGTGAGCATCCAGCTATAATGATATGAGTGTTTGCAACAGTGTTTGTTTTATGTCTGAAAGCTATCTAAATCACAGAGGTTCTTCGTCAAAAAACAATCAGATCTAGTGTTCATGTATCTTGCTACTATATCAAATCAATTTGATATATACTTCCAAGGCAATGACAAATCATTCGTGACAAGCTCATTCAACATGTATCTGAAATCGTCACTCGATACTGCAGATCACGCACAAGAATAATGGTGTGTCGCTCTTTGGGTAAACAAATGCCTTGTATATATGCCGTCGTCTATAGACTGTATAGGGCTATGTGAGGGAGAAAGCATATTAAATGTCGGAAATGATAGTTGAAGAGACATGAACTGGAAAATTACATGCTGGAGAGTTTCTAAGATGAGCTCACAGTGGTCGCATCTCTGCAGCCCCCTGCTCGGATGTGCCACTTTGTAGTGCGCTGCATAGCCACGCTGCATACTGAAGATAAAACATGTCATAATTTATTAGCATGTGTGTGCGTGTGTCTGTTTGCATCTATATCTGTTCTTAGCGCAGGCAAAGAAATAGGACATTGGATGATAAGTGTACAGAGGCAACGACAGGAGAAAACATGTACACAACTTGCATACTGCCCGTGTGCATGCTTGGACGTATGTGCACTCACCTATGAAGCCGGACGAGGGAGGGTTGGGCTGGATGTTCTCCTGAGTGTTGCCCTGAACCACATCCCACAGCTGCCACACGTAGCTGGGGTGCAGGATGTAGAAGGGCTGGTCGGGGTGGAGCTTACGGCGCTCTGTGTACGGACCGAACAGGTTGTAGTCCGGACTGGCATACCACTGAAGAAGAAAAATGAGAGAGGGACAGACACCTCAGTTTAGACCATGGGGCAGTTAAATATTTCGATAAAAACATTCTACTGTTTATTGATTTCTGAGTTACATTTCAACCGAGGCAAAATGATAATATAATATATATATACTTTATTAAAGGGGCCCTTTTATGCTTTTAGAGTTTTACCATTTGCTGTAGTGCACTATAGGTTTTTGTGCATGTAAATGGTTTGCAAAGGCTAAAATCACAAAGTTCCCTCCAGAAGGAACATATTGTCCCGAGGCTAAGGGGCGGGGCATCTCTAAGCGGTTGACCAATCACAACAGAACCAGCCTGCTATCAAAGCAGACTGGGCTCTGGTTTCAGACAGAGGGTGAAAAGAGGTGCTGCAGCACAGGCAGTGTGAGAAAACTAAAGAGCTTTTTGAACATTAAAGCATGGAGACATGTTGAGACCTTTTCCACAGAGGGTCTAAAGACAGAAGATGTTTTATGCTGTACAGTCTGTGAAGGCACCGAGACAAACGTGTTATTTGTGGTATTGGGCTATATAAAGAAAATGTGATTGTCAGCACACCCATATCACCACATCACATATCATATCACCTCCAACCAATTGTACCAATTGTACCAATTGGTACAAAGTCCTTGATCAGACATGTCATTAGCTTTGATATATTAATATCTTGATTAAAACTAAATTATGACGAGTGGGTTAACTCACTGCATGCTAAACAACAATTATAGGCAACGTGATCTTCTCTCTCCTTTGCTCTGTGTGTGTCTGCTAACACAGAAAACAAGTTATTTATTATTGTCTGCATTTTTAGCATCACCACTTTAGAAATGTTATAGGAAACACTGAGTAACACACCAAGCTGGCAAGCCAAATTACACTTAAGACATATACAACTGCAACGAAAGTAACAAACACAATGCAATATCCTTTTCAATTTCAAAGAACACAAATTGGGTTATTTACAGGTGTTGTTTTGTGTGGAAGAGGGTCGCTGTCATTGATGCGTTTTGCACCCCGGGCCGTTGTTTTTGATATTCCGCTGAAGTATACGCTGTGACGTAATAACTCTTATTTATTTTTGAAGGAAGGGGTGGGGGTCAGAGGGCCTAGGTATAAAAGTCACGGCTCGCCACTGAACCTGTGTGAATCTGTGCTGTCCTGTTTTTCATCCTTAACCTGTTGCTGTTTGAACTACTGAATTTCCCCATGGGGATTAATAAAGATCCATCTTAATCTTAATCTTAACTCAAAGTGGGCCGGGTTAAAGTCTTGGACTGATATTTTCAAATGTATAACATTTTATATTTTCTAATGAAGGAGCAGCAGTAGGAAAAATAAAGATGTTTTTTTATCTTGAAGAAATCTTATTCCCAGCAGAACTTATTTTTTTAAGACATATTAAGAGGTGGTGTTTAAGATATGTTTTAGTAGGTGGAAATATGTGTTCTAAGGTATATGGAAGATGGCAGAGATGTTAATCAAAGTAAATGATAATTAGTTAGACATCCTTCCTTTGCTTTTCCTTGCAGTGACACAGAAGGTTAAGGCCACTGCACTTACTTTTATCATTTCAATGAGTTAACTTCAAAGAAAAGATAAAATAATCTGAATCTTTATAAATGTTTTTTTGTGCTGTGTTTCTCAAGTGGGCTGATGCTTCTTTTCAGCAGTAAACATGAAGTATGTATTCAGTTCAGTACAATGATTATAACTGTATGATATTTTGATGGAAATAAGGTCTACTGTGATGGATTCAAGGAAAGTGTATGTTAAGCGAATAAAATAAAAAATAGTTCTCAATAAAAATCAATCGTCAGGGCTATAAATATATAAATGTCCATTGCAATTACATAAAAAAAGGGATGGTATGGATTATTTGTAAATCATGGTGAATTCTTTATTATGGGGTTATGGTAAATATCCTCATGATTGATTTAATATAGTGGAAAAGTAGATCATCACATAATCTTGCTGTTCTTATATTTTTTACGTTTCATTTTGCTGGAAGGTCTGGGATTTTGCTGGGAGGTTACTTCAAAAGAAGTATGTCCTGTTTCTGATGCGATCAAAATGTATGCTGGCTAACCAAGTGCTTAATGGATCCAGTATGTTTGAGTGTCCTTTTAAAGTCTAAACCAACATTTGGTTAAAAACCGGGACAATATCGTGAACTGCGTTTTGGCCCCAGAAAATAATAATAATAATAATAATATTGGGAGGGATGAAACCCTCTTTAATGGTCACACATGCAGAGCACACGGCACACACAGTGACATGTGTTCTCTGCTTTTAACCCATCCTAGTACCAGGAGTCTAGTACTAGGAGCAGTGGGCAGCTAATGCACAGCGCCCGGGGAGCAATAAAGCAGTGTGTAAATAATATATTGCGTGAAATTCAAGATACATTTAAATTCATAAATAATATATTGCGTGAAATTCAAGATATATTTAAATTAATTAATTAAATTAATTTGAACATAATTTCATTTTCCTTTCAGTGTAATCACAAATGTTACTCTGTGAAGATAAGCACACTTTACATCCTACAATTTAATTTGAATACAACAAAGAACAAAGCCAATTACTTTACATCATCTAGCCACAAAATCACATACAAACGTGATGCTGAAGAATATTAAGAAGTAGTGTATTTCTAAACTGGAATATGTGAGAGAAACAAGTCCAAGAGATGGAGCGGTCAATAGGCACCACAGCTTTAAATACATTTGTTCACCAAACTAATTAAAAAAAGGTCACACTTGTCACATTGTATCTGTCAACTCCAATCGCCGTCCTTTCAAACATCTCTGCTGCTTTGTCCTTTACCTCCCTGTGACCCTGCTGGCTTTATTCAGCATCCCCATGTCTTTTGTTGAGTAGTGGGACATGTGCTGTATGTACACAATGATGGGAGGAACACGTGTTGCTGCCATTATTTTCACACTAACTGATCTTCCCTTATTGCGGTTTCAGTGATTGGCTTCGCAGCAAAAGCTTCCCCTCTAGCAGCGATGCCTTGTGTGATCTTCCTGCAGAATATTAATGGATGAGATAACACACATTTACCAGTGCTCCTGCAGAGAAGTAAAAGGTTAAAACCTACAAGCTCATCGCGGTTCATTAAGGAGGACAAGTTGTTCTATTATTGGCTTGTAAAAACTGTAAATGGCAAAAGAAACATTAGTAGGAACGGACAAGGACATTCTCTAATATTCCATAGTAATTTGCTTAACAATGGGAATTTAGAGAGAAGGCTACGCTAAAAATGCTAATCAATTTCAATTTACAAAGCATGTTTTTTAAATATAACCTATTGATTGTGGCAGCACACCATTCCCCGAATAATCATTAAAATGTAGCATGAAGAGGGAAAGAAAGGGCGAGGAGGAATAATGTGTCTTTTGAAACCTGTGATAACATGAATGAGGCATCTCAAAAGGCAGGTGAAGGTCAGATGAAGGTTGCAGAGACAGATGAGAGAGAGAGAGGGGGGGAGGGTCAGCTGCAGGTTTTATTAGCACCGCTGTAAGGTTTCAAGAGGATGATATGACTGTTGTGTTCCCTCTGGGGAAGAGAGCAACTATGCATGGTCCTTTCTACACGTACGGCTATTGTTAACATAATTACCTTGGTGTCGCCTTAACATGTCTTCCGTTGTATCTGCCCTACTGTCTTTAATGTTGTCAGGCAGATTAATTCTGCTCATTTTCAGGTCTGAATATGTATTTATTGCCTCTACTCTGAGATGTCTCCATGCTTTAATGTTAAAAAAGCTCTTTATTTTTCTCAGACTACCTCTTTTCACCCTCTGTCTGAAACCAGAGCCCAGTCTGCTCTGATTGGTTAGCTGGCCGGCTCTGTCGTGATTGGTCAACCGCTTGTCTTGGGGGGGAACTTTGGGATTTTAGCCTTTGCTGACCATTAACATTCACAAAAACCTAAATCAAATGCTGTACCCGCTTGTAAAGCCCCCTCAGACAAATGTGTGATATTTCAAATGTATTGAAATTGATTGATTGATTTATCGATTGAAAGAGGCTCCTTTGGGATGAAGAGACATACCTGGTATAAATTGACGGTGTAAGGTGCAGGATCCCAGGCTACCAGAGTCACATTCTTGTAAATGGAGCTCGAGTTGAAACGATGCCTGGGATTGGCCAAAATCTGTAGAGGGAAATATCCATTGTTGTAAAATAAAAAGACGCAGGTAACAAGCAACATTTATTGGAAATATGCTTGTTAACAGCATTTGATTAGCTTAGTTTAACATAATGACCTGGAACAAGTTGAAAGAGCTAGCTTGGCTCTGTCAAAAGATAACACAAGCAGCCTCTAAACCTCCCCGTTAGTTTAATCTGTACACAACTAAACGGTAAAAACATACATTGTCGGCATCTGATGTTTTCTGTCTAGACATCGTCGCCAGGCTTTTTAAATGTCAAGTTTGCCAAGTCGGCTCTTTTCCTGTTTCCAGAGGGAAACAAGGAAGTGTCCAACTATGATAAACATTTCCGTCGACACCTTTCAAACGACAAATAGTCATTTCTCCCATAGTAAATATAAAAGTATGGATTTAAGCAGCTTTAACAGAACTAATTTAACAACATAGTGACAGTTTACCTTTAGGCTGACAGACTGTCGCAGGAGAACATTTACTTTGGAGAGTCGTGACTTAAGGACCTCAAAACAATGTCTCCGAGATGAGCTGAAACTTTATATTTGAAGTATGTTCATTTAATGCTGATTTTATGTCTTGTTTGAATTGTACTTCAAGAACCATGAAGTTTAAAACAAATATAAACTCTCCTCAAATACAAATATCCAAATAAAACTGTAATAATTGTGTAATTAAAAGCAGCATTCAAATCATATTCAGAAATGTTGTTTGAGAAATGCAAAACGACAGAATGGCAAAAAGACATAAATAAATAAAAATATGCTGAAAAACGTCAGCATAAAAATCCATAAAACATTTATCACATCTTTAACATGACTCTTACAGTTGTACATCCATTAATAAATCATCCTTTGCGCCACACAAAGCCAGGCTCTCTCCCCACCTGTGAGTTGATGATGCGGATGGTGGTTTTGTTCCCCACGTCTCGCTCGTATCCCTCTGTCGGCGCAGCATTGAACCGTAACACTGCGTCATGATTATCTGAAACACAGAACAGACCACAGACCATGAAGCAGGTGATGGACTGACCTTGGCGTGTAGCTCGTAAATACGCACATGAACACTTAAGCTGGGTGCTATTTATATGTTATCATGATGCAAAAATTATCCTTTTACCATTCCATTACTGCTCTAATCCTGCCAAATGTGTTTATTGAGGTTTGACACACCTGCAGTAAATCCAAAATGCAAACAAGGACAAATAAAGGTGGGAACAAAAAGATACCTCAACATGAATTGAAAAGTCGTTCTGAATCAGCATGAGTTTGTCAAGGTCTTAATGTAGTCACCGCTGCTGCTTTGTCTTATATTGTAAAGACAACTTGTGAAAGGAAATTATACAGATAGGGATCCTACACCTTTTGCATTTCATTTTTTAGACCAAACTCAACATCTGAGTATTAATAGCTAGACTGTAATATAAATAAATGGTTTTAAGTCAAACTGTCAACATGTAAGTTACATTTGGACCATAAATGATTTAACTTTGACAAATAGTTGGCAGAAGATTAAGGCCAGTTAGATCATACAGTACAAATCAATTAACAATGTAGTCGTTAGTGTGAGAATAGTAATGTTTTTTGTGTTAGTGTGATTTTGACTTGTTATGTTTCTGTATAGTACATGAACCCTGTCCAATTGTAGATGTATTCATAATTTATATTGTAAATACTTTATGTTTAATGTCTCGGTATTCTCAAGTTTGTTATTGCTTATCAGGGTGTCCCATTTCACATGTAACCATCATGTCTCATCAGAATAACCATGTAACCATGTAGGTTTGCACGTACAAGGCATTTGCTCTGGTGTATATGGTGCATAAATAAACACAGTAAAAGATCAAATGTAAGAAAAGGACCAAAATTAGAACTATTACAAAAACTATTTTAAAAATGATTAGTATTACGAGAAATATTTACATCAAATATAAATGTAAAAAATGTATAAGTACAGTGTAATATGACAAAACCTGAGATGTAAAGTCGAGGGCTATGCAGATAATAGGAGAGGTAGCTTTATTCACAAATGTGTATAGTATAGAAGAGTCCTGTGTGGGATTCACAATATTAAAATGAACAGGATTTTGTTCACATGATAAATAATAATATAATGCATGATGTGAAAGGTGTGGGTAAGAGTCAGGCTTTTAACTGAACAGTACTGGTATTGTTAGTTCATCTTGTGAATATATAAATAAATGGTTCAATGGACAACATTTCATGCATATCACAGGACATGTGTGAATGTACAAATCAGAATAGGAGAAATAGTGAAACACCAATATTTTCCATACGCGGTTATCTTTTTTCCATTCACTCCTTATTATTCCCATACTCATTTCCTCCTCTGGATGCTGTGTAGGAAGCCTTGTACAGGAAATGCGTTTTAAGCCACACTGAGGCTCACTGAAACTACATCAACATGAAAAGTAATTTACACATGCTTTCACGTGCACACGAATGCTTTCACGTGCACACATAGATGTTTGTGGTCAGATCAATGCTTTTTGCAATTAGGTTCAAGGTTCAAGGCTTTTATTAGTCATACGAACATAGCTACAATGTAGCTATGACGATGGCAATCTTAGGTCACAGGCTCCTCCAACAGTGCAACAGAATACAACTGAAAAAAATAGTGCAAGTAAATACAAAAAGAGAAATAGTAAAATTGTGAAATAGTGCAATAAGAGTCTATATACAAGTGATTGGAATATGATATATTCGATAAATAATGTGTAAGTTGCAGCCAGATGAATGTTATGGATGTTGTTTCAAAAGTTCAGGTGTTTAGCAGTCTTATGTCCTGAGATTAGATCTCTGAGGTGCGACATGCAGTGAAGTGAATTACAACCACTTTGACTGGATTTATGTCCGGCTCACAGATGTAACCAAAGTGCTCTCTAGTGGTTGGCTCCTGTAACTGATGAGCCACTACTAATATGAAAAAAAACATTAAAGATCACGCCTAATTCTGCCCACATGTGTGTTCATAATGTCCTTCACACTTCAGCATCATGAAAAACACTGTGTGATGGATGGTTGGAGAGATCATTATAAACTTGTGACGTCTGTTGATCGATCCATCAGAGCCACAGTCTTGGACCGACACCAGAATGGATGATCCGCCAGATTTCTATCTAATGCTCCTTCATCACCGTGACTCGACTGGAACAACACTGATTGGCATTCACAACAACAACAACAACAACAACAACAACAATAAGACCTACTTCAAAACGCTGGAACCGTGATCACTAGCTTGACATTGAATTTTCCCTCACACTCCAATACAATCCTGTAAACACGTCAGCTCCCCACAGGGCGTCACACCGATGGATTTTCACGGTTTTCTTTAAGCACGGGTCATTTGTTGTTAAATAATCTGAGATAAGGTTTACTGACTCACATTACAACTGTTTCACACAATCTAAAGATTAAAGCTAACTTTGTGTATAAGAACAAACAAGTGAATTTATTATCTAAAGTTTTATGTATCCGTTTATCATTTCTATTTCTTTTTGCCAAATTTCTTTTTTTGTTGTTGAAATATTTATATTTTTTTTATATTGTAGATTACATTATAGACATTATATATTTATTTGAACAATTATGATTATTTTAATTGTATTATCGTCATTGTTTAAAAGAAAATATTTTAGTTTGTGTTGTCCTGGGCTTTTCTTCTTTTTTAAAAACGTTTTGATGCAGTACTTTGAAGGATCACTATAGAGTGTGTGACTCTGGAGACTAAATGTTCTCTCTGACCGCTTAAAGGGAGTAGGAAGTAATGCTTTTTGAATGACCACTGTTGCAGGTGACAGAGTGCGGTTCAATCAAACGATAATTTGTTTCTTAGTACTTCCAAAAAAATACAAAAAGTATACCCAAAAATCAAGAGGTAAGAAAGTAAAAAATACCAATTATTTAAATATCTAAAGAATTATTGAGTTCAAAATGAGCTTCTACCATTTATTGTTTCAAAGCTTTGAATTCATTCTTGATTTCTCATGATTTTCATTAGAAATATTGTGATATCTGTAGAATAGAACAGTGTGGGCCCCATTTTTGGCTGACCTTTGACCTGTTGAGGAGTCTCAAATCAATGACAAGCAAACTTTTGCTTTCTTCAACTGAGTGCGAGAAACACAAGGCAGGGGATTGGTTAGTCTACTGGTCAGGTTTAAAGAAGACATATTCTGCAAACTTTCAGGTTCATATTTGTATGTAGTGTCTCTCCTGTGACATGTCTCCATGTTTTAATGTTCAAAAGGCTCTTTATTTTTCTCACACTGCCTGTGCTGCAGCACCTCTTTTCACCCTCTGTCTGAAACCAGAGCCCAGTCTGCTCTGATTGGTTAGCTGGCCGGCTCTGTTGTGATTGGTCAACATCTTAGAGATGTCAGGTCCCTTCGCCTATCACGTACAATGTGTTGTAGCGCTAACCCATAGAAGCACGAATGTTGCATAGTGATGTCATTATGTTACAGAAGTAAACAAAGGAGTCCAATGGAGGCATTCATTGAATTGTAGCCTTTGCAGACCATGTAAATGCACACAAATCTATATAACACACTAGAAGGAAGTGAAACCCCCCCCAAAAAAGCATAATAGTACGCCTTTAAAGTACGTTTGGTGCTTTGTTTCATCAGCAACTGCCATAAAGTATACATATTGTGACACATAAAGTGAAGTAGTATTACAACACCATTCCTCATACTCTGTCATGACAAGATTGATTAATTTAAAGCTAAAGAGTTCATTCGTCAGTGTCTACGAGAGTAACGCCCACGGCTCCTCAGGTGACGCTTGTCGCTTGATATGTTATATTCCTCTGTTCTCATGATGAATGAGTTTTACAGTTTAAGATCAACTTTATTCTGGCTCCTTCAGACTTGTTAAATGTGACGTGTGGCTTCGTAAACTCAAAAATAGTTATGTTGATTGTAAAATATTCTGTACAGCTGACACTGCAACTGACCGTGTACATGTGGCTGCTTCAAAGCTAGGTGTCTTTTTATGTTTTAAAGTTTGGATACCAACTTCTAAGCCTGACAAATAAAACCCAGGAGAGGCGGTAACACGTCCTAACAAAACCACAGAAGAGGTCAATACATTCCAAAGCAATATATACTGCATGACCCAATGCTGTGAAATGGTAGGAGTTTTAAGCATGTTGTGAAAATAGGAATAGATGGTAATATTGAGGCAACACAACTACTTTGTTGGGTTAGGGAAAATATCCTGGTTCAGGATTAGATTCAATAAAAAGTATGTTACATGATGTGGTAACATTACTTATGTGACAAAGTCTAGACGTGGTTATGGTTATGAGGTAACAGGATTGCGAACTTAGTAATAAGTAGTAGTGTAGATTAGGGCTGAACGATTAATCGATTTTAAATCGAAATCGCGATTTTAAATGGTGCGATTATGAAATTGCAAAGTCTGCGATTTTTTTTTACTTTTTTTTTTTTAACAATTTTTAAGCAAGTCATCCACACCAATCAGAAGTGCTGTGCTCCACATGAACCAGCCATTGTTAATCAATCAGAAGTGGCCCATGATAGAAGGTGATAGACAGATTGATCCAATCACCTGCCAAGTATTTTTGAAAGTGCATTTCATTGAATAATGCTGTAAACTACGGCCCAGGGGCCAAATGCGGCCCGCAGACCATTTTGAATCGGCCCTCAGCTATTTAAAAAAGTATAATGGGTGGTGCAGTGGGTTGTACGTTGGTGTTGGGGTCAGGGGGCCACAGGTTCAAAGCCCACTGCAGTCAGCATGTCGTTGTGTCCCTGGGCAAGACACTTCACCCCAAATTGCTCCTGTGGGGATTGTCCACAGTATTGAGTATGTAAGTCGCTTTGGATAAAAGCGTCTAACAAGTGACATTTAATATAATGGAATAATGGAATATGGCCGACAAATGAAACTTGTGCTTATCTTATATTGTACTTCTTAACTATAAATGCAAACATATATTACACAGTAGTATTCACGTGTTAAATTCAGTTAATTCAAGTTGGAAACATTTTCCAACATATCCTAGTTGATAAGAAAAAAGCCCAATGACTTATTTACATAACAAGCTTGAAATACACCCTTCCTATTTCTCCTTATTATAATCAATCTGAGGCTTCTGTTTTAAGGGATGAGCTGCCAACACTCACAAGCACAATTTAACTACATTTGATTGATTTTGCTAACTTATAACTGAACTTATGAAGCAATATACCCCTTCGTATATTCTTCTGTATGTGGCCCTCTGTGAAAACAGTTTGGAAACCCCCGCTGTAAATGGTTTGTAATTTCCCTCCCACATTATACAGGGGATGCAGTCTGTTCAGGCCGCCACATGATGGCAGTCACACATCACACACATGACAGTAAACCTGAGAATGAAAGCTCTCACAGGATGAACCCTGTGCTGCAGCCACTGAGAAACCTGAGCATCTAAATGTCAGCCAACCTGCATGTGGGACAGGAAACAGCTATGTGGTCACAGTCCTCTTTCGCTATGTGTCACAATCAAAAGCTGCATCTTGTAAGTCTTGATGCAATGCAGGCTTTTTGGAGAAAGACAGCAAAGTAAGAAGCTAGAGTGGGAACCGATGCGGTTTGATTTTCTGTGATAGCTGAGCCTGAGAATAAATGTAACAAAGTCAAGCTTTTTCCAACACTGTTCAATAATAAATCAGCTCCAACATTTATCTCATTCCTCAAGTCATTAAGTCCCCTTGTCAAGAAAAATCTCTTTTCTTAAGAACTAAGTAGCATGATGATGACACACTGATCCAATACCCTGACACCAAGATGTATGAGTTTCCCCCCTCAGAGACTGAACACTCATAAATTACAATTTGTTGTTTGACGACTTTCCTATATTCTCATAATGACTTTTTGATGGCAAATGTGATGTTTAGAATTGCTTTTTCACAAGGTGTGAACGCTCAAAACGAGGCATGTGTGGTGCTGAAGAGACACATTCACTCGCGTTGGTTATGAGCATGTGCAAACGGGTCACATTATTGGACAGAAGCCAAAAACAAACATGGGGGATGATGATGCATCGACAGAGATCTACAAACACCTGCCGAGTTTAAGTCCGAGGCCTGGTAGCCCAAAACTGAAGCCTGCCTTTCTTTTCTTTGCTTCTAAAAATAAGAAATAGCACTCAGTGAAATGTGTTTCATCCTCCAGCACTAAAACAGAAAACATATCCATCAATAATCCAAAACAACAACAACGCGGTCTGGGAGTTTTACTTAAACGCAAAACTGTATTTCTGTAACTGCGCAGGAAACCTGTTTGCACCAATAAATAATCTGACTTTAGGAAGACTTTTTATTTTCTTGCAGCGAGTTGAGGCGTCACTTTTGAAAGACTGCAGTGCTGATGTTTCCTCTGACACAGCACCACGAGTTAATCCCACTGTGACCACGGGGTCAGAGGCCGATGTAGCTCTGCATCTCATTTTCACTGATAGTTGTTTCCTCTGCTTCCCTTTCTGGGACAACCTTATCTGGGGCAGCTAGCGTCTTCAGAACAGTGTCAGTATGAAGATATTTCTTGTAAATATATAAATAAAATGCATAAAGCTATTAATATTAAAGATTGTTCTTGCTTTAAGCAGCTGAATCCTCAAGGAAATGCACGGAAGCTATATGTGATGTGAAGCAGCCTGATTGGTTACCAGAGGGGGTTCTGTTTTTTTCTACTGAGCCATCTGTCATTGAGTTCTCACTCTCCCCACTTACCGAAAAGCTGCCAAAGTCTCCATACCAAGACCACACACATTCAAACAACGACATATACCCTACTAGGCACATGCTCAAGCCTGATCAGCTTGACGAGTTAATCAGCAAAGGCCACATGGAAAATGTGAGCAAATGCAAATGATGGATATTTGTTTGAATTCAAATTGGGAACTGGGAAGTGATACTTAGGTAGGATCAGATGACATTTAGCCATGTGCACACATGCGTCAAAGGTACATAACAGAGATAAGAGATACTGTTTCAACATGAAACTGCAGTTGAATTGTTCAAATATTATGTTGTAAATGTTTCCTGTTTGAGATAATGTTGAGCAATAACGGGAAACAATTTTGAAATAAAAAGTGATATGTTTCCACTCAACACTTAGTCATTGACACACACACACACACACACACACACCCTTTCGCAGGTGAGAGTCAGTGCTTGTGTCTGTGCTCTATACAAGAGTGTCTTAATCACTAGTGTTATAAACGACTACCTGGTTCGTTTAAGCTGGATTTATTGACAAGTCACAGCGAACATTTTAACATGGAACAAAAGTAATCTTGTTACACCTGTGACTTTGAAGAAAGAGCTATAATACATTGTATACATGCATTACAATGCATCTTTAATGTAAAGCTGATGCTTTTAAAAACTCAAAATCTTTATGTATTTATTTATTTGTACTTTCCGTTTTCTTTTAGTTCTTTTTCTTGTTTGTTGGTTGTGATTTACCTATACTCTATGTAACTATACGAGTTTGTATTCTGTGGTAAGTTCATCTGTTAATGAAATAAGCCTAAGTATTAAAAAAACACTTACTAAAATAGATTAAAACATTTCATAGTTAAGTTAGAAATGACACCTCCTGACCCTTTGAAAGTAAGGATGATTTGAATACTAATCAACTATGTGCAATATGTGCTATATATATATGCCGTTTTGAATGATTTGAATCTAGAAATGTAAACCTGCCTTACAAAAACAGATCAACTCCTGTAGAGCTCAGTCACCTTTAATCCAAAAATGTTGTCTCTCTACTCACCGATCTCTCTGCCCAGTCCTGAGCGCAGGATGGCCCCGGCAGAGGTGACCACGGCGCAGGTCTTGAAGGCGCTCTGGTGCAGTTTCTCCAGAGGGAGTGAGGGCACGAGGCGCGCCCAGCCGAGGGAGGAGAAGGGCTGCTCCGACCCGTCCACCGTCCGGAGCCGGGCCTGCGCCTTCATCTGGCACAGCAGCTCTTTGGCGCTCTGGGCGGCCCTGCGGTGCCCCGTGTAGGAGACGTGGTGCTTGTTGGCGCTGACGTAGTCCTTCATGGCGCGCTGCAGCCGCGGGCTCAGCATGCCGGCGGACGCTCGACCCCTCCACAGCCGCTGCACCAAAGAGACCGACTTTGAGAAGTAAAACTCCTCCAGATCTGAGGAGTCACCGCCCGGCCTCCTTCTGTTTCCTTCAACTTCATTATCCATCTCTTCTTCTTCTTCCTCCTCCTCCTCACCACCACCTTGGTAGCGCCTGTTCTGGTACTCTGTGTGGGCGATTCTCTCCCGACTCTGGATTGAAGGGTCCGAGTGAGAACCCACGTTTTCTGTGCCGAAGGAGGACCAGGCAGCCAGGCTCCGAGGGTCCAGGTAGTCCTGGTAGGGGGCGCTGTCGGGGCTGCGGCTCACTTCCAGGCTGGGTTCGGGGGTCGGGAAGCTGGCAGAGGGGTCGGGGTCCGGCTCACCTCGGGGGGAGGTCGTCGTTAAGGTGGAAGCCAGTTCGTGTCTGTTTGGTCGCTGTTGATTGGAGGCCTGTATGGAGGCCAGGCGACGCGTGTCAGGGTGCTGTGAGAGTAAAGAGCCAGCAGAGGTCAGCGGCTCATTCACACGAGCATCCAGGAAGTAGGAGAGGAGGCCGAGGAAGAGGAGCACCCAGGCCAGCATCCCCACCAGCACCAGCCTCCGCCACTGCCTCATACTGGACTTCATCACCTCTCACTCACATAGATCTGGCCCACCAACAACACAGCCCCACAGCCAGGACTCTACTACAGGTCAGCTGGAGGGCCTGAGGAAGGAGAGAGATCAGGGTGAAACTGCTGAGAGGAGAGAGGGAGAACCAACACGAGTAAAGCAGAAGTTAAGACACTCACCTCAACGGTTGCTTCTATTACTTCATGACCATGTGGCATCCAGGATTCAACAATAATCTGAGGAGAGGAGAGGTACACGTTAGTGGAGTCAAGTACATCATCTTTAATGGTGATGTAATGTGAGTGAAATACACATTGTGAAAGGATGCGATATTGCACTCAGGGATGTTCTTTAGTAAGTTGAAGGAGTAACTGTTAAAGATTGCACTTTCAGATTGTAAGACTGAGCTTTAAATGTCCCTTTTTAAAATGATTGGAAAGCAATTCTAGTTATAAACATTGTGAAAATATAAAAACGCTTAATCCACGGAGGATATGCACACAGCCTGAATTCAGAAGCTGTATAGGGCTGCTTTTTAAATTATTAACGACTATCGTGATCATGATACAGAATTAGTATAACTTGTCTGTACTAAAAAGGTACTACAACATTTCGCAGGCTTCTCTCGATGCAGTAACAAGCTATTTCAAGTATTAAAGCAGTACTGATAATAATAGCAGAAAGGCAGGACTAAGTACACATCCATTTCTGTTTATTATCCCCAGTAATATCATTTTTGCAGTAATGAATAAAGTACTTCCGGATTTTGCAACTCGACAGTCAAGAGAGCACATGAAAACATGAGGCTGTGTGCATGAAAAACTCAATCAGTGCTCACAGTGACGCCACAGGAAACAGCTCCTGCAGAGCAGCACTTGTTAGGAGTCATTTCATTAAGATCCATTTATTAGCTGGAATCCAATTCTCATTGAATCCAAAGCAATTACAACAAGAACTAAACATGGCTGACATCAGTCTACTCAGACATCAGAGATTCCAAAGAATATTAAAGGTTTAAAGAAATGAACAATTTCTAGTTTCCTCAAAGGAAATCGTTAGGTGTAAAGGTCAATACAAACTTTATCTCTAACGTGACGCAGACTCGGGAAGTGAATCGTTTTCCATAAATGGTGATTATCAAACTAACTTCAGTCTGAAAGGTCCTCAGCTCTTGATTAGGACTAATTGGACGGTTCGACTCTACTTTTCCCAGGGGGCAAAAACTCAGTGCTGAAACAATTAGTGGATTCATCTGTAACATTTATCTTTAACACCCCTCCAATTTAGTATTTACAGGCACTTTAAACCTTTTAAACCGTTATATTACACTAGAATTCAGCTATAGGTGCATTGACGTTTGTGTTTACTTCTGAACAGTTTCGTATAAACTATTCTAATCTCTCATCGTCACCGTTTTTTGTTTCTAGATATAGCTTTATCCTCATCAATGTAATCATGTGATGGACTTTACTGTACAATTATGATTCTTTGCTCATTTTCCTAGAACTTTAAACAAGCCTTTTATTATATTTCATTACTAAGTCAACATGAGCGGAGAAGAGGGATGCAACCAACAATTATCTCCACCGTATCTCATCTCTTGTCCACGGCTAATCTCCGATAATGCTTCACCCATCTGCCTAATATGGTGTGTGATCATTGAGGGCTGTTTGCTCTACGAGCTGTCAGGCTCACAGTGACTCACACTTTCTCTAAACACGTTTTAGTTCCCGTTGTATACCCTCTGACTGTCGACCGTCCCCAAGTGAGCAACAACAGTGGCTTCAGTTTGGTCCTTTTTGGGCGGTGTGTGTGTGCGGCTCAGCTAACAGAGCTGGACACACACACACTGCTCTCCTCCACTGCAATACAATGTTTACAGCTACATAGATTTTTGGTTGGTTTACATTCAATTCCAGGAACATTGTTTATTAAGATCTGCATCCTGTGAATTTGAATCATTGATTTATTCATTTTAGTTTTAAAATAAAACAGTGAATTTCACAATTTCCAAGTGGCCAAGGTGACGCCATTAAAACACTTAAATTGTCCAATAAATAGTCCAAAACCCACAAATTATAGTCACATAAAACAGAAATATTGTACTTGTATACTTTGGGGATAATAACAACCTCTGTTCCTCTCCACTGACAGGCACTATGATGACGACATTACTTCACAAACCCACTCATTGACATTTCACATGCGTATCACCACATTACCTTTGCTTATTTTATTGCTGTACACAGAAACACAATCATTAAAAGACCGCAATCATATTCAGCCCGACCTACTCTAATACTCTGGTGTAACGCGTGAGCTTCGCTGATTGCTTACAGTGTGAAATACACAGCAGTGAAGGTGAATAAATGAAGCGTTAAATCTCCTCACATCAGAGGAACTACAATCCTCTCAGCCACGCGTAATTATGAGTTTTGGTCTCTTAATGTGGGAGCATTTCTCCTGAGAGTGGCAGTGTGGAAGTAAAAAAAAGAAGGCTCCTGAGTGTTAAGCCTGCACTCGTCCTAATTACAGCTTCCTGTCTCTGAAGCTGCCACGTCCTGCAGAGCCTGAAGCCCCCCCCCCATATACACAGAAATACAGGACTTTATGCCCCGCAGCCACACAGGAGGCCAAAGCTCATCCAGTGACCCCGGTGAAGAAGAGGGGAAACAGCAGGGAGAAACTGGGCCAGAGGGAGAGGAGAAAGTATGGGAGAAAGAAAATAAGAGCTGATGCAATCTCTCAGACAAACACACATCTGCACAAACACACACAGCAATATGATAACGTGTTCTGCCTGAGGCTTTGAAGCCATTGGCAGGTGGGGTAGGTGTCGGGCAGTAATCCCCTGTGTAGCAGTTTCAACATGTCTACTCAGAGAAAAATATGGCATTTAACACCTGGAAATAACAACAGCAGGCCTGACCTACAAAAACATAAAGAAAAACAAGCTGGAGAACACACAGCTGCCCAATGACAATGCTGTCAACAAACAAATGGCATCTACATGCACCACTGCCCAACAGAGGCAGACTGAGGAAGTGTGTGTGTGTGTGTGTATGTGTGTGTGTGTGTGTGTGTGTGTGTGTGTGTGTGTGTGTGTGTGTGTGTGTGTGTGTGTGTGTGTGTGTGTGTCAGCTTTTCGTGAATGCATGTGTGCGCGCAGCCTCACCTGGCAGCAATCAGGGTGTGTGCTTCAGTAAATGCAGTGAAACAACATAAATGCGTGGCACAGATGGAGAGGCGGGGGTGGAGGACAGAGCTAGTTTTGTGAGGACTTCACAAAGAAACAGTACAAAACGGGAAACATGGAAACGAGCCACTGCCAGACAGCAAAGGACGACTAAACGACTTAGTGGGAGTTAGCAGGAGACGGGGAAGAACAAAGGAGCCCGAACAAATAAAAAGTATAGATCATGCAGAGAGCAAAATTGAGATCCACTGCGGATACACGATGTAGGGGGAGAAAGAGGAAGCTTTTGTAAGAGGGAAGAGGAGATTGCAGGCCATTTGCCCTAAAGAGGATAATTATGTGGTTTACGACCTGGAGGAAAAAGTAGGAAAAGTGAGCGAATGAGCAGTGAACCGAGGAAACATGAAGGGTCAGAGCTGAATATGCAGGTTTTTTTCCAATAAAGCGGTGATTCGTCTATTAAATAAAAAGCATTAGGCTACATTTCTATCACAACTGTCAGAGTCGAAGGTTACCATTTCAAATATAGCCTACTACTTTGTCTAAAAAACTGTGACGATAATCAAGTTTGCAACAATGTGACCAATAATAGGAGCTAATTCCTAACACTTTAAAAGCTGTTACAAGATAATGAGAATTCAATTTGGCGTAATTGCTTCGAAAAATAACTGCAAGAAGTAATCGTTCACGATAATACCAGTTAAAAAAGTATTCCATTTTATCTGGAATATATGACAATAAGTGTTCAACGGTTTAGACTTGTTCTTATTGATTGATTTCTTGCATGAAAATAATGTCATAAAAAGGAAAAAAGGAACATCACCTTTTTCTAAAGCTCAAAACAACACATTAAAAATGACTAGTTTCATTCGTACGAGAAAATAATATTCAGTTTTCTATCACAAAGAAAAATAACACCATTTTTGCATACAATGTTAAGAGGTTAGATCCTGGAGCTGGTTAGCTTAGCTTAGTTGAGCTTAGCATAAAGACTGGGAACAAGGAGAGACAGCTAGCTCTGTAAAAAGGTTAAAAATATATAAATCTGCCTTCCAGCAAATCAAATAGTTTCATTTATCAAGACATAAATCTCATACATGTACAAAAGCCATAGTGTGTAACCACCATGTTTAACGGGGGGGGGGGGGGGGGTTGTGCAAAAATATGAGTCTGCTCTGGTTGCCATGCAACCCAACAGTGATGACAGGACTCCAGGAAGTCACCGCTTCGGGCCAAGAAATAGCCCAGCACACAACCAACAGTTTAAATCCAATACATTCTCAGAAATATCCACACCCGTGACCTACTATACCTTTTATTAGGTGCCATCTGCCAATAAGAAAACCAAAGTGGCTGCTGATTCAAAAGCAACCTGCCAGCACGGACTTTCCATTCACAGAGCAGGGCTGTAGAACATATACAGTGTTTGTACAGCTGGTGAAGGGGAGGTTTCTCTGGAGCGCGACCTTCCATAACGTCCTCTGTTGACGTGTTTGATGTGTGCCTTGAGATGAATGCTGTCCTGCAGGCCTTTGTCAACCTCCATGACAAACCTAACAGTGATCTCTTCTCAACAGACAGCCGGATAAAAACAGGACATAAATGGTGCCACAAAGGCAGAACCCAAATATCCGGCCTGCAGACTTGTGGACTACATGGACGCGTGCCCGGAGAGTCAATGAGTGGCCATGGGCCGTCCTAATCCACACATCATCAAGTTTGCAAGGGGCCTCAGGCGGACTTTCTGCAGACTTTCACAGTCTGACTGGGGAGAGCACTACACACTTTGCTTGGAGCATTACCCATAGTTCATGTCAAAAGTGATTTGAAAGATAGGAATATTAATAATAATAATAATGAAGCATTTGGTGCTTTTTTATGTATACAGTGTATTGAGAAAAGCTTTGCACATAGATAATATGTGTAGGCTGAATAATAAGCCTTTAACTTTCAAATTAGCAATGGGTTGTTTCAATGCTCCTACAATAAATAAAGCTCTGCAGTTCAGTTGTATTACAAAATAGTGTAAAACCTAAAATTCTATATACTGTAATGCAGCATCTCTTACTCACATAACGAAAGCCGTCCAAACAGCGAGATGATCAGCTGAAAAAATTCCCCAGTGAGCGGAGCCCCTGGCACGAAGGAGAGGTTCTTTCCACTGGATGACCGGACGACTCTGCACTTTACACAAAGACAGCCGTGACATTGCTAATAAAAGAGGGAAGTTCTGATCAAGAAGAGTCACCCAACTGTATGCATTCTGAGTAAGGAGGAAGCTGGGGGGGTTTATTGGGGGGGTCTGGGGGGGTCCGAAAACCAGGCAGTATCTGGTGTGAGGGGTAGGGTTAGGGTTAGGGATAGGGTTAGGGTAATGTTGTGAATCGAGTGGCCCATGGTGGTGGTGGGGTTATGGTATGGACAGGCGTATGTAATGGACGACGAACACAGGCCACTCGATTCACAACATAACCCTAACGCTACCCCTAATCCTACCCCTCACACCAGATACTGCCTGGTTTTCGGACCCCCCCAATAAAGCAAAAATGCACGTTTCAGAGTGGCCTTTTATTGTGGCCATTCTAAGGCACACCTGTGCAATAATCATGCTGTCTAATCAGCATCTTGATATGCCACACCTGTGAGGTGGGATGGATTATCTCGGCAAAGGAGAAGTGCTCACTATCACAGATTTTTTCAGATTTGTGAACAATATTTGAGAGAAATGGTTATTTTGTGTATATAGAAAATGTTTTAGATCTTTGAGTTCATCTCATGAGAAATGGGAGCAAAAACAAAAGTGTTGCGTTTATATTTTTGTTCAGTGTAGTAACCTTTCCCTCTCGTTTCAGAGCCCTTCCTGCCCTTGTGTGTTTTCCCTCCAGTGTGATTGTCAGCCCCTTCCTTAATTGTTTCCACCTGTGTCCCCTTACCTAGTGTGTATATATAGTCTGCGTCTCCCTTTGTCCTGTGGCAGTTCGTCTTGTCTCACCAAGTCTGCCAGTCATTCCTTGACCTTGCTAAGTATATTTTTGATAGAGTCCTGTTGTTTCATTCTTGATAGTCCATGTAGATGTTTTGTGTATTGTGTTTGGATCTTATAGTTTCTCAGTTTTGATCCTCCTAGTGAGCGTTTTGTGTTTTTGCCTTTTATTAAATACCTTGTTAATCCTGACTTGTTTCTGGTGTCGTGCGTTTGGGTCCTGAGCCTTGTGACATTCATAACAGTATGTGCCTAACATGTCTGTTAGTGTGTCTGGGCCTAGTATTAAGTCAAGTTTATTTATATAGCACATTTAAAACAACCCCAGTTTACCAAAGTGCTTTCCAGTTTTCAAATATGTATATATGCATTGTTATTGAACTGGTGTACTGAATATGTATTTTACTGCTGCTCCCCCTCCCATCTAAATGCACATAAGCATACACCTAGATTTCCTGTATATAAATGTTGCTCATATACAAACACCCAGGGGACCAAAATAAATATAAGCTTTTGTGTTTCATTGTGTTTGAACATATGTCCAAGTGCATAAAAATAGGTGTATAATTTATACATGTCATATATTTGTTTTTATACATTCTGCATTCAGAAGTTTGTCAAAAATAAACAAGCCTAACCTGTTCTCAGCTCTGCAAGAGAACAAGCTGTCCTCTTCTCTTCTGCACACTGCATGGCAATGGGATGCAAGCGTGCACATTCTCTAAAATAAAACACTGACAAAAAAGGGCTTGTACCTCATAAAATATTGAACCCACAAGAGTGGAGTTGTCCTACATCTTAGGAAAATAAAGCCGTTTTACTATCATATTCAACTCGCTGCAATTTAAGCACTGTTCATCACTTTGAGGGTAAAAAGAGGCAACAGCACGAGGTCCGCTAAGAATTTGTGGACAAACAGACATCAGCGTGAGCCGAGGGGTCAAAAGATGTTTTAAATTCCTGAATTAATTTGTGAACTCGTCTGATATTCAGACCAGGGGGGTATAATACGAAGCTGGTTCAACCTAACCTGGATATGTTTGAGTTAGCCGGTTGGCCTAATCCAAAACATACGCGCTCTCGCTAAACTGTACTACGACGCTGGTTATCAAGTAGATCGCTCAAGCCAGCCGTGTCCTATCTAGTTAGGTGCACGTTCACATGAAAGGGGTGGTATCTGGAGCATTCGACCAATCACAAACATGGAGAAGCGTACTGACAGCGCAGCGTCATACTTCCTGAATGAAAAGTCAACGATTAGACATATGAAGAAGTTAAACTTTAAACATCCATGACTCAAACAATGTGTTTGAATGCGTACATTAACAGGTTTATGATATCACTGCCCCGTCTAAGACACGATCTGACTTTAAATTACATTTGACTCGAGTGTTTCCTCAACTTAATGTGTTGCTTAAAATAATACTTCTGCATACAGTATGTGACACTGTGAGTGTTGCACGGCCAGATACGGCTCAATAAGCTGACTCAGATAAGGAAATATATGATACATTATGAAGTGATATGCCGCGGACTGTACTTAATGTTACTCTGATCCGGTTACTTATGTTGTGGCAGATATTTAAGTAAGCTTTCTTAATGCTAATGTTATAATAGTCAGATTGCTCTGAAGATGGAGGTGATATTCTATTCATTTTCACGTTCACACAGTCGGTGATTTTTGCTGGCCGTCTTTCCTGCGACGGCAGCTTTTCTGTATTTCCTTTCTCCTGTAATATGACTTGATCGCTTTAAACTCCGCACACTGAGCTCTGATTGGTCAGCAGGCAGTGCTTTCACGGAGTTGATCTCTTAGCCTGCAACCTAACCTGGTCCCGACCAGGTTAGCCGCTAAGCATAAGTTACCATGGAGATCTAGCCTGCTAAAAAGAGAACCAGCTTCGTAGGACCGGAAAGCCGGAGTTTTTCCTGAATTTAGCCGGCTAAGCGAAAATCCTGCTTCGTAGTATACCCCCCAGGTCTCTCAGGACGATGTGAACAGAACATGAATAAATGCAAATGCAGTGTGAACTCCATGTAGGAAAAGTGAGAAAAACACATTTTCGCAGTAAGGTATTACAGGATGGAGCCACTTTTAGAAAAACGGGCTGTAGTTCAAAATAGCAATGGGTGCTGTGTGTGTGTGTGTGTGTGTGTGTGTGTGTGTGTGTGTGTGTGTGTGTGTGTGTGTGTGTGTGTGTGTGTGTGTGTGTGTGTGTGTGTGTGTGTGTGAGCACTTTCACTACTGGGGCCCAGAATTATTTATTAATTACATTTTTTTGGGTTAACACTACAAAATCATACTCTAGATAAGAGCTCAAGGCTGCGTTCAGACCGGTGTTACGGATTAACTGGTTCCCTCGTTAACTGGTTTCCCGATCAACTGGTTTCCCGATCAACTGGGGTGATTTTCGATCGCTTCTTCTGTCGTTTACATACATCTTTTGGTATATTTGGCTCGGTAGGAAGACTTTGATGCACATTCAGTACCAGTGTGTGAGGTTGTGGTTACGATGGAGATATCCGGACGCGAACAGCGGGGACTACAAAAAGAAAAACGAGTTGACTGGGGATGTCTGTTCAAAACATTGCGAGCTCCAATAAATCATTTAAACCAGCTATTGTTGCCAGACTTATTACTGAATATCGTTCTTAATGTGCTACTAAGTCCATCTGAGACTTGTGTACACCTTCAGACAGCCTCCAAGTGAAGCACACGTTGTTTACTCAGAGTTTGAAAGCAGTGTGGAGAAGTCTTCAGAGGCCTGTACTACGAAGCTGGTTCAACCTAACCTGGATACATTTGAGTTAGCCGGTTGGCCTAATCCAAAACAAAAGCGCTCTCGCTAAACTGTACTACGACGCTGGTTATCAAATGGATCGCTCAAGCCAGCCGTGCCCTATCTAGTTAGTTGCGCGTTCACATGAAAGGGGTGGTATTTGGAGCATTCGACCAATCAGAAACATGGAGAAGCGTACTGACAGCGCAGCGTCATACTTCCTGAATGAAAAGTCAACGATTAGACATATGAAGAAGTTAAACTTTAAACATCCATGACTCAAACACTTTATCCAGGATAAAAGCCACATAGCTGCACCTGCAAGGTGAATACAGCTGGCAAAAGAAAAAGTGTTTGAATGGTACATTAACAGGTTTATGATGGGGTCATGAAAGGAGCGTCCACGTCGCGGCCCTGGGAGTATTGACGAGATCGACAAGATCAAATAGATCGACTAGATACTGCTAATCCTATCACCACTACAAGCAACAGTTACAAGCTACAAAACAGCCACAAGCTACGCTACAAGCCACAAGCTACGCTAGCCGCAAGCTAGTCTGCACAAGCTACGCTACAAGCTACGCTGAAAGCTGTAAGTAAGCCACAGAACACCAAGAGAAAACATCATGCCTGGAGATAGACACAAAGGACGATGCCGTGAACGAGGGACCCCCTCAAGACCGGCATTGACAGTCATATCTGTGAACATTGAAGGGTTCTCCTCTGCAAAACAAACCATCTTAGCCGACCTATGCAGCAAGCAACACTGTGACGTCCTCTGCTTGCAAGAGACGCACAGAGGGAGTGAAAACAATCGCCCCACCATACCAGGAATGGTCCTGGCCATTGAGCGACCTCACCGGCAGTACGGCAGTGCTATTTTTGTAAAAACAGGCTCAGCTATAGAAGATACAGATATGTCAGATGGCCATAATATCGAAGTCCTATCTGTTGAGCTAAGCAGTGTTGTAGTAACATCTGTATTTTGTATTTCCCCAGCCAATCCCCAAAATACACGGCAAACCACAGATCGTTATCGGTGACTTCAACAGCCACAGTACCCAGTGGGGCTACCCTGAAATGAACAAGGATAGAGAAGCAGTAGAGGACTGGATGGATACTAACCAACTAAGTCTGATCCATGACCCCAAGCTACCACACTCGTTTTTCAGTGCTCGCTGGAAACGTGGCTACAACCCAGATCTCACCATGGTCACAAGTAACATCGCTGGACTGTGTAAAAAGACGGTGCTGGACCCTATTCCATCAAGCCAACACCGCCCCATTGGGATCCTAATCAATGCGGCTGTAGTCCCAACCATCGTGCCCTTTAAAAAGGCGCTTCAATTACAAGAAAGCAGACTGGAAAGGTTTCACCAACAAGCTGGAAGAAAAGATCACAAACATAATACCAGTTAGCAAGAACTACGACCAATTTGCTAACCTGGTGCTGAAAACTGCTCGGAAACATATCCCACGAGGATGTAGAGTTGAATATATACCGGGACTTTCAAAGGACTGTGCAGGACTCTATGACAACTACGTCAGCATGTTTGAAGCAGATCCCTTCTCAGATGAAACAACTACCCAAGGCGAGAAGGTGATGGAAAGCATTGCCCAAGAGCGAAGCAAGACCTGGAATGCTCTTATAGAGTCCACAGACATGTCAAAAAACAGCAAGAAAGCATGGACACTTATTCACAAGCTACGAGGTGACCCTAAAGCAGCTCCTCAGCACCCAAAAGTCACAGCCAACCAAGTTGCCAACCATCTGCTCGAAAATGGAAAGAGTAGAAAGAGAGGGAAAAAGACCAAGCTGAACCGCAAGAAATACACAGAGGACCCTGCTTTTACAAGACAGCTCACTATGGAAGAGCTGGAAGGGGGAATCTCTATCCTCAAACCAGGAAAGGCAATTGGACTGGATAATATCGCAACGGAACAGATCAAGCACTTCACAAGGCAAAGACGTGGCTCCTACAGCTCTACAATGAGTGCTTAACAACACAGAAGCTTCCTAACATCTGGAAGAAAGCCCACATTATAGCACTGCTGAAACCTGGGAAAGAACCATCCGCTCCCAAGAACTTCAGAACAATCTCACTTTTGAGCCACACCTACAAACTCTTTGAACGTCTGATCCTCAACAGAATTGGTGCCTTTGTTGACGAACACCTCATCCCTGAACAAGTAGGTTTTCGCCCTGGCAAGTCGACAACTAGCCAAGTACTCAACCTCACCCAGTACATCGAAGACGGATATGAGGAAGGGATGGTAACTGGTGCGGTGTTTGTCGACCTCTCAGCTGCCTATGACACAGTCAACCATAGACGTCTCCTCAGTAAGATCCTGGAGACCACAAGATACACCCGCCTGACAGAGCTGATTGAAAGCATGCTTGAAAATAGGCACTTCTTCGTTGAGCTAGGAGGAAAGAAAAGCAGGTGGCGAAGACTCAGGAATGGCCTCCCACAGGGAAGTGTGCTCGCACCACTTCTCTTTAACATCTACACCAACGACCAACCAAAAAGTGTAGACACCCGCCGCTTCATCTATGCAGACGATCTTGGCATAGGTGCACAAGCCACTGATTTCAAAACTGTGGAAGACAGACTCTCTAACGCTCTGGCAGAGCTAACACCTTACTATGAAGAGAACCACCTACGTGCAAACCCATCTAAGACACAGGTGTGTGCCTTCCACCTGAGAAACCGTGAAGCCAAGCGCCAACTGAAGGTCAGCTGGTCAGGAACCTCCCTTGAACACTGTGAGCACCCAGTCTACCTAGGGGTAACCCTGGACAGATGCCTCTCTTTTAAGACCCACACTGAGAAGACCAAGTGCAAAGTGAGTGCGAGGAATAACATTATCCGCAAGCTCACCGGCACGACCTGGGGTGCAAACCCACCGACTCTGAAGTCAACCGCACTAGCCCTCTGCTACTCAGCTGCCGAGTATGCCTGCCCAGTATGGGAACGAGCTGCCCATGCCAAGAAGCTGGATCCCACCCTCAATGCTAGCTGCCGCATTATCACAGGCTGCCTGAAATCAACACCTACAGACCGTCTGTACATCCTGGCAGGCATAGCCCCACCAGAGATACGACGAAATGCAGCAAGCAAGAAAGAGCGCCAACAACAGTCTACTGACCAAAGACATCCTCTCTTTGGCCATGTGCCAGCCAAAAGCCGCCTTAAATCCAGGAAAAGTTTCCTGAAGAGCGTCCCACCCCTCGGAACACCGAGCATAAGCAGTGAAAGAGTCACTCGGTGGGAAGAAAGACTTGACAACCTCCCATCAGCAACAACAATGGAGCTAAAGGCGAGCGAGGCACTGCCCCCTGGAGCAGACACCAACTACGCAGTGTGGAAATGCCTAAACAGAATAAGATCTGGTGTTGGACGTGCAAAAGCCACTCTCGCCAAATGGGGATACCTAAATGACGGGGACGTTGTTTGTGACTGCAGCATTGAACCACAAACTATGCAACATCTCCTGATATGTCCCCTGCTGGAGCAACCCTGCACAACATCGGACTTGGCAGAGTTTAATGAGAAGGGACAGCAATGTGTTCAGCTGTGGCTGAACCACATCTAACCAAGCCCTGTAACTGACTGCCTTGTGGACACGATAAGAAGAAGAAGGTTTATGATATCACTGCCCCGTCTAAAACACGAGTGGATCTGACTTTAATTACATTTGTCTCGACTCTCGAGTGTTTCGTCAACTTAATGTGTTGCTTAAAATAATACTTCTGCATACAGTATGTGACACTGTGAGTGTTGCACGGCCAGATACGGCTCAGCTGACTCAGATAAGGAAATATATGATACATTATGATGTGATATGCCGCGAACTGTAGCCTACTTAATGTTACTCTGATCCGGTTACTTATGTTGTGGTGGCAGATATTTAATTAAGCTTTCTTAACGCTAATGTTATAATAGTCAGATTGCTCTGAAGATGGGAGGTGATATTCTATTAATGTTCACGTTCACACAGTCAGTGATTTTTGCCGGCCGTCTTTCCTGCAACGGCAGTTTTTCTGTATTTCCTTTCTCCTGTAATATGACTTGATCGCTTTAAACTCTGCACACTGAGCTCTGATTGGTCAGCAGGCAGTGCTTTCACTGAGTTGAGCTCTTAGCCTGCAACCTAACCTGGGGGGTATACTACGAAGCAGGATTTTCGTTTAGCAAGATAACTTCTGGGATTTCCGGTACTACGAAGCTGGTTCACTTTTTAGCGGGCTAGATCTCCATGGTGACTTATCCTGGAACCTAGTCTGTGCTCCGAAGCAGGATATGTTCCAGGATAAGAGATCAACTCAGCGAAAGCACCACGCCTGCTGACCAATCAGAGCTCAGTGTGCGGAGGAAATACAGTTTAAACTGCGGTTGCAGGAAAGACGGCCGGCCAAAATCACCGACTGTGTGAACGTGAAAATGAATAGAATATCACCTCCCATCTTCAGAGCAATCTGACTATTATAACTATCATTATACTATTATGTTAAGAAAGCTTAATTAAATATCTGCCACAACATAAGTAACCAGATCAAAGTAACATTACGTAGCCTACAGTCCGCGGCACAGTGAGTGCAGACCATAGACTGTATATAAGGTGCAGACGTCGATGTCTCCCATTATCATTCATATCACATCATAATGTATCATATATTTTCTTATCCGAGTCAGCCGAGCCGTATCTGGCTGTGCAACACTCACAGTGTCACATACTGTATGCAGAAGTATTATTTTAAGCAACACATTAAGTTGACGAAACACTCGAGTCAAATGTAATTAAAGTCAGATCGTGTTTTAGACGGGGCAGTGATATCATAAACCTGTTAATGTACGCATTCAAACACTTGTTCTTTTACCAGCTGTATTCACCTTGCAGGTGCAGCTCTGTGGCTTTTATCCTGGATAAAGTGTTTGAGTTATGGATGTTTAAAGTTTAACTTCTTCATATTTGACTAATATTATAGTTGACTTTTCATTCAGGAAGTATGACGCTGCGCTGTCAGTGCGCTTCTCCATGTTTGTGATTAGTCGAATGCTCCAGATACCACACCTTTTATGTGAACGCACACCTAACTAGATAGGACACGGCTGGCTTGAGCGAACGAGTTGATAGCCAGCGTTGTAGGCAGTGTTGTGCTAGTTACTGAAAACCAGTAACTAGTTACCATTACTAGTTACTTCATTTCAAAAGTAACGCAGATACTTTACTGGTTACTTACACCAAAAAGTAATGCGTTACTGTGAAAAGTAACATTTTAGTTACTTACAAAAAGGTCTCCCATTAATGCCCTTATAGCCTTCATTTCAGTACTGTTATTGCATTGGAGAATAATACAATCTGTTGATCAACTTGACATGCCTTATATGCAATCTGGATTGCATCGATATTAGCTGGCTTTCCATTTTTGTATATTCTTTCTCCAGGTAGTTGGAAAAAGTGTTCCGTCCCATATTCCCTGTGCCGCCCGGACATGCTATCATGCTAACTAGCTCCCTGAAAGCGGGTGACTCCACTGTAGCAATAGCCTGCATGTGTTCTACAACATACCGTGCAATGTCTTTATCGACTTTTCCCTGGCTAGCAGTCCCTTGGTTAAAATCCAGCCGCTGTTGCTTAGGTGGAGGTGGAGTGGCGTCGGCTGAGTCTCTGTGGTCTTAGCTACTAGCTTCGTCCCAGCATGTTGTTTTTGCAGATGTTTTAAGATATTTGAATTACTGGTTTGGGCAGTAGATAGGATCTTTGACCCGCCAAGACACAACTTACATTTAACTAAAACGTTATTTTCTTTGTGCTCGACAAAAGTGAAATAGTGAGAATATCTCCAGGTGGAGAAACTAGACTTGAGCTCCGCCACCGCCATGATAGTCTTGTTAGTAAACAACACAAACACGCTTACAGCTAGGGTGGCCATTTCCATAACACCAAAAAGGAGGACACTTTGGGATTATCTTTTAGTTTTTATCCTGGCTTCACTGAATCCTTCACACTCAAAACACAATGAGACTGTGTACTAACCACAAGTTGAATGTCTATTTTCGATACTTTTGCCCTTTCCTGGCTGCTTCCAAGAGTTTTTTGTTTGTAAGGAGTCTCTGGTACATGTCTGTGCACTCAAATGTGAAGTTGACACAAATGTGCAGCTTTGCCTTGACACTGTCCACATCCAGACGATTTCTCTCATTTCTCCATGCTGAGGTCATCATTGAGAACACACGTTATGTATGGGCTGGAGAAGATGTAGGCACTGAATCCTCAGATTCACAAGTGGGACTTCTGCTTTGGAAAACAGTTTGAGATACCGCTCCTCACTGTCAGGGCCGTATCCAGGATTTCCTAAATACCGAGGTCCAAATATGTTAGGGGGGTTCAGGGGATACCCCCCGAGATTTTTGGGATTTTCATGATCTAGTTAGGTGCTTTTTAAGTCCTGTGGGGGGTCGCACATTGGATAATATATTGATTTCAAACCATGTCAGTGGGCTGACAATGTCAGCATAAATTATTTTTGAAAGTGTAATGCATAAGAATCAGTTGATTGTTACTATTAATGATCTGGACATGCAGAAGAGGCTAAAATGTCAACATTCATTTTACATGTCTCTCTCCTTTCCATAACCTGCAGCCTCTCTTCCATCTTCTTGAGTCTCTCTGTCTTCTTCCTGTTCATTACTCTCTCTGTCCTCTACCCTTTCTCTTTGTTCAATCTCTCCCTCGTTGTTCACCTTTTGCTCCTCCTCACTTGTCGCTCCTGCCAGTGAATTAAAAGCAATTCAGCAGTTTAGTTCATTTCACTTGTTTGTTTGCATTATTTTTTTACTTTAAATCAGTTGTGTTTGATTCTCAAAAGAGAACAAAGATGTAAGCAAATTGTGTTTTATACAATTGTATGTTATTATGACATCACAACTGCAATAGATGTATGTTGTTTTACAATTATGCCTATTGTCTATATTGTAAATGAAGACTATTGTTCTAGATAGATGGATAGATGGAGTTATTAAGCCTACATTATTTTGTGTGACTCCAGTTCCTCCCTGACTTCCATCACTTTCTCTCTCTCTGCCTGTCCTGTCTCTTCCTTACCAAAGCTGTGCTTCAACTGACGTAGTCTTTTCATTATTTGAGTCAGTGTAAAAAGAAAACACAATGTTATATCTCCAATGTTTTACTCAAATTGAAATGAAAGAAAAGCATTACGTTTGTTAAAAGGTAATCCTTCTGACATTGGATGAATGTAATTAACTGTAGCTCTCTAGCTAGTTTATTCACGCAATTTAAACCAAAGTATAGCCTAAAGCTGCAAAATAAGTTAGTGTGCATGTTGTCGGACGTCCACTGACTAATGTACAGCGTTCACACAGGATCTGCTGGTCATATGATGTCCTGATGAACAGGAACACAAGCAGCCCACTGGACTCAGATCTCTAGATACCTCATCACTCCTCCGCTGATCCAGTACAAGTCCGAGCTGCGGTGGTTTGTTGATACATGTCGTCTTCTTCTGTTTGCTTTAATCGAGGCTACGTAGTTATGCAGCGCCCCCATCGTCAGTAAATGGAAGTACTACAAATAACACCGTTTAACTTTAGTGCAATTATTTCACAAGTTTAGTTATATACACAGCTCGAAAAAAAATCTCGGTGACCTCAATGGTGGATACGGCCATGCTTTCGACCATTCAGGATTAAATTAAGTCTTTCGTTTCGGCATTTCTGCGGTTTAACCCTACCGCTAACTAGGTGGAGTTGGCTCATGAGCTAGTTGGCTAGCGCTAACATCACTCTGTGCCACAGTGCCCTGGCGTGAATGTGACGTCAAGAAGCACATGGCTAATTGTTTACATGTATTAACCAATGAAATACAAGATATTTATTTGACATCGCATTCAGCCAATAATTTGTAAGACCACAAGTCTTACGGGGGTATACTGTATACTTACACATAACTTATTTTTTGTATAATTGTCTAATTTGTATACCCTAAAAGTATAAAATAGGGATGACCTCAAAAGGAGGATAAATGAGTGTCCGGCTCAAGGCTGCGCCGGCAGACGGGCACAGACATTGAAAACCGGACTGTCCGACCTAAAACCGGACAGATCGCCACCAGTGCTTGAATTGGAATGAAAAAGGTGCCAGTACTCTAAAATCAGCAACTTTTTCAAGTCAATTTTATATATACAGCCCACAAACAAGAATTTGGCTACTATAATGCTGGTGGGTTTGTCTCTTTACTACTGTATATTTTAGAAAGGTTCACTGTACTTAACATTTTTTATGATAGGCAGCGGATATGGCTAAAGCTCAGTAAGGTCAATATTAACTGAAAATATAGCAATCAAAGTCTAGATCTTCTGCTGAAGACACATGAAGCAGAGACCTTTCAGGTGAGAGCCCCTCTGGTGGTGTTCAACATTAATGACAAGGAAACAAAGCTCTGGTCAGAAGCATTTTTTATAAAAAGCTTTAACAAAATTAAGTATTTCTGTACATTTTGAATGCAATCTAACTTTCCAACTCAGAAAACGAAAAAGTGCCAAAAGTCTTCTCACATGGCTGAGCTGCTTTGCAATATACTTCACCACTGAAGAATACAAATATGTATAAAGTAAACTATGATGCAATCTAACTTTCCAACTCAGAAAAATGATAAAGAGCATGAACAAAGAACATGTAAAAACAAATGCAACATTTGCACAATCTAAAATGAGAAACTGTAACTGCAAGTAACAAAGTCTGAGCCATGGTAAAGAGTTACATTGAACACCAAGCTGATCAGATAACTCCCTGGTTGGTCTGAAGTCCTTCTATCTCCAGGATCTGTACAAATCGGCACATTATGCCAAAAGTCTTCTCACTGGGTGAGCTGCTTTGCAATATACTTCACATTGTTAGAAAAGGCTCCAGAAGGCCTTGGGGACATCAGTATCAGGGGCTGGAGCTGGACAGGCTCTTTCATCAGCACTTCTCCTTCCCTTTGCCAGCCAGGACCTCACATACTGTTCCGGATTGAACTGTCCTAGTGATGGTCCATTACATTTAATGAAAACCAGGCTGGACAGTCGGCTGACAGAGAGAGCATTCCTTTTTGCAGTAAGGATATCGTTCATGCAGCTGAATGCCCGCTCACACTCACTAGTGGAGACAGCGATGGTTCGGACTGCTTTCAGTAGAGGCTCCATGGCAAGCAGGTGTACGGGATGCCCTGGTTTCCTTGTATTCGCCAAAGCCCTGAACAGTCTCTCTTCTGTCCACTTTCAGCACTTCGCACAAACGTAGCACCTCTACGTCCCCATACTGTACGTCTAACTCCTCTTCAGGCCAACTTCCAGGATGGATAACTTTCATGTCCTGGATTAGCTGATTGTCCCGGGCCTCCCGGCCATGTAATGGGATTTCTCTTGTGCTGACATGAGAGGAGGTTGTGGAAGTAATTCTGTGTCTCAGATTCTCTACCATACTGCGGAAAAACTGACCTGCATGAATCTGTACAAGCCTGCCATTCTCACGCAGGGCAACACCCTTGAAGGACTTCTCAGCTAGAGCTGTATGAACTGTAGTCATGTGTGGGCCAGGCATGGTGACCATGGATTCAAAAACTCGTATTTCTCGAGTTAAGAGCCTATCTGCTGTAGGCAGTGTCATCTCTCTTTTTTGGAGTTGCCGAGAGAGGTCGCTGAGCTCTGTGAGCGCATCGTACATCAGTCCCAGATTGCTGACAAACGTTGCAGATGTGAGCACATCATCCAGGCCCTTGTACTTTGCTCTGTCTCTGGAATCTCTGCTCGTGTCGTTTGCAGCATTTGTGAAGTGATCATGAAGCACTCGGTAGTTTTCCCAGACTGCTCTGACGCTCCTTTCACTTGAAGCCACCCAGCGGATGGACAAAACACGCCCTATCACCAGGAGACGCTGTCCGACTGCTTGCGCACACTGCGCTAACTGCCTCTGATTTTTGGGGGAGGCATGGAACAAGGAATAGAGTTTGTCAAAAAAGATCTGGAAATGATTGAGCCCTGAGACCTCCTTGACCACATCCCCAACTGCCAGCTCTAGACGATGATTGGAGCAGTGCCACACAAACAGGCTTGAGAATTTACTACACAACTGGGTCGCAACGCCTGTTCTCTTCCCTAGCATGACTGAAGCCCCATCACATGCAAAAGAAACGAAACACTGACCTAAAAAGTCCTCGTTAAAATCTCTTCCAAGACACTCCATTAACGCTTTTGTGATGTCATCAGCCGTTGTTCCATCCAACTCGATCAGCTCCCAAAAAAACGTTTCGGGCTCAGCATCAGCTAATGCTGAGCGTAGACACACAACAAGCACCGTTTTACCACTAATAGTGGTAGATTCATCGACCAAAACACAGAGTTTTCTTTGGTTTTCTGTAATGTCTTTTGCCATTTTTTTCTTCAGCTCATGAGCTATGTGGTCGATGATTTCGCCACAGGTTTTATTGGAGTGCAAAACCCTGCCCACGTTCAGCCCATTCAGTTTCTGTACATTCAAATCAATTGGCATGTCTGTGAATGGCCGGCTATGTTTGCCAATTTTATATGCCGTTCGAAAAACTCTGATAGTGGTGTCTAATTCAGATTTATGCATAGACTGCACTTGATGTTGAATAGTTTCACGTGAAGCAGATGTAAGGATGTCAGCAGCTTTTACATGGGCTTGTGATTCTTTATGTTCTTTGATTTTTTTTCTCAGGCTAGCTTGTTGTTTGCCCTTGTCAACACCGAAATGAGACACTGCACACTCACCCCATTCAGTTGACAGTTTCAGTCCTTGTCCAGTGTGTATTCCCAAAGATTTGACATCTCTGCATATCCGACATCCTAGCTTCTTATCTTTAAGAAGGAGCCATGCATTGGTCTTGCAAAAATATTGCACCTGGTCCGTTGTACAGCAGTCAGGTGCATCGCTTTGCCCGGTGTTGGTGGTGGCAGTTGCGCCAGCAGCAGCTAACATTAGAGGCTCTGGAGGAGGCGGCGGAGCTAGTGCTAATGCTAATGCACTAGAACTTGGAGCAGGAGGATCAACCAAAGAAAGCTCCCCATCAGACACAATTTCCAACACAGGCACAGCATTCTCTGTATTTGAAGTTTCTTCCGGCGACAACCGCTGTCTTTTTGCACTTTTATTAATCCACCTAACATTTTAGAAATGCTAATTTGTGACGTGACTTGCTTTCCTTCTCTCGGGGGCGTGCCTGCTCTGTTCTATCACTCTACATAGCCACCCACTGGGTGTGAGTTGCACTGCATAAACACAACACACGTGCATCTAGGTATGTCAATTGTAAAGCATTAAAACATGGTTTTACTAACAGTTTTCAGTATGTTGTTACTTCGGCATTATTATTATTATTATTTTGAAACGTGTATTACTATTAAATCACGGTCAAATGGGTTAATTTTGACATAGTCGTTTCCACCACAGTATTTACATGGAGAAGATAAGCCCCGCCCCCTCTCCAGCACGTTCTGTTTGAATGACAGGAGTAAACAGCTGACAGCCGCTGTGAAACTCCAGCGGTTCGGCACCTCATGACGCATCTACTGAGTACCGGGCGGCTGTATATATATATATGGATGTATAATAAGAACGGCGGGAGAGTGTTGAGTACTGGCACGGTGCATGAGTACCGGAGTACCGCCAGCATGCCGGTACTGAGCAAGAAGTGCCGGTACTCCATGGGTCAGAACCAGAAGTGCCGGTACTGCGTACCGGTGAGTACCGGCCCAATTCCAGCACTGATGGCCACCCTACTTACAGCCCGTCTCCGCATGTGACACAGGAAGTATCTAAGTACATTTACTCAGGTACTGTACTTAAGTACAGTTCTCATCTCTGTTCGCCTGGCTGTTGACTATATCTAAAAACTAACGCAGTAACGGAGTAACGCACCATGTAGTAACGGTAACAGAGTTACTGAATTTAAAAAGTAATGCGTTAGAGTACTAGTTACTGCCAAAAATAACGGTGTTACAGTAACGCCGTTCCTTTGTAACGCGTTAGTCCCAACACTGGTTGTAGGACAGTTTAGCGAGAGCGGCTTTGTTTTGGATTAAGTCAACCAGATAACTCAAAACATATCCAGGATAGGTTGAACTAGATTCGTAGTATACCCCCCAGGTTAGCCGCACAGCATAAGTTACCATGGAGATCTAGCCTGCTAAAAAGAGAACCAGCTTCGTAGGACCGGAAAGCCCGAGTTTTCCCTGAAGTTAGCCGGCTAAGCGAAAATCCTGCTTCGTAGTATACCCCCCAGCTGTGAACTGTAACTGTCATCCTCTCAGGTAAACATCTGCCCAGGGGAAAATGGGACCCGCCCAGGTTAAACTGTGTTACGACTTCTGTGGCTATCTACCGGCGATCATGTTTAATATGAAAGACTACACACACATGTATCCCTTATATAAACAGTATTCTGCAGCACTCATCCAGATAAGATGTGACTGTTCACTCGTTTTGCAAAGATAGCAGCAGAAATGTCATTGCTGCATGTGCAGGTACTTAGCCTTTAAAATGCTGATGGGTCATTAATGTTGGTCTCGGCAAACAATATTAGGAATCCTCTATTCAAACATAATATTCAGTGTGCATCGACATCCCCAGTTGATTGGGAAACCAGTTAACGAAGGAACCAGTTAATCCGGAACACCGGCAGTAACAAGCATCCTCTCATACATCTGAAATGAGCCAGAGCAGCAGGATGTCAAACAAGCAGCAAGCTTATGAGTCAAGCCTATACTGAAGGGCCAAAAACAGCATTACCTCAAATGGCCACTTGAGGCTGGCTCCAAAAGGGAGTCAATGTTCATAGACACACAACCGCCTGAAACACCTCCATTGGACTCCTTTGTTTCCGACAGTGACATGGTGACTTTACTATGCAGGACTCGCGTTTTATAGCGCTCCAACTAAATGTAAGTGACAGGCTAAGGGGCGGGACATCTTTAAGTGGTTGACCAATCACAACAGAGCCGGCCAGCAAACCAATCAGAGCAGACTGGGCTCTGGTTTCAGACAGTGGCCCCGTCTCAGGTCGGTTAAATGAAATCCTTGCTTCCCTCACTTGCGTCGTTTCCCTGTGACTAGTCCCTCCCACCAGGGAAGCATGGAGGGACGCAAGGAAACCACGAGAAGCAGGGAAATGAGTTTTAAGAGTCATTTCCTCCGGAGCGTCACGTGAAGCGACGTCCGTTTGTGATGACGCCGCACAGCTGTTCGTCTGACAGCAGCTCTGTCCCCGTTGTTTTCACAAACAGCCCCGCCACACATTTACTGACACAAACATTTGTATCATCTGTTGTAGACCCCAATAAATAAAATCAAATAAGAACTCATTCTCAAAAAAGATAAACGCCATTCTTAAAATGTATAAACGAACAATAGTTTGATTAATATTGATTAGAGTGCACAATAGAAATAAAATAATTGAGAGAAGAAAAAGAGATATGTTATCTATCAAAACCCAGTTAGATTAACATTCATTGGATTGCACACTTTGTTTGTTTGTGTGGATATGTAGCAAATTAACATTTCAATAGCACTTAATGACTGAATGGAAATGACAATAAATGAAAATGTAAAACGAAAAAAGCGATCATGAAAATGTTTCCAACAAATGAATAAAATGATTTGACCACTTTGTTGTTCAGATATATCACATATGTGTAACTAAATGATACATGAATTGAAACAAAACACGGTATAAACTGAGGAGTGACTCCCGTGAGGTTCATGTATTTTCTTCACTCCGCTGGGAAACGGCTCTCATGTCAAGAAACATCAGATCAGTGCATGTACTGCATCGTCCAATCAGTGAGCGATACACAGTAAGGGGGCGGGGCGAGTATCTGAGGATTTCATCGGAGGATGGTCTGGTGGTTCCTCGGTTATCGCTCCTCCATTATCGCTCCTCGCTCCTCCGGCAGAAATAAGAGCCATGGGACGGTACTCAAGATGGCGCAGACAAATCAACTTCCGATGAGACCGAGGACCGAGGAGCGAGGAAATGAAAATAGTCGACCTGAGACAGGGCCAGAGGGTGAAAAGAGGCACTGCAGCACAGGAAGCATGAGAAAAAAAAAGACCATTGTGAACATTTAAGCATGAAAACATGTCACAATAGAGGCCCAAAATAAAAAAAATATGAACCTGAAAATTGGAATAATATGGCCCCTTTAAAAATCCCAAATTGACAGCAGAAAGAAACATATTTACAGCCTGAAAGACACTGTTTTTGTCTCTATAACTAATCTTTCCATTCAGAATAACAGCAAAGGGGGTGACTTTGTTATGTTAGTTCCCATTTAAATGAAATTAAAGCTTAAAGTTATGCATTATAAAAGGCAACGGCCAAGAAGTACAACCTGACTGAACTGGATGTTATTCAGAAAAGTGCTGCATTTGAAATTGAAGTAATGAGAACACACACACCTGATGGATGACTTTGCAACAATCATGTAGTATTTCTTCTACCTCACGATCATTTGACACAAATAATAACAAAGTTGTTTATTTTCAAAAGCTGGGCTTCTTTTTCAGGGAGACAGTTTGTTTCAAGTATACCAAACTTTGACTCTGGAGCTGAAGAAGTGAAGACACGACAGTTTAGACATTCTGTTCAAATCCTGCAGAGTTTACATAATCCAGTTAATAAAAATGACTTTTTAAAATTCCACTTCCACAAATTATATATACTTAAACTTCACTCATCAATCCTACAGGGAGTCTTTTGAGCTATTATATGCACAGAATACATATATGAATTAATTCCCAAGATGAAAAGGTGTAAGCTTCTGAAGCAGCGAACAAGTGTTTAATCTCACCTTTGCAGCTGCTATGTACGAGACAGAGAACACACCAATGTGAATTAACCATCTGATCAACACTCTGCTTACACAGAGCAAAGCACTATCATACAGACTCATCTCCGCTGCATCAGATAAAAGAAAGGTTTGTCTGCAATTTAATTCTACAAATGGAAATTGTTAAAGTTATGCAGAAGCACTTATACGGGTATACATTTTGTACTATTTAAATCTATACATATTGGATATACAGGGCCCCGTGATGTTATAAGGTTACACTGAAATATGTTGGTGCACTAGTCAATCCTAAAATGAAATCCCAGGTCAAATTCAAAGGGTCTTAAACATATGTCTCTTCAGTGATGTAATGTTTTTGTAAATGTCTGCTATCCTTGCATCTTATCTTAATAGTTGCCTTGGTGTATGTTGCAAATAGAGGTGCTTACCAAAAATCATGAAGAAAATGTGAACAGACTTGGAGAGTTACAGAAAACTTGATCAGGGCTGATTCATTTTAAGTGACGTGGCTATTGCTCCAGTGCTAGCCGTTGGTACGCTGTGAAACACGCTTTTTTTGTTCGTAGCAGAAGAAATAGGATTTTTAAATTAATAAAATATTTGTTCAAGTCAAGTCTTTGGTTTATTTAGTCTATGGCTGTGTATAAACGGGAATATGTGCTTAGCCCGACGCTAAGCACATATTCCCGTGATCCTGGTCACCCTGTTGGTTGTTTTTTTTTCATTAATGACCACCTCGCTGCACATTATCCCTTACCCCATCCTATCCTCTCATTCTATGACTACTGCACTGTGATAATATGAACCTTCTCAGCCAATGTAAGGCCACCCCTTCTCTTGTCATGTAAAGATTAAAATATGTGTGGTTCAGATCAGAGAAGAAAAAATTAGACACTGCACAGTGCAGACACGAGTAAAGACAGATTAAAACCAGGACATCAGAAGCCAATTGAAGTCCTAAACTGAAGGGAGAAAATCGAGTTACAGAGAAAAGCGTATGTACAGTATAAATGCTCTCTCTTTCCTCACTTAATGAACCCCCTGCTACAGGTCCACCGCGCTTTAGCCTCAGGAGGCAATGAGGTTATTACCGACTAGGACATCAGACTTCTCCCTGTGTAATTATACTGCCAGCGTCCGAGCTCTCCGCTGCACTTCATCACATCTTAAAACCCTAAAGTGCAGCTGTTAAGAATAGCCTGTAGACTGAACGGCTACCTAAGCCTATATAAATGAGCAACTGAAGACAGGACGCTGCCAAAGCTAAAGAACTGTCTTGTTGTGGAAAACAATCAGGTGTAACTGTTATATCCAACGTCCCCTGGGTTTCACTTGTTTCTGTGTTTGCCATAGTTTCAGGAGAGGAGAGCCAGACACGGCTGATGATATATTGTATCTTTGTTTATAGAACATTTGCTTTCCCTGATGGATGGAATAATTATTACTTTTCACTTCCAAAGGAAAAAGCTCATACTTCAGGGGTAAAACTCTGCCTATATATCATGCTAGCCCTCATCCTGCCTCTGCCTTAGCATGAGGACATAATGAAAGGCTTCCTCCTCCCTTCACTTCCACTGCTCACCTTCTCTCCTTCCCCCACATATGCCTTATTATGTGACCTACATTTACTGTGGTGCTGTGCATGCAGATGTTAAGTGCACACATCGCTCCACTGACTGTATACGTCTATGTGTGTTTGCTCCAATGTCTGTCATTTTAGCTTTACCCACGCAAGAACAGAATGAACGCGCATGTGTGTCGTTTCTGTACTGTGGCTCTGCCTGCCAGTCTTTGTGTGGAAATGTGACTACCAGCAGTAGATCAAGCGGCTCCTCACCACTGGCACCTAGCATGTGGAGCTGAGAACACACTGCAGGCCATGCAGCTCATTCCAGCCATCCGACCGCCTGCCAATCACAAACACCAGAGCATGATATCGCATGGCTGCTGCGCACACGCATACAGATGCACAGCTCAGAACAGACCAACCTTGAAAACCTGAAGTACAAACCTGAGCGACAAATAAACTGATTTCAGACCAGCCTTGGAAACCTGAAGTGCAGCACAAACCTGAGCTACAAATACACTAAAGCACAAGGTACATTTCCCTTCTACTCATAAGTAAAGAGGCTTAAAGGAGAAACAGAGCATGCCACTTATGTTTAAAAAGGAACAGAAAGGAAATCCAGGCATGCCTATTTTGCCTGACTACAAATCAACTTGCCAGGACTTGCAATGCAGGTCAACATGAATGTTTCCCTCCACCAGTATGCTGGCACTGCTTTCAACAATGAACCTTGGTTAGCCCTCTCTGCTTGTTGACTATAGAAAAGGTAAACTGTGGCATTTTAACATGATGTATTAGATCAAATTACATTTAATTTAGCTTACGCTGTGATCCAAAATAAGTGCAGTCAATCATGAGGACAGAAACTCAGAACAGCAAGAAACCTGCAAGTAAATTAGTTTCAAATAGGCCAAAGCATGTCAAGTAGAACATTTTATTTGTGTTAGATTTTAATGGCCAAGTTGTTAGGGGGGGAAGATGTTTGAATACTTTCCAGTCAATTGATACTACTGATAACTAAACTGAGGTTTGAGCCACAAAGAAGCACTGTGTGACACATCGGTCGGCATTATCTACCATTAGAATAAACACATTAATGCTAAAGAAATTAACAACAAATGATCAGCAACATTTTAGCTTTTTATATTATTACTATTTATATCTGACTTTCGTGATAATCCTGAACCCATAATGTGCACTGAGCAGGAAAGAAATATAAATCCAGCCGACCTGATGCAACATAATCATTCCTTTGAAGTTGTGTTTGTGTCCACCAGGAACAAAGTCAAAAATACTCTTTCTTTTGGCTCTGATTTTACCAACTCCAGAGGGAAATATCTGACTCTGCTTAACGCTATGTTCACCAGCCACTCACTAACTTGTTCTATTCTAAAAAGGTAGGAAACAGTGGGTTTAACACAGCATTTTTACTGAAAAGAAGCAACCTGATAGAAACAAGGATGATGATAGGGGCAAGAGAGAATCAAAGCTGCAGCGTTTTGGGCCGTAAAAGCCAAACAATGGGTGGAAGGCAGTAAAACACTAAAAGGGAAACTGCTGATAATCCTGTGTGGGCTCATCAGTATAACGGATCCCTATTAAATTACACATAGGAATTTGACCCATTGTTAAAAAGCTTGAAGTGTCTGTCCCTTGAAGCAAGGATTCCTCTGGTTAGATGTATCTGATGTCAGGTTTGTGGCAACTTCAAGAGAATCCCCCTGGTTCACCTTTCAACTGTCCAACACCAGATTTCCAGCAACATGTGTCAATAACCTTGCAGCAAAGAACTCAACAATATATATGTTTTATAAGCTCCCCTTCATGTGATACTCACATAAAAAAGAGCAGATCATGGTCTTGATTTTCTGAAATGATCAAAAGAAAAACAAGACCTTTGATCCTGTCTCTCTCTGGGTGGTATCGCAGAATCATGAGGGGATGGCTTCATGCTGTTGTAATACCGGGTCCAGCCAGGTCAGAGCAGAAAGTACGAACTCCATTAAAGACTGATCCCGCTGAGGCAGATTAGGTCTATCCTGTCCTGTCCCCAGCTATCCTCCTTCAACCGCTGCACCGATTATATCAGCGTCTATTTCTGCAAAGGTGTGCTTAGACACTCATTAATCTTCCTCTAAAATAAGCGGCTACACACAAAAAGGGCTAAGAGGAGCGGGGAGGAAGTCTCTCTCACACCGGTCACACTCAATCTGCAGTAGAAAACTCACACCTGATCCACAATGCAGACAGGAAACGACGGGGTATATATGTGCTGCAACTATGTACACACAATGAGCCTTGATATCTATAATACTGAAATGACACCTGGACACATTAAAATACATCTGGACAAGGTCTCTGCACCACCAATTAACCCCTCTCCTTCTACCAGAGCAGCATGTGAAGTGTTCATGCGCCTTGTAATTACCAGAGCAGAGGACGTGTTTCATTTAAAAACCAGCACTTCCGAAACAGCCCTTGAGAAAAGACAAGCATCTGACTCATTCACAGTGACAAGAGAAAGTCGTCGGCGATCTAACATCCCCTGGCTGTCTGTTACCTAAACAGCAGGCTTAAAAGGGTTGAATCTAACAACACTGTACTTGAAAAACACTTCACGACTCACAGTCATGCATTAACCTCCACTTTAAGAAGAAAGGACATCCGCCAGAAAACTTGGAGCGAGGATGAGTTGAACCATCCAAGCACATCCTATTCTGATAAATCACAGAGCAGCGGTTCTTGATGACAGGCTTTCACGGTGCATAGAGCCCTCTCCAATACAGCCTGCCAACAGCAAGGTCCTATGAAGGAAATGCAGCTCTACACCTCATATTATGGCCTATAAATACAGCTGGGAGTCACCAACAGCGAGCGGGCGTTTGATGTGAGAAAGAAGCGAAAGTCCACTTAAAGCTCATTTCACTTTCTGTTCTTCTTCTAGTGGAGGCTGAACGGTCATAACAATGCCTGTACCATCAGACTGAATGAACATTTGTGTCTGAACTTGTTACGGGTTCATTGGTGTACAAATGTAGGGCTGAAACTAACAATTTATTTTCATTATCAAGCAATATAGCTAACGTTTTCTAGATTAATCATTTAAATATTGGAAATATCCATCCCTGTTTCTCAAAGTCAAAGAGGATGTCTTTAAAGTTTAAATGAATGGTTTGGTCAGAGCAAAACCCAAAGATATTCAGTTTAATATGATGAAAAGCAGAAGAAAATCTTTATTTGAGAGGCTGGTCACCGCATATTTCTGCCATTCTTGCATGAAAAATTACTTAAACGATGAATTTATTCAACAAAATACCTTACTCATTACGAAATAATCGTTGCAGCAATGTTTAAAATGACAATGGCTTCTCATGAGCGTCGGAAAGTTGCGGTTACTTTTAAGAACTCAGAACAACAGTTCCCTGGTCCAGACACAAAATAAGGGCCGATCAGATTAACAGGTTAAACAATGCTGACATTTTTTTAAAAACAAGCTGACGGGATTTGTCCATATCAGAGCTTCACACACTGGCTGCTGCATTTGTAAAGCAAATCATGTTTGACTGGCCAGACAACAACCCCACTAATCTCGAGCTCTGCAGCCATTTCCAGGCATCTTAACCTCCCTATAATCTGCCTGAACTCGGGACACATACTTCTAAACACAGACTAAGATTAGCAGCCTATCAGAGAATTATAGCGCAACTATGAAAGCGACACCAAAATATAAGCTGCTCATGTCGCTGCTAAAGAAGACTCAGAATAAGGGAATAAGAGCACCATACATCAAACGCAGATGGCCTTAACTACTTCTCTCAGGAAGTTTACAATCGCGTGGAGACCGCTAATAGCCCTGGACGTCCGTGTGTTTCTCACGCAGCGCCGTGTCCTCTCACTCGGCCAGGAGTGAGGGGCACAGCTGGTCCTGATGACTGCAGCACCCCTGCCTTTGAAGGCTGGGCTCAGATAACTGCTGCTCTGGTCCGTTAGCACCCATCTGAAATTACACCTCCACCTTCCCAGAGTGCCCTGCCCAAGCAATCCCCTCACTGCTATGTACTTTATCTCCACATACGCAGACCCCGAACAATTTAAATTTGAAACTCGAGCTTTCACCCACAGTCTTCAAGATATAGTGTTGACCTAAACGTTTTATGAGCAGCTGTGATATTAATCAATGAAGTTTAATTGATATAGTTAGATGAGAAAACCAACCATTTATTATATGTTAAGCATCTCCGAACCACATATTTGGTGGTGACGAAGAACAGGGCGAAAAGATCCGTTACATTGATCCAGCGACCAGAAACAAAATATTAATGTTGCTCTGAATGTGTAAACAATGCTTTTTGCTAACAAGGTCAACATAACAGCTTAAAAAACAGATTGTGTGTCAATAATGTGTTCAAACTTTTCTCCAAGTTTCCATAATTTGGTTTAATTAAGACACATAAAACTTTCCAAACTTTCTTCTGACAAGGGATTTTATCCAATGGTTAAAGGATTTTTGCGATGATGAAAAAGATGTTTGACTCTGCCGCTGATGAGATGATTCGTTACACATCTGTCTTTCAGAGACAGAAAGTCTGCATCCCTTCCGAGTGCGCATGGTAAATAAATGTGTCCTTGAAGCATAACTCCTGTTTTTTCCGTCTGGCAATCTGTTTTCTATTTTTCCCATCGATGCTATAAGGTCAGTCAGTCACACACTGAACCACTCAACACTGAAACATTGTGAGAAAATACTTCCATTTTAAACTTTCAATGTTTTTTTCTTTGTTAAGTATACATGTAACTTATGTGAACACAATTATAAAGTTAAAACACCTCACTGAGATTTATATTATGCTTCACCTGATTAAAAATGTATTCTCCCTGCACACACGTTTACATAAATAGCTCCCCTTTCAGACTTTCTGCGGTGCGATGCTAATCAGAGCAGTCAATCTCTGACTAACTAGTTACCTCCGTTACTGGGTCATCACTGACAGCAATTATGCATTTCATCAATTGGTATTTTTAGAACAGCAGCACTTCCTCTGCCACTTTGTAGCTTGATCAAAATCACCTCCCAAAAGGTATTTTCAAGCCACTAATTGTTGGGTTAACAACGAAGAGTCTTGCAGTGTTTTCATACTGCTCATCATTGCTGTTATTTTTCCTTGTTTACGCCTCTCAGCTGGCAGCATCTGTACCGCTGTGTACATCAATATTACAAGGTTACGGGGGGGGTATGGATTAACTGAGAATCGATCATAAACTAAGACTGCATAACATATATATTTTAATTGTTATTGCCAGAACAATAAGCACATTGCTGGGATTTTCTTCATTTAAAGTAAGGAGAATATCAGGAGAAAACTGCACGTCGAAATGTTACCATCTATTTGTTGTTATTTGTGTTCAGTCAATTTATAATTATAAAGAAATCTTTTACTTTCATTGTTTTATTCAACAAGAAATATGTTGTATTTAAGCAGTACACTGAATGCAGCACAGGGTACATTTGGTTTTGAATCAAGATTGTTATCGTTATTCAATAATCTAACGCATATTTTTCTTATATCGTGCAGTCCTCCCATTAACATACTCCATCTCCTCTCAGTGCAGTCTAGGGTATGTTCTTTTGTACATTATGTTTAATGTATGTGCACGTTTCTTCAGGGGAAATGGATGTTTCCTTCCATCATGTCATTTTTATTGTAGTGGGAGTGGCTATTTTTCATTGGTTAAGCAGTGGAGCCTGGTTGGTGTTCACGTGGATATGTCTGGTGATGAACACCTTGTAGGTTGGAATAAATTAGCTTTTAACTTGCAAGGTGCGAACAACATTTCATTTTTGTTTTTCTGGACAATACTGAAAACTCAAGCTGCCGACGACACTGCCAGCAACTCTAAGTGTCCAGAATGTATGGATTTGGTAGACCAATGTGACAAAATAGTGTCTGTGTGGGAAACGGCTGCATGGTCTGATGTTTCGCCATTGTATTATAAAAGTGGCATATTGTGAGTGCACACAAAGAAAGCAGCTCACACACCTGAACTCTGTCGGCACACAGAGGGACGCCGCCTTGTTAGAGACAATAAATATCCAGCTGCAGAGACAAGGAGGTGCGAGCCAGTGTGTTACACATAGTTTTCTATAAAAACAATGAGGCAGATGTTCTGAGAGACTTCACACATTTATAGTGGATATGTGCTTTTATCAGGTTTTTATTAGAACATACATAATGCATCGTAATGGTGGGTAGCAACATTTAGAGTTCTGTTACGGTGAAAAAGAAAATTGTCCTGACAGAGAAAAGATAAATAATTTAGCTTTGGTTTTATATAATGCGTGTCCTTTCCGCCGTACCCCGGTGGTTAAAAACACAGAGCACTAAATTCTGTCTTCGTCACATCCTCTCAAAAGCTTTGAAACGCTGAGTGAACATAATTATTCAGCAGCTGCACACACAAACAAAATGACACTTTCCTGACGCAATGTCACTATAACCTGTGGAGAGGTTTGCTGTTTTTTCCTGAAGACATTTCAAAAGACAGGCTGGTGCCTTTGAGTTCAATGGACTGAAGTGAAGTGTGAAGTTATGTGTTCTTATTGTAATGAGTTTGAGTACCCTCGACCTCTGCTGCTGTTTTTGAAGGTGATGTGCTCATGAGGTTTGTTGACATTCAGATAAGTCTCCACAGTTCAGAGTGATAAAACTCAACTTCCCTGTTGCTGATATCTGACAACTCACACTACAGAAAGCAACACATTCAAAACCCCCCACTTGTATCGACACGTCTATGTTTTCTTCCGCGTACTTTTTACTGTAGAACATGTTTAATTGAAAGAAATTGATCCCAAATCTAAAATGTTATCTGCTTTGTTATTCTAATGAAATTGCTTCAAACAAAAGCCTGCAAAAAGTGGTGCAGCTGTGAAATAAAGTAGTCCTAAAATTAACTTTGAGCACCAGTCCATCAATCATGACAAAAAGAGTAGCACATGCATGCATGCAAACCCCCTTATCAAATATCAATGTAACAGTAGAGGAATCAGTGGGATGAATAGGAAACATTCTGGTGCCTTCATGGTATTAATATGCCTTCCACATGCCTTCCCCTGGAGCTCTTTCCTTGGCCTGGGTTTCCTGTTTTGTATGGAGTAGGCTAGTTGTCACACCATGTGCATGAAGCTGTTTAACAAAACTAAGTGTCAAGGGAACAAACCTCTGCATCTTCTCCTCAAGTTAGAACAGCGTGCAGGCCTGCCTTCACTGAGCTGTGAATGAACTCTCCACTGTGGACAAACCACCATTTATATAGGGGAAAAGGGACCATCAAGATTAGCGTCATTATCTGCTGATCCCCATTCAACTCAACTGGATGTGTGCATAATGCTCCTAATGTTTATTAAACCTACGGTTAGTGTGGAGAGCCGCGACATGGGAAAACAGTGTGATGATCATCGCGATCCGGGTAAAGTAACGCAGACAAAGGATTTTCTACCACATGTTTAATATGTAGGTTAGATCAAAGATAAACACCGAATATTGAAACCCCATTTTAGGCAAACATCGTGCATGCACATCACCCCCCTGTGCCCGCACAAAGCGCTGAAGCGGCCAATGCAGATCTGTGTTGAAATGCTGCAGAAAAGCGAACAAAGCCTTACCTTAAAAGCTGAGTGTCTCCCCGCTGGATGCTGTCCCGCGGCTCATGGTGCTCCTCCGTCCACTTTGTTGCTCACACGGCTCGTGCTTTCTGTTCGCTTGTGCTCTCCGTCCACGGAGGAGATAAACACTACTACGCCGAGCGGAGGACTGTGTTGTCTGTCACTCTGTTGCTGGCCTTTTTCTCGCATCCACATCCACTCAGTTCGAGGGGCGGAGCCAGAGTGATTGTGTGGCTCTAGGTGGCCTGGAAGTGAAGGAAAGGAGGAAAGGAAGAGAGGAGAAAGTGGAAAGGAAGGTGGGGAAGGAGGAGAAGGAGGCTGTATTGATGTTGAATGTGATACCTTCCTGGCAGCAGGCAGGGAAGACAAAGAGGAAGGAGGAGATTTTTCAAGGTTGGAAGAAGTATTCAGATGCTTTACTGTCAAAATACTTCATTACAATTAAAAGTCCTGCATTCAGAATGATAAGTAAAAGTAGGAAAGTCTTATCAGCTAAATGTACTAAGTAAAAGTACTCATTGTGCAGAAGAATTTCCTTTATGTGTTGTGTGTAATGATTATATTTACAGTTAAAGTATATGTTACAGGTCTAGATAATAGTGTTGCATCAAGTAGCATTTTACTGCTGTAAACAAACAAAGTTCGGATTTACTTTAGTAAAATATTTAAATAATTTGATTATTTTGTGACTTAAAGAGTTAGACCATTTTTAAATATGCATTTTGTTAAAAGTAGCTAAAGCTGTTGTAAATGTAGTGGAGTCAAATACATAATTTCCCTTTGAAATGTAATGGAGTAGAAGTATGAAGTAGCATACAATGGAAATACTCAAGGAAAGCACAGGTACCTCAAAATTCTACATATGTATTCATAGTTTCATTACAAAAAATACCTCTCTCTTAAAAAGAAGCAACTAACTGTATTCAACTAAATTAAGGGAAACAAATGAGTCAATGTATCTTTGTTTCTTATTTATTTAAAGTTTCAAAATCAGTTATTTCCATCATTTTAGCTTGAATTTTTAAGAGTTAGCTACTGGAGAAAAACAAGCATATCGTTCAGGAGAACACTTTTGCCTTTTTCTTTGGTACATCAATCATCATGACCTTCGAGCCCCAGGTTAGAAAACAGTAATGTATCAGTGTAGTGCATCAGTCAAAGGAAAGGTTTGCACATTTTCACAGCTGTTTTAAACTCGTCAAAGTCTACCTTTAACTGATCCAGAGTGCTTTGTTGCAGAGCGAGTAACATAATAATGAATCTGCACATTTTAAAGCGTCACTCAAACAACACACCCACTGTCAAATTCCCAACACGCATATAATGTTACCCACTGTATATTGGAAGTGGGATGTGTCGTGGATATTTTAAACTCATCAATACTGTAAAGATGTACAATGAGAGTAATCAATAATAAACTGGTGAAAGCAAACAGCATTGTCTTGTTGGTTATTTATTTGAAGCTTCAAAGGCACAGGTCTCACAGAGTATAGGATAGTCTGCAGGAGTGTGCGCAATAGTCACAGAATAGCAAAGCTTATATACAAGATAGGGCGGGCAGACAGAGTCTTGTGTAGCTAGGCGGAATGCCTGAGAAATCTGCTTTCACACGGATGTCTCATGTCGCTATTAGACACCTGTGTCCTTGAGCTGCAGAAAGTATAACGGTTATCAGAATATGGAAGTATGGAATATGGAATTTGTAAAACCTGTTTAGTTTGTTTGTGGAGTTATGGCAGGAAATTAGATCCATATAATTTCCTGCCATAACTCCACAAACTAAACAGGTTTTACAAATGCCTCATGATTCACTAACAAACACAATGTGGTTTGCAAATACAAAACACCATCTACAAACTAATGCATTTAGTTTTGCAAAGAAAAAACGTATCCATCAAATAAACACATACCATTTTTCTAATAAATCATTTTTCAGAGACAAATTCAGCATAGGTTTTACAAGTACAAAACTTATTTTTATCACCGCGGAATATATATATATATATATATATATATATATATATACACACACATATATATACATACATATATATATATATATACATACATATATACATATATATACACACATATATATACATATATACACTAGTGCTGTAGCCGTCGACGCGTCGACTTCAAAATATCGTCGACGACATATTTCCGCGTCGACTCGCCACCATAGACTGTATATATGGTCGCCACACACACGTGGGTCACCCAAAGCAACAAGCAGTTCGCAATCGCACTTCTAACACAATGGAGACTGAAACGGCTACCACCTCCTCCTCACAGGATTGCGCACGAAGCCCTCAAACGAAAACATCTCGCCCTAGGTCTTCAAAAGCATGGGAATATTTTAAAGTTAGTCCAAAACGCAAAGATATTTATATATTTATATCTCACTGAGACTGCTGCTTGACCAGAAGCAGCAGCTAGCTGTGGTGGCAACCATTAGCAGCTAGCATTTGCTCTCCGATTTTTACATAAAAATGGAATTATGGATTATAAATTCAATATTTTTTTTATACATAGACGTTAAAAACCTATGGATTAACCGATTCAGCCGCGTTTTTTCTCATTTTAATGCCATTGAACACGTATTTTGATCAGATTGACAGCAACGGCGGTGAGACGATCTCCCTAGAAGCTCTGTACGTGTTGTGATGACTGTATTTGCTTCCCCTGTCGCGAGTCCGGATCACTCAGTGATGATACTATGTACCTACATAATCTGTGGAGTCTCAGTTTTAATCGGATATCTTGTATGTGCAGCTACGATAAGTAATAAGGGTACTTTTATCTTGAGTTCTGTGCCAATGTCCGTTAGCATTTTTCGCTCAGGGGTCATTTAGATAGCATTTTAGTTTGCTTCTTATGAGACTTGTGTTTTGTTTTGTGTTGGTAAACATGGTTTGTATCGTCAGTTAGCTGAGATTATTTCCGTTAATCTGGTATAACACATTAATAGGTTCTTAAATATTAAGATCCCCTGAGACACAGTATCGTGAAACATTTTTTTTTTACATTACGTTTTTTTTACATTACGTTTTTTATGAATTGAACAACAGAAAAATAATCGTTCGATTAGTCGACTAATCGATCAAATAATCGCCCGATTAATCGTTTTCAAAATAATCGTTTCCCCCCAGCATTAATATACACACAGATATATATACATACACACACATATATATATACACATATATATATATACACACACACACACACATATATATATATATATACACACATATATATATACACACATCTATATGTATATATATGACTCCTCGGTCCTCCGGTAGTGACCCGGAAATGAATTTCAGCGCGCCATTTTGAAGGACGTCTCATTTCTCTAAATGCACACAGAGGACCGAGGATCGAGCATCGAGGAGGCTCTCTGAGCTCTAACTGAGGATACACTGATGAGAGGCTTCTCAATTATTAAATTTCCCCTTCTCGACTCCCCTCCTCGAGACTTAGTCCCGCCCACAGGAGATGCGAGCGGAGGACCGAGGAGGGGAAGCAGCAGACGTTTAAAGAAATGAGAACTCCTCTCCTCTGAGCGGTCATATTAAAGCGACGTCCGTTCATTATTACGTGGCAACAGCTGCATCAGCTGTCGAGTGTTTTGTCATAGCGCTGTATTTTATAATTTCTGTTAGATCAGCTGAACATTGTTCCCCCACATATTTACTTTGAATTCATTGAGAGTGCGGTATAATGAGACAATAACAGGCTACAGATGCGGACACACACACACACACACACACACACACACACACACACACATATAAATATATACAATTTAAAGTATGAGAGCACTCTCATAATAACGAGGATTTCATCGGAGGATGGTCTGGTGGTTCCTCGGTTATCGCTCCTCCATTATCGCTCCTCGGTCCTCCGGCAGACATAAGAGCCATGGGACGGTACTCAAGATGGCGCAGACAAATCAACTTCCGGTGAGACCGAGGAGCGAGGAAATGAAAATAGTCGACCTGAGACGGGGCCAAAGTCCTCAAACACTGCAGAGCCCATACCGTGTTCCTGCTATAGTGTTTACTTCTTGTCTGTCTTCTTCTGTTCATTTATCTGACGTCCAGCAGCACTCCATACCCTCTTGTACTTTCTCTTTCCTGATCCTCCTTAGCAACGGAATTGACCAATCAGAATCGAATATTCAACTAAGCCTTGTAATAAAAGTTGTTAGTAGCCTTAAGTGCCTACACAGTTGCTGCACTAAACTACATTTTAGCATTTAAAATACCTAGCCATTATGTTGCGGTTATTTTGGTGAAAGTAACTCAAAAGTAATATAAAAGTAGTGTAGCTCATTACATTTCAGAGACAGTAATATTGTAATGTAACTTATTACTTAAAAAAGACAGTAATAAGTAATATGTTACATTTTGGAAGTAACTTGCCCAACACTGCAGCAGAGAACAATGGGAATCTAATCTGAGCTAACTTCAGTGTGATGATCAAACATATGATGATTTCATATTTTTTTTAAAGTCACTTAAAGCAGGTATAGTTTTGCCAAGAATAAACTAAATAAATAATAAGTATTTATTTTATTGTTTTCTGCTGGTAGTTGTGGGATAATTGTGAGAGAGATTTTGGGTTCAAATCTCATATTTTGGGGCTGTAACCTTCCGTTTGAGCCTTTGTAAGTGTGTGTGGGGAAGAGATAGTATTTTGTAGTTTGTGTTATTGTGCTATGCAAGGATCAACCGTAATGTGGGTTGTGCGCTTGTGTGCTGCTCTTAATTACTTCATCAGTAAATGTCAAACGTTAAAATGGCTCCGCCATCTAGATTTATTTATTTGTTTGTGCTCCATCAGATGCAGGCGCTGCTGCTGCAATTACTGCTGCACAGCCGAATGTGCCAATGAATAATAAATCAAAACACAAAGAGATCTAACCAGCTGTCTCTGAACCATTCGACCAATTGAAAAGTAAACATGCGTGGTGTTCACAGTAAAACATCCTCTTTAACCACTGAAACTCTTAAGGACGTTCATGGCCTTAGAGAACAGAGGAGGGACACTTACAGAGGTAGGAAACTTTCAGAATGTTCCCTTCAAACAACCACACACACGTAACCAGATACCAGTGGCGAACCGTCAGGGCCTTCAAGGTATTCAGAGAATACCCTGGAACACTCAGATAAAAAAATAAAAAAATCGATTTAATTAAATAAATAAAATGTATATAAAATGAATAAATGAGAATCGTATCCGTGTTGTTTATCTGTAATATTACAGTGTTACGTTGATTTGTTTGTCCTTCTCGGACCATGCACTACGCATTTCAGTGGTTTTGTGTTAGAAAAGAAAGCAACCAATCAGATCTTGTTCTGGGTCTCTGGGTAGAACATCCTTCAACAAGGTATTCTACATCCTTGATAGAATGCCCTGGCCGTTGCACTGAATGAGAGCGTACGTTTGAACTGACAGTTTGATCAACCAATCATATATTGATTTGTAGCCAATGGGCGTATTCTTTCAGAGTTCCCCTCGGTTCCAGGGTATTCTAGAAGGCCCGCTAGTTAACTGGCTCGAGACAGAGGATAGATGAATGCGACGAAGCAATTCATGCCGTTTTATTGTTGTTAACGTTGAAATGACAAGTGCAACAGGTGAAGATGAAGGTGTTGCGGAATAGTTGTGAGTACCCTTTTCAAGACGACAATTCAGTGAAAAGACAGACATTATAATGCCGCGGAGGGGGGGGGGTGTGTGTCTACAGAAGGTCCAGTTGTGATAGCCACGGTTCGCCACTGCCAGATACACATGCATATGTATCAGAGAGTTAGCGCGGATACTCAAACGGTTCCATACAATCAGAGGCTCCCTTGCACACATGCTGTTCTCTTCAAAGTGGAGCTCAATAGCGGGGCGTTCAGAGGCAGATGAGTCACACAAACTCACTGGTGTGCTCGGAGACTGTGACTGAAAAATGGAGAGTGTGAGTGAGCTGTGGGAATTGTGTTTCTTGCCCTGAGCAATATGTTAAGACCTGTGTACTGAAATGTCTCCTGCAGTCCTCCCAGCCGCTTGGAGCGGGTCAGCAGCTCTTTGTTGAACACCTGACTCAGGTGCTTATCGTCTTTCTCCAGGTGTGTGTCTGTCAGCCACACTTCATAATACAGCTGCCTTTGTAGTGGACGAGCAAGAAAAGGAATCTCACAATGAGGGAAAGAGGTGTGTAACTGTGTGTGTAAGTTTGTGCTTGTGTGTTTTGACAGAAAAGGAGAGTCAGCGTTGCTTGATGGGAAATGTGAAGTCTACCCACTTGTTTTTTTAATTCTTATTTATGAAGCAGACGGACAGAGCTGTGATGTGTGGAAAAGGCTCCATGAGTCTGACAGTTCTTTTAAATATCCTACTATTGCAAGACAGCCCAACTGCAAGCGTTCTCATATTCTCCTTGAAAACAGAAAAGGCCATTAGATTCGTTTTTTAAATAAATAACTGGGCTCACTTGAGCATTCGAAGCTAGCAATCGTGCAAACTCTTTGATTAAGTCTTGAGAGGCAAGAGATATAACGGCAGCCGTGCATGCAAGTCACATTCATTCAACATCAGGGCCTTCACCAATCGGCTGGAAAGAGATCACATGAGAAGAGATTCAGATGTAGAAAACACACATGTAGAATTCATCCAGAAATGAGTTTAAATGATACGGCTCAGAGAAACCAACTAAATACCATAAGCGTTGCAACATTTTCAAATTATTATAAATTAGAGCACATTATTGATTGTATAAATACATTAATCGTGAGACCTTTAGCAAAGCCGGAGAGAGTATATGTGTTAAATACAACCCGGTATCACGGCAAGACGTGAACATGTGACGATTTACCATGCTGGGAGACGTGAACATGTCACGATTTCGTCCCCTTCAAACGTGACAGCTACACGGTATTGTTAACCCATGTTAACCAGTGGAGAAATAACCGGAAATACCAAGCAAATGCTACCCCGACGTAATGATTTATTTTTTAATAGTCACACTCGATTACGGCCATTTTCTTGTTGCCCCAGCTGGTCGACACCTCTTTTAGCAGAAACAAAGGCTACATTAATGTATTAAATCGATGTTAATCCATGCGTGTGGATGTGGAATTAACGGACGTGACGTTGTGCGATTGAGTTGCCAAGCAACAGCTTCGGTTCATGTTAATTTACAAACTATTCAACTACAACCGTAGTTATATTTAAAAACATGTTAGAAGGCCTCACGAAATACTTTAATGCACATTAAAATGTAAATGTGAAGGAATGTGTGTATAACAAAATACATCGGTCATTAAACGAAACCGGGAACAGACGTACGCAAGATCCTCAGCTCGATGATTGGATGGTTATCCGCAATGCATGCTGGGATTTGGTGTTTATGTGATGTGAAATCTGAAAACGTTTTTTAAAAATACAATAATACTTTATTCCGAGTGTGCTTGCTTTTCTCTTTGAAAGTCATCACATAACGGCATTGTAATACACGGTTCAGCTGCATTAAATATTACATATCTGCCGTAATTCTCTATTTATAGAGCCCTGCTGAGAAGACTTCTAGACAAACAGGAGAACTGCCGCCAAAACTGAAGATGTGACGTGGATCATAAATATATCAGCAATTAAACAACATCTTACATTTATTTTCACACAATGCGTCTCCTTGCAGTATCAACACTAATTCGGCTGACTTTTATATTTGATCCAATTGGTAGATAGGCTGTATTTACACCATAACGGTGCACAGCTGATATAAAGGGACACCTAGTGGTTAAAGCATGTTATTGAATTTTATTATTTTATTATTAGATATTAATAGGATCTCTATAAAGTATATTCATTACTCGTTATTCTCTACTAATAGTTCATTAAAGACTGTATATAATGACTAGTTTGAACATCCCTTTCAAGATTTCAAGATTTTATAAGCTAAGGTTTATTGACATATAAGTGCTTAAACATAGTTAACATTGCAGGAAAGCAATATATTAGACGTTAAGTACTTTGCCAGGCTTAATATTTATCTGTAGATACAAATGTCACTGTGTGTGCTGTGTGCTCTGCATGTGTGACCATTAAAGAATCAGAATCAGAATACCTTGATTAGTTCCACAGAGGGGAAATGTGCAGCGTTACAGCAGGAAAGAGCCACAGACAGCTTAGTGTTGCATATCTTACATGCGTTAAAAAAGTACTAAGTTAGAATAAAATAAACAATATGCTAAAAAAGTACTAAGTTATAATATAATAAACAATATGCTAAAAAATATATAAAAAGTTACATAATTTTCAAAAATACAGATCAAAAACAAAACGGCATATATATTGATTTAGTGGCCAGGTATAAATTACACAGTTATTAATGGCATATATATATTGCACATATTGCACAAAGTTGGTTTGTATTTAGCAGCAAGGGGTGTTATAGTCTGTGTTGTGGTGTGTGTAGGAGGGTCTACTAGGGGCAGTGCTGGTTGTAAAGTCTGACCGCTGCAGGAAGGAAGGACCTGCGGTTTCAAGAGGGTTTCATCCCTCCATATTCTTCTTAAAGCTTTTTTCTTATTCAAAAGAAGACCTTAACCTAAAGTACTCTTTAATGTTTAAATTAAGCCTTATTAGTTTGTCTGTTTTGCACATCCTCCTATTAATATCTAATAATAAAATAATACAATTCAATAACGTGCTTTGACCACCAGGTGTCCCTTTCTATCAGCTCTGCACGGTTATGGTTTAAATACAGCCTATCTACCAATTGGATCAAATATAAAAGTCAGCCGAAATAGTGTTGATACTGCAAGGAGACGTATTGTGTGAAAAGAAATGTAAGATGTTGTTTAATTGCTGATATATTTATGATCCACGTCACATCTTCAGTTTTGGCGGCAGTTCTCCTGTTTGTCCAGAAGTCTTCTCAGCAGGGCTCTATAAATAGAGAATTACGGCAGATATGTCATACTTAATGCAGCCGAAACCGTGTATTACAATGTCGTTATGTGATGACTTTCAAAGAGAAAAGCAAGCACACTCGGAATAAAGTATTATTGTATTTTTAAAAAACGTTTTCAGATTTCACATCACATAAACACCAAATCCCAGCATGCATTGCGGATAACCATCCAATCATCGAGCTGAGGATCTTGCCTACGTCTGTTTCCGGTTTCATTTATGACCGATGTATTTTGTTATACACACATTCCTTCACATTTACATTTTAATGTGCATTAAAGTATTTCGTGAGGCCTTCTAACATGTTTTTAAATATAACTACGGTTGTAGTTGAATAGTTTGTAAATTAACATGAACCGAAGCTGTTGCTTGGCAACTCAATCGCACAACGTCACGTCCGTTAATTTCACATCCACACGCATGGATTAACATCGATTTAATACATTAATGTAGCCTTTGTTTCTGCTAAAAGAGGTGACCAGCTGGGGCAACAAGAAAATGGCCGTAATCGAGTGTGACTATTAAAAAATAAATCATTACGTCGGGGGAGCATTTGCTTGGTATTTCCGGTTATTTCTCCACTGGTTAACATGGGTTAACAATACCGTGTAGCTGTCACGTTTGAAGGGGACGAAATCGTGACATGTTCACGTCTCCCAGCATGGTAAATCGTCACATGTTCACGTCTTGCCGTGATACCGGGTTGGTTAAATATCAGTGCAATAAAGTGTATATTTATTTTAGCCTTGCTGCAATGTTGTATCCCTTGAAAAGACCATGATCCATGACGATGAAAGGGACCAATTAACACTTTGCCAATTCCCCTTGTGACTTTCATGCTTTCCTTTCAAGAGTTGCATGAAAAGGGTTTACAGAATTGTCAGTAGGTAGACTATATTTATGTTGCATAGTTGGAGGAGCCTGGGACTTGAGATATCATTTCCAAAACTACGCTGTAGCTATTGTTGTATTGTACTTTGATGATAATACAAATGCTGTAAGGAGATAACTTTAATATGTGTCTTTTAAAAGGGCCCTATTATGCTCTTCCGGGTTTTCCCTTTCCTGTAGTGTGTGATATAGATTTTGGTGCATGTAAATGGTCTGCAAAGGCTAAAATCCCAAAGTTTTTTTTGGTTTCTCTCCCACAAACCCTCCATTGGACTACTTTGTTTACTTCTGTAACATAGTGGCATCACTATGAAACACCAGTGCTTCTATTAGCTAGCGCTCCAACACTTTGTACGTGATAGGCCAAGGGGGCGGGACATCTCTTAGCGGTTGACAAATCACAACAAAGCCGGCCAGCTAACCAATCAGAGCAGACTGGGCTCTGGTTTCAGACAGAGGGTGAAAAAGAGGTGCTGCAGCACAGGCAGTGTGAGGAAAATAGAGACCTTTTTGAACATCAAAGCAGGTAAACATGTAGAGGCGCAAAATACAAAAACTGAAAATGAGCAGAATGAGCCCCTGTTTTCCTTTTCCTTAAGTAACACATTGACTTCATGCAACATCACTAAAGATAAACAGGAGTGTTCTTAAATAGCTGAACTCTTCCTTTGAAGGTCACCACTTTCATTTCGTCAAGCTGTAATTTGATTGAAAAGGTGCATAACGCCAGCCCTGAGATCCCTTAGCTGTTATCTCTGTAATCTTCGTGTCTGCGCTTTAGTCACAACACGGCCACCAGCACTTCCTTATCATCACCACTACCTGCATAATCATCGTTGGAACTCATAACTGTGATTGAGATGAATCAGAGCAGTAAAAGCTCTCTGCGAAAACCATATCTGAACATCTGGCCGTCTCTCTGATCTCTCGTACTTTGCTGTTCCCCTCAACTAATTGTGGTCATTAGAAACCTGCGAGACCGTGGCGGTTTCCATGGCGATACGCTGATGTGCTCCAGTCTTAGATATCCCGGTCATTTCATGCCATCTGTTTCCCCTGATCGCCACATCTCAACTGATTTAGGAATTATGCGAGTCAACACTTCACGTAAAGCCTTAATGGGGCTAATTCAAAATGAACGCGGTGTTTGATGAAGGGCCGACCAAATGAAGGATGAGGCTTCTGGGAACATTTATCTTTATATTTATGTTCATCCTCACACCGCTGAGAGATGTGTAAACAGTACGTCAAATGAAAGCCAGAGGATTACTGAGGCCCATAAAGGTGACCAGTGGTGGACAGTTAGTGAGTACATTTACAAGTACTGTAGTAAAGTCATTATTTAAGTACTAAAACTCAGCATTTCCTATTATTTTATACTTCAACTCCATTACAATTCAGAGCAAACATTGTACTTTTTACACCTTTCAATGTATTTATGTTGAGGATTCAGATTCAATCTAAATATTATTAAATATATAATAATGTATTACAGGTTAAAATAATAATAAACATAATAATAATGATATTAATAATAATATTAATAATAAAACATTATTCTCCACATTTAGTTTCAACATTCAAGTGTCGAACAAAAAAATCATTTAAATCCAATTATACATTTATTTTATTCTGAATTGGGCCGTTGTGCAGTATTAGTTTATAGTTTTAGTATATTTCTTTTGTATTTCATTTTAACATTTTAAATGCAGGACTAAATCATTTGTTACAGTTTTTCTACACTGTGAAAAACATATACATTATTTATCACACAATCAAAAATATTTGATTTCAATTTATTTTGTCTTTTTTATGTTTTTTTTCGAGAGGGGTATTTTATTTCCTGTTAATTTGAGTGGTTATAATTGTCTGATTTGATGTCATTTCATTAATGTAACTTGGTTTGACTTAACAAAGAGTTATAAACCAGTGGCCTTTCAAATTCATATCTTCGTGCATGCACCTGTTTAAGTTCTTCCTCACCTGCAACAAAATGCTGATATAATGGAAGGGGGATGTGCCTCTATTTTAGACTCCTTTAATTGTTTTAACATTATTGAGAGTATCCTTTCACTACAACACAAAACGTAATTTGAGCAACACACTTTTCAACTTCCTCACAAAACAAAAAAATCACAAAACGAGAGAAAAAACTTAATTTCTGGAGGACTTGGATTAAAAAATGATGTAACAGAAGGAGACACCAGTCAAGTGAGTCCACAGGAACCACTTAAATCTACCCAAACCCCAGAAAAACACCCGGGAGGAGAAGTTGAAAGTAAAGCCTGGAGCTGAAGACTCCATGGGAAGCCCAACACCACCACAAGATGACAGATACCACACTGATTTCATCCCAAAAAGTGAAGACTAAATATAAGTGATTTACTATGGACGAGTATATAAACCTCAAAACACACACGCATGTATTAACTCTTCATCTGCTGCTCATATATTTGTGGACACTTTCCCACCTTGGACAGTACCAAAACCACAGACTGGAGCATTGCATCACACTGTGAAGGTGTTTAAAAATGCACAAGACTAGCATGAAATGTCACCCCTTGAACACATTACTGAGATAATGCCCCTGCAACTTATCAAATAGACAAGAAGAGACAGATCTGAAAAAAAGGCATTCTTACATTAAAGGTAGACTACTCTGTCCTTTCACTTCCTTCTTTCTTCTTTGGTCCTCCTAAATATTGCATGTGCATTAGGAGGATCAGGGGATGATGGATGTGATGTGGTACACCTGCTCTTATCCACTTCTCCTCCGGGGCTCAACATCTCCGGATAAACTCAATAACCCAAGACAGGAAAAAGTAAGAAAAGGGCATCATCATTACAGGAGCAGACCCCCCCCTCATGCTCTCTAGATGCAACAAAGGCCAATGAGTCATTATCTCACTTTCAGACCCTCTGCTGTACATTTCCTGACAATAACCTGCCTTATTATGTAAGAAAAGCCCTTCTCTTCAGTGTTAGACCAATCATGTTTTATAAAGCCACCTACTTCAGTCAACAGCTGGACACCTGAAGCAATTCAATCACTCAGGTATAGTATTTACGATTCTTTATCAAATCCCTTTTTATTACTGGAGCAGCTTTGTGTTTTATAGCCTGTGTGGCTGTGACTCAAAAAAGACAATAAAATGCTTGAATGTAATTTGAATGTAAATGCACAATGTTTCAACAGTAAATCTCAGCGGTATGGAAAACCTGTTGTAATTTAATTTACCGTGAGATCTTGTACTTGAGTAAAAGTAGAAGTACCAGAGTGTAGGAATACTCTGTAACAAGTGAAAGTACTGCATTCAAAATGTTACTCAAGTAAAAGTAGAAGCATCAAAATATGAGTTAATACAATATAACTTGAGTAAATGTACTTTACACCTCTGTGAGAAAATCAGTGATTCTTCAGATTTCAGGCGACGTAACTCGTGAATATTTGACATTAAAGCCTCATAAAAACGATTAGAGAAGACTTGAATTAGTGATGATGATTCATTGTCTGACAATCAACCAATTCATTCACCTAATCACAGTTTCAGCTAGAGGTAATGCATTATTTACTTTAGTCATTTTGGTGTGTGTTTTGATATTCTTACTAAAAGACACTGATATTGTACTTTAAATTATTATATACGTTGGCTCAGTTTAGAGTGGGAAAGGAAAATATTTCTATAGGAGTTATTTTTTGTTCTCCTTTCTGTCTTCCATTCACATTAAATAAGCTGCCTTTGGATTTAGGGAATATGATATTGCATGTATCTTTGTGTGTTTCACTTCTACTGCATGTAAAGCAAATAGTTTTGTGTTTAAGCAAAGTACATGTATGGATAAACCAAGTCACTAAATAAAAACTACAAAAAATAATATTTTCTGCACAAGTTTGGACAGTTAAAATAAGATTTGAGTGCACTGGTGTTATGGAAACTGTATTTCCAACAGATCTAGATGCAGATTCGTATGAGAGTTGATTCCGCAGGCTGTTTAGACCCTGCACTGTCACATGCAGCTATATTTATTTTTCACAGCAGGGCTGAGCCCCATGAGGTTTCCCTGAGATTTATTCACACTGTACCTGTCACTTCATGGGAGATGGCAGCCTCGTTCCCACAACCTCACCATACGGAGGCGGCTCACCTTTTGTGTCTCTCTTCCCTGTCTCTTCCGCTCGGTGTCTCACGGGCTTCAGGCTTGTTTCCGTTTGTATTCTCTCCTTACTGTATTTCCTTTAAAACATTCACAAGTTTTGATTTAGCAATTAGTTTCCTGTCTAAACGTCTGACAGTGTCAGGTCACAATCATCACCACGCCGAGGAGATCTCAGTCTGATGACACATTTTGTTCTAATTCCTCAGAAACCATAGTGTCATCCCGTCACAAATCTACCAAGTCTGTGAATTAAATACTACATTTTTAACAGAAGCTTAGTGTGGGGGAAACTTCTGTAGCAATGGAGAGTCAGGACTCAGAGAGACACGAGGAGAGCTGGAGCTTTGATGGCAACCACTGACGGTTTATTTGGAGTTACGGCCGGAGAATTGACGAGACAGGTGGTGTGTCACGAGTTGACACAGCAGTTGCCAAACCAATTCTGAAGAACTCTTTCTGTAGCTCGAGGTTTTATCTAGTTCAGAGTGTAATAATCAACATTCTTCATCAGTGAGACTAAACAATTATGGACCCTGAATCTAACAAGAGCTCTCGTCCATAGAAAAGAATGTGCGCCAGGGAACCTTCGTCCCTGAACAGTAAACTACCTCATGGCGGCTTGTGCTCTGTCATAGACTGGCAACAACAATGCGCCCAAGCTGCTCCTCCTTACAAGAGATAGCAGCAATACCCAAGGCCGTAGACCTATGCCGTGGGAAAGGAGACAGTGAGAGGAGAAAATTATGAACTGTGTCAAAGGTTGAATACCTAAGCAAATTATTCCCTAACACTTAGCATGATGACTCCATCTTCGACAGTCTGTTCTCCATCTCTCTCTTTTTTTTCTTGCTATGCCTGTTATCTCACTGATGAAAGCTTGATGTAATACCTTTCATGATTATGTGTTGTTAATAAGATAAGCCTCCTTGAGCTGTTGGGAACTCTAATACAAACCTCTCTAAACACACAAGATTGTTGATAAACGATGGATGAGGTGTCATGTGGTTTAGGCCCTGAATATTCATTTCAATAAAACCAACCACTAATGTGTGTTCGTAATTACAACAGCTTGTTTTCTGCTTGTGCATATCCTGAGTACACTGAAACGTGGACTTTAACTACATTTATGATGCAAACAAATGTCACCTAAATAATATTGAAAAATAATAGTAGGTTGAACCTAATAATTCAACTTAATAGTATTGCTTACAACTAACCTAATGCAGTGATGTAAAATCTACGGACATAATACATTTAATTAAAGTCAACGTCTCTTTTTCCAGAGTACTGTTCCGTTTCACACTCTCTCTTCCCCCGGTCTCCTTTTGTCTAACTGGAAAAGACGAGTTTGAGGGTGGTCTCTGTGAAAGCGACACATCCCCAGGCTGTCACGGCTCTATGTCTGGTCCTCCGTTATCTCGCTGCAGCCGCCATGCTTAGAACTAGGTTGTTTCCATGGCAACCAAATATTTGACGGACAGGACTGTGTATGATGGTCCGCCATGAGAGCCTTTCACCCTTTGATGTCGTCCAGACAGGACAGCACGTCTGTATATCTACATAATTATGTGTCCACATGCATCAATGTGCACACTGGACATGCACTGCCATGCTTTCATTGTCAGGCTGTAAGGAAACACTTGCATTCACACTGAGCTCGTCCAATTTTAGGTACAAACGCCTCCTACAGTACATCATATTCTCTCCACACTCCCACAGTACAGTACATACAGAGACACAAAGGACTTTAGGTCTGTGACGTGGGGAATTTGGCTCGTATCATATGCGACAGCACACAGAAAATAAACAAACACTTGCAGACGTTTGCAGATTCAAACATGGCAACCTGTTATGTTATGGAGGCTCTTCTTGCAGTATAGGCCTATGTATGTAGTGTGTGACGTTACCACTCAGACAGAAGTTAGATCTCCTCTAGCTTACAGTTACAGTATGTTGATTTACTGATTTTCTATATTTCAAAAATGACCATATCATTCTACGTCTATTTAATTCCAATCTTTACCAATGATACATTTACATATATATTACATACGATAACTCAGTGGGAGAAAAACTCCCTCTGGAGCGAACTTTTGGATTTCAGGCATTGCTGACCATTTACATACACATTACTGGAAAGGGAAAACCTTAAAAAAACAAAAGTAAAGGGTCCCTTTAAGTGATATTAAAATGCAAGATGTTTACTTGGAGTACTCTAATATTGCAATAAAGTAAAAATGTTTATAAATCAATCCAGAATACTTCCTTCAAAGCAAATATAGTTTTCCCATCTGTTTAGTCATAATATGAGATGAGTGCTTTAGAAAGGTTTACTCATTTTCAGCATCAACACAGAGATATCTCAAAGTCTGTCATTTCTGATTTCCTCACAAGTTTTAAAACCTACTACTAAAATAGACCATGTCGATGTTTTTCTCATGCTAAAAAGGGACGTGAAATAACCGCAAACCCTCTCTCTCTCTCTCTCTTCCCGAATCCTCTTACAATCACTTTGTTCCACCATATTTTCCTGTTACTTTCAAAAAGGATGTATCAAAGTATTTGGCAGTGAGAGGCACCAAAGTCCTCTTTAAAGGATTACTGTGTGAGTAGAATGAGATTGTGTGCTTCTTTCCCTACAGTACATCGTCACAGCTGCACAGTGCATGGAAACCATATTATTATTGTTTTTGTCCACTCTGGTTTTAAAGAGAAACACAATGTACTACAGCAGGGGTGTCAAACTCAATTTCATCGCGGGCCACATTAGCATTATGGTTGCACTCAAAGGGCCGGTTGTAACTATATAAATATACATATATAAAATAATATAAAATAATGTATTATATTACATTATTGCCTCTGAATTGGATTATTATTGGATAGGGTAATAACTTTGTCATTAACTACGTATGAAAGCCGAAGTCTAGGGAAAATAATTACAAGTCTCTTCAGTGTGCATGTCACAAAATGAGATGCATTGCGGGACATGTAGTTTATGGACAACGTGCTTCTGTAAAGTGGCATGTGATGTAACCGTATAATAAACATATTATAATCTTTGCAAACTCTTGCGGGCCACATAAAATGAAGTTGCGGGCCGGATTTGGCCCCCGGGCCTTGAGTTTGACACACCTGTACTACAGTCAATGTATCACAATATAAAAGTAATGTGACCTGATTACGTTCCGTTACTTTTGGATTACCTCAATATCAAATGCAATCCAATAAATAGAAAATAAATAGAAAATAGATGGCTTTAAGTGTGTTATGTAAGACAACAGAACAATGTAACCCTTAGAAAAGAAGAAACCAAGATATTAAGTATGACAAATGTGTCATCTTAAATGATAGGCACAAAGAATAGTATACAAATTCTGATTAGTTTAATAAATTAAAGAGGCCCTATTATGCTTTTTGGGGGGGGGGGGGTTCCCTTTCCTGCTGTGTGTTACATAGGTTTTGGTGCATGTTAATGCTCTGCAACGGCTTCAATCCCAAAGTTCCCTCCAGAGGGGGTATCACTATTTTAAAGTGATTTTAAAATTAGCAATTTAGGGCCTGTGAAATTAAAATAAAACACAGTATTTTTGTTTAATAAATCAGGTGTCCACCTATAGTACAAAGAAAAATGATATATAAAACAAATAATAGTAGTATCCTAAATTAAAACCAAAAAAGGAAATTCATGAAGTAAGTCCACCTAAAATAAATAGATTTTTATTTTAAATGTATTCTAACAATTTAATCCTGTAGGGGATTCAGTTACATTATTTTCTGTATTCTGATAACATACTGTAGGGTACAAAAAGTAATCCATTACTCCCGACACAGGAGTACACAGCAATATCAACTTCATCAGAAAATACTGCAGCTGAACCAACTGTGATTTTAAAGTGCTAGAGCGTATGTCGGTTGGACTCTCAGCATGTCTGTGAATCAACACCTGCCTGCAGGTCACAGACACCATATGCCTTGGTTAGCAATTCACAAGGAGAGCAGGACCCCAACACACACACACACACACACACACACACACACACACACACACACACACACACACTGTTTTTGTGGATGCTGGTGTGAGTGTTTGTATAGTTTATGTTGCATACATGTAGTGGATGCAAAACAGGCTGCATCTCAGTGCAAAAATAAATACAACTGCGCTCTCAGCCACTCTGGGAATGAATTATGTATTTTTCGCCAAACTGACTACCAACCACATGCAGCCGTCTGCTGCTTTACCTGTTGTGCTTTTCTTACTAAGAAGCTCTTGCTGTGAAATTATGCAGAAGGCTGAGGCTGATTCATTCAGTCCTCCACTCCATCCATCTTAATAGCGTTTCACCATATTTGTTTTGTCATGCAAATCCTCATCAGCGGAAACTTCTTGATGGATTTGACAGGCTCTTTGTGGCTGAGGTTTACAGCACAGAGACACATTATTACTAGCTGTATCAAAATAAGGGAGAACGGGAGGATGTGCATAATGGAATAGAATATTTGACCGAGGTGAGGGAAATGTATGCTGAAGAAATTACATATTCTCCATCTTAAATGTCTCTATTTTGTTGGTCTAGGTCCATCACGTGTGTGTGTGTGTGTGTGTGTGTGTGTGTGTGTGTGTGTGTGTGTGTGTGTGTGTGTGTGTGTGTGTGTGTGTGTGTGTGTGTGTGTGTGTGTGTGTGTGTGTGTGTGTGTGTGTGTGTGTGTGTGTGTGTGTGTGTGTGTGTGTGTGTGTGTGTGTGTGTGTGTGTGTGTGTGTGTGTGTGTGTGTGTGTGTGTGTGTGTGTGCGTGCGTGCATACTGACCACCAAAGCCACCATTGTTGCCGTCTGTGGTTTTGAACAGCGCTGTGTACTTTCACTTGGGCTTTGCAATCTCTTTTAACGGCTGTTCCCCTTTCCTCAAAATTGGCCAGACTCCCCATCAGATATAATGAGGGAACATGGGAGCCAAACTAGAGGTTTGGAAATGGTAATGAGTTAGACTCCCCGCTACTAAGAGAGACAGAAGGACTGATTTAGCACAGCAGAATTAGAGATCGGAAGACAGTAATAGGACATGTTTAGATGGCAGCCGTATATTTAGCTGTGGTGCACAAGAGGAACAAAATGGAGTGAGTTAAGATTTGTTTAGCCCTCGACATGTACAACGTGTATTTATAGAGTGAAGTGCTCTCAGACTACGTTCGTCATTACAGAAAATTACAACTTTGCGAGATTACTCTGCAGAAAAACGGACGTTCCAACAATAAGCCCCACATTTAGGATGGTTAATTGTTCCTATGGAGTTTCGGTGGCACTTAAAAAGGGATTTGTGGGAACGAAGCATAAAAGATTTTTGTATATTCTTGCATCAATACTGTGTCAAATTACTATGGTAGATGTCAATTAATCTAACACAGAATTAAGACTGTTCACCGCTAGTAAAACTAACTGCTATAAGGGGGTTTTAGGAACTCAGAAAGAGAAAGTGTTCCTGCATTGTATTTGTAATACTTTGTATAACTTGCAGGTTACAACACTGAAAAAACTGAACTGTTGACTTCTATTAAATGTATTATGTCAACAGATTTCACATAACTGTATTAGGTTATGTGAACGCAATAATATTATGTTCAAATAAAAAAGACTATTGCTTTCAACACACCTAATACAGTTATGTGAATTTTGTTGACATAATACATTTAATTAAAGTCAACGTTTCATTTTTTTAGGTGAAGAGCAGGAGCTCGATGTCAATCACTCCAACACAGAGTTAAGGGTGATCATCACTAGTTAATCTAATGAAACAAAAAACAAATAAATAAGGATATAATTCAAATTTCCAGATCGGTAAGAAATCCTGGATTTTAATCTTTTGCAACAAACAAACTGTCCTATTAACGTTGCTGTCCTTCGTAAGTTAAAAGATCATGATTAATGTACTATATTTTCTTTAGTTTGCAGAGGCAGTGTCTACATGTGTATAAAAACATATCCACTTGATTGCGTGTTCATTTACAGATGTCTGAATTAAACTTACAGAAGAGTATTGCCTTTGTACTTTGTGCATTCTGAAATTGTCACCACAGGAGAATAATGAACAGCAACATAATGTACAATACCTCTCTTGAAATGTCTTGCGTGTTCTCTCATCATTGTCACAACTGACACCCCGACCACATGCTCATGACACAAAGCCTCACAAGATGCCTTCAGGCTCTTGAGGATGTACAGTTTTCTCCAGCTAATTGTGTCTCCCGCTGTCTCTGTAATTAGCAGAGTGTGTGCGACAGATTGCATCCCAGTGTCTGCTTCCCTCTTACAGATTCATTGTTAATGCATGGAAAATGCATGATGTGCATATGACTGTCTCGAGCGGAAATACCACCAACATGCTCTGACCTCGCAGACAGCATGTGTTTTGTGTTAAATCAAGCATAACTTTTAAAGCGTTACCTATACTCCTACTATGACAATATACTTGAAATAGTTATATACAGTTCAGTCAGACAACTCACGTGTTTCTTTAACACATTTATTAGAAGCAGCATATAGTTGAGTTTGGCGTCTAAAAAATAACCTACAGTAAAGACACTTTACAGCAAATACAACAGCACAGTTTGTGTAAAATATCAGTATTAGAAAACGACACCCTCTGTCCTTAGACCCTCACATCGTACAAGGAAAAACTTCCGGAGAAAAACCCACAGTTTAAAGGGGAACCTTTAACGTGGGAGAAACCTCAGGGAGAGCAACAGAGGAGGGATCCCTCTCCCAGGACGGTCAGACGTGCAATAGATGCCGTGTGTAAATCGAAGAGATAATACATTTTACAGGGCATTTTTTTAGGGCGTTGGAAGGAACACTTTGAGGAACTCCTGAACCCGACAACTCCGCCCTCTATGTTAGAGGCAGAGCTGGAGTATGACGGGGGATCAACACCAATCTCCCGGGGGGAGGTCACTGAGGTCGTCAAACAACTCCACAGTGGCAAAGCCCCGGGGGTGGATGAGATCCGCCCGGAAATGCTGAAGGCTCTGGGTGTTGAGGGACTGTCATGGTTGACACGTCTCATCAACGTTGCGTGGAAGTCGGAAACGGTACCGAAGGAGTGGCAGACCGGGGTGGTGGTTCCCCTTTTTAAAAAGGGGGATCAGAGGGTGTGTGCCAATTACAGAGGCATCACACTACTCAGCCTCCCCGGGAAAGTTTACTCTAAGGTACTCGAAAGGAGGGTCAGGCCGATTGTCGAACCTCAGATTGAGGAGGAACAATGCGGATTCCGTCCTGGTCGTGGAACGACGGATCAGCTTTTTACTCTCGCAAGGATCCTGGAGGGGGCCTGGGAGTACGCTTATCCGGTCTACATGTGTTTTGTAGACTTGGAGAAGGCGTATGACCGAGTTCCCAGGGAGTTACTGTGGGAGGTGCTGCGGGAGTATGGGGTGAGGGGGTCTCTACTCAGGGCCATCCAATCTCTGTACTCCCAAAGCGAGAGCTGTGTCCGGGTCCTCGGCAGTAAGTCGGACCCATTTCCGGTGAGGGTTGGCCTCCGCCAGGGCTGCGCTTTGTCACCAATCCTGTTTGTAATATACATGGATCGGATTTCGAGGCGTAGTCATGGGGGAGGGGGTCTGCAGTTCGGTGGGCTAAGGATTGCACCACTGCTTTTTGCAGATGATGTGGTTCTAATGGCTTCATCGGTCTGTGACCTTCAGCACTCACTGGATCGGTTCGCAACCGAGTGTGAAGCGGCTGGGATGAGGATCAGCACCTCCAAATCTGAGGCCATGGTTCTCAGCAGGAAACCGATGGACTGTCCACTCCAAGTAGGGAATGAGTCCTTACCCCAAGTGAAGGAGTTCAAGTATCTCGGGGTCTTGTTCTCGAGTGAGGGAACAATGGAGCGTGAGATGGGCCGGAGAATCGGAGCAGCGGGAGCGGTACTGCAGTCGCTTTAACCGCACCGTTGTGACGAAAAGGGAGCTGAGCCAGAAGGCAAAGCTCTCTGTCTTCCGGGCCATTTTCGTTCCTACCCTCACCTATGGTCATGAAGGATGGGTCATGACCGAAAGAACGAGATCGCGGATACAAGCGGCCGAGATGGGTTTTCTCCGCAGGGTGGCTGGTGTCTCCCTTAGGGATAAGGTGAGAAGTTCGGTCATCAGGGAGGGACTCGGAGTTGAGCCGCTCCTCCTTCGCGTCGAAAGGAGCCAGTTGAGGTGGTTCGGGCACCTAGTTAGGATGCCACCTGGGCGCCTCCCTAGGGAGGTGTTCCAGGCACGTCCAGCTGGGAAGAGACCAAGGGGTAGACCTAGGACCAGGTGGAGGGATTATATCTCTTCGCTGGCCTGGGAGCGCCTTGGGATCCCCCAGTCAGAGCTGGTTGATGTCGCCAGGGAAAAGAAAGTTTGGGGCTCTCTGCTGGAACTGCTACCCCCGCGACCCGACCACGGATAAGCGGGAGAAGATGGATGGATGGAATACATTTTACAGCGTAGGTAGACCAAATGTTTGGAAATGCATGTGTCTGTAATAAGAAGATGAATCCACAAGGATGTCAACAATCCTGTGGGAGCCATCAGGGAAGCAGCATGACGAGACCCAGGCAGGACCGCAGAAACAGGCCCAGCCACGACCCGAAGTCCACGACTTAATCCAGAACTCAGGATAGGGGATCCAGGGCACAGGACCACAGCAAACATGACAAGCCTCGACTCCGGATCCCAGCGTAGATATAGACGCAAAACAAGAACATTTGGGGGAGGCTGGGTTAATTGGAACATGAGAATACACAGACACAGACAGACAGAAGGAAGAACAAGCACTCCCTTAGGATAGGTTGAGGGAAAAGGGAAGCAAGTAAGAGAGTAAGAAACAGAGGTGGAGAGGCACACGCAGGGAACAAGGTCCCCACTGGAGCCTTAGTTGGAATTGATGAGAGGTAGGGAGGTACGCTGTGTCTACGGTCATAACACTCCCCGACCTGAATAAGCCACTCTGCAAACCTGTTTCCCTCTAATAAAACCTCGAAAGGTCAGAGAGCGAAAAGGTTTTTGGATAAAGAGAGGATAGAAAGAATAGATTACAGGAGTAGAGAGTATGAGAAGTAGAGTGAGAAAAGATTTAGAAGAATGAGTAGTAGTAATAACCTTAGTTTTAAATATAAGACCCAAGTTTTTAGGATTTAAGTGAAAGAGCAAGAACCAAAGTGTAGGTGAAGAGGCACAGCATATCTACGTTAATGCACTCTCATTAGGTTATTTGATCAGCTATAAGTTTTATCAAAAAGGAAGGTCGTAAGCGTACTCTTAAAACGGATAGGCTGTCGGCCGCCCGAACACAAACTGGAAGCTGATTCCACAAAAGTGGAGCTTGATAAGAAAAGGCCAGAGAGAAGAAGTGAGTTTTAAGTGTTGATTTAAAAACCCCTAGGGTCTGGGCCGACCTCACATGGAGGGGCAGAGTGTTCCAGAGCCTTGGGCCCGCTGCTGCGAATGCTCGATGCCCTCGGGTTTTGAGCCTGGTCTTGGGCACTACCAGCAGCAGCTGGTCAGCCGACCTTAAAGCTCTGGCTTGGGTGTAGCGATGGAGGAGTTTGGCTATATAGGCAGGAGCCAGCCCATTTAGGGCTTTGAAAACAAATAAAAGGAGTTTAAAATCAATTCTGAACCGATTTGGAAGCCAGTGTAGTGAGGCCAGAATTGGGGTGATGTGGTCACGCTTTTTATGGCCAATGAGAAGACGTGCAGCTGCATTCTGCACTAGCTGCAGGCGTCTAATTGATGCCTGGTCCATACCCACATACAGAGCGTTGCAGTAATCCAGTCTCGAGGTAACAAAGGCGTTAATAACCCTTTCTAGGTCTTTAAAAGATAAAAACGACTTGGTCTTAGCCAATAGTCGTATTTTGAAAAAGCAGGTCTTGACTACGGTGCTGACCTGCTTATCAAATTTAAAAGCGCTATTGAAGGTCACTCCAAGGTTCATGACAGAGGGGAGGATGTTTTTATTGAGGGAGCCCAGAATATCAACCGGGGAGGCTGGAGGTTGGGGTCCAAAAAAGATGGTCGGTCTTGCTCTCGTTGAGGTTGAGGAAGTTTTGGCTCAGCCAGGATTTGATCTCTGTTAAGCAGTCCATCAACTGCTGTAGTGAGTTGACATTTTGATTGAGTGGCAGATAGATCTGTCCAGGGTTTCCGCTAGGATTTTTTCTCGCCGGTCAAATGTCCGGGCAGAATTTATTTTACCGGACAAATTTGAAACTTACCGGTCATATTTCAATAATAATAGTAAGAGTTGTGTAGCAGAGTTTCCGTTAGCAGGTCATTACCGGACTATGAGCAGATATGCTTCAGTTTAAAACTCAGTTCACGGGGCTCATTTTTATATTGCTTCAGTCTATAATCGTAACAGATCGAAAAATTCAGATCCATTTTTCAATAAATGATTCCACCAACAACAAACAACATAATTATTACATTCAAACAAACTACTTGTAGTAGATAACGTACATTATTCAAAAGTTTACATTAACTTTGAATAATAACACGGGAGAAACGGATCATCTCTTTTCCCCTCTCCCTCCCTCTCTCCTGACAGCCCGTCAGTTTCTCATGCAGCTAAACAGAGGGCGGGGCTTCAGGTGATTATGCAGAGCTGCTTGTCTCGGTCTGACTCAGCAGCTGATCTGATCTCTCTCTCGCGTGTCCGGTTATACTTCACTCGCGTTTATGTCCATATCGATCAGATCCAGCTCTCCTGATCGTTCTTTATAGAGAGCACCGATCAAACTATTAAGAGTGAATATCGGCCGATAATGACCGGTGGCCGATCTATCGGAGCCTTCCTAATTATTACCAGACATTTTGACCGGCAGGTTTTGAATTTACCGGTTTTTAATAAATTTTACCAGCTAAAAACCGGTAATTACCGGCTAACGGAAACCCTGATCTGTACATCATCAGCGTAACAATGGAATGGGATATTATGTTTTGTGAGAATTTAACCTCAGTATGTACAGTAGAAAAAGGATGGGGCCCGGGATCGAGCCTTGGGGTAAGAGGGGCTTTAGCAGAGGAGAAGGTACCTAGCTGCACTGAGAAGCTACGGTCTGTCAGGTAGGACCTGAACCATGCAAGGGCATAGCCTGTGATGCCTGCGGACATGAGGAGGCTGATAACCGCATCCTACTGCACCTAAGAGATGCTGTGAAGGAAGGGTATAGCAAGGTGTCAATATGCACAGTTGACACGGATGTAGTAGTACTGGCAGTCACAGCAGCCCAATCCCTCAACATCACTGCTGTGGGTTGCCTTTGGAGCTGGGAAGAGTTTTCGGCATTTAGCAGCTCATGAGATGGTGAGATCACTAGGTCCAGATCGTGCATAGCCTTACCAATGTTCCATGCATTTACTGGATGTGACACTGTGTCATATTTTGGTGGCAGGGGCAAGAAGACGGCGTGGGATACATGGATGACGTTTGATGATGTGGAAGAGGGGTGAAGCACCCTCCCTACAGGCAGATCACGCAGACTGGGTGGGGCCTAACCTCGTGGAGGGGGCCTCACCCCGCGGAGCGAGCCTCATCCGAAGCGCAAATGCGGCGCACCTTTATGCGCTTATGTGGCGCAATTACTGTAAGCGCGCCACTGTTTCCCCCCCCCCCCCCCCCCACACACACACAGAGGGCCTCATCACATAACTTTATAACTTTGCGTGGGCCCACAAGTTGGCCAGGGTGGGCCCACGCCCCCTGGGTGGAAGAGTAAGGCCACAGGTGGATGGTACATTTACTGGACCACATTACCAGAAGCGACCCAGGCCTGTCGTGAACTCCTACGCTGTGGATGAAAAAAGGGGTGCAATGGACAATTGTCTAATGTCTAACTAATCTCCTAAATACATTTTCTTTTAACCTATTCAAATATTTCACATGACACCAAGCTATGGAATTTAAAAAGGAAAACTCTACAACCTAATACTATGCTCTTCATATGGTAATGTACCTCACTATTTCTGTCTGATACTACTACTCCTGACTAAAATCATGTCACCTTTGTGAAATTACATTTTCACCTCCCCTGCAGGACCCCCTGGATTTTCTCATTTTCTCTCTCAGGGTTGCTTTCAGGCTTTGCCTCGACACACACAGTGCGCCGTGGAAAACTGACATTTTGAAATAGATTCCTAACAATCAGAGTTACAGTGAAGCTACAGTTTGCTCTGGGTTATTTATTTTCCATAGCATCCCTGTGACCCCCTGCTCCAGGCGGTCCAGAGGCGGACATTAGAGGCCTGCTATGAGAAGCTCATTCTGCGCATCTATCCAAGTGTGACGACCGGTTGTGGAGGGAGTGAGGACACATGGGTCATCACTGATCTATTCAGGGCCTTCAGTCGGAGTGTTTCCCTGGCATGATGCCCCTGAAAGGTCACCAGTCTATGAGATAACATTTATACAACCATCTCATGCTTGGCTGGAGTACTTTGGATGTGAGACGAAGGCAGTAACAGAGCAGCATACATGGTGAAGAGGAGTAAAACAGAAGGAGATGTGGGGCGTTTTATTCCCCCGATAAACTGTTTGTGGTTAATTTTAGAGGTGATTGCATGGATTACTCTGGGCCCAGGAGTTCAAAACTTTTAATCCCTATCTGATCAGATCAGATTTGGATTTTGGGGAGTTCGAAACCAAAAAACAGGATTAGGATCACTTTGATATCCGATCAGATCAGGAAATCCAATCCAAGCTTTAATCTGTATCAAATCTTCAAAATGGGTAGTTCAAACCAACAACACAGGATTGGGATCAGTTTGATCCCAAAAAACTGGATTATCCTGATCCCACCAGAGGGGTGGATTTCCAGTGGATTACCAGAGCAAAATGTACTGTACCATTTATTTAAAAATATGTTTCAATATAAATAAGATGGCAAAGTTTGTTAACTGAAATAATACACCATTTTTAGCCTTCATGGGAAATACATTTTATTTTTCATTTTTTGTTCACGTTCGTGGTGGCCTATTTTGTTTTCAACCAAATGTTGATGACATAAATGTTTATGCTCATAAAAGTATCACAACAAAGATTGTCAATCACAAATGTAATTTAGATTAAATTAAAAAAGTCCATCATCTGTCATCACCTTTCAAAAGTAATTGCGGACAATAGAAGTCTCTGCAATGTGGTCTCTTGTCTTCCTTGTATTATTTTTCATATCCACTAGATGGCGATCGGTAGGATTAAAGCACTGATATTCAGGATCTAGTCATCTTGAAAAGTCGTAATCTGGATCAGGGTGATCCTATCCTGAATTGCTTTGAACTCTAGGGACAACATTTGGCCGACTTGTCTGATCCTGGATCACAAAAAATGGGATTTCAAAATCTGATCGGATCTGATTGAGATTAAACGTTTTGAACTCCTGGGCCCAGGAGATAAATCTTGTGTTCGGTGCAGATTAGGACTAATTTGAGATTCACCTTTTAATACAATATATTCACCCCTAGAGTTTAGATATACGTCCACAGAGAATACAAACAAAGGGGTTATGATTACAAAAAGAAATGCAGTATTGTAATGATGATGATGATGATAATGAGTTTTCTTTTATTGTAGCACTCTGGATACAAAGAGAGTAGTTCAAAGCACTTTATAAGAAATAAACTATATGAACAGGAACAGTTGGAGCTGCTCTGAATGTGGAAGAGGACATTTGATAGGAGATCACCTAAAGGTCAATTCTATAAGCAATTATGAAGTAAAGCTAAAACCAAAGTAATACAACTGTCACGATTCTCATGTCTTGTCTAGATCTGTCTTTGGTTTTCTGTCTGCGTTGTGTTTTGTCTGGTTTAGATCTGTCTGTGGTTCCCTGTCAGTTTCCCTGGTGTGTCTAATTTACCCGATTGTGTTCACCTGGTGTCCCTGTGTTTTCTCCTCCCTCCTCACCTGTGTCTTGTTTGTGTGATTAGTCTTGTGTGTATTTAAGTTCTGGTTTTTCTGTCTGTCTTTGTCGGTTCGTCTTTTGTTGGTGACTGAGTTCACCGGTGAGTGTTCTGTTTTGTCTGTGTTAGTTTCATTATCCTTGAAATAAAGGTTTATCAGAGTTATCTGCATTTGGGTCCTGCTTCCTTCACTCAACCGTGACAACAACATCTCTTTGTAGTGTTAGATTTTTGTCAGGTGTGGATTGTATTATTTAGATGTTTATGAAAAGGGCGGGGGGACATGCATAATAAAAATGTAGGCTTGTTGGGATCTACAAATACATTTCAAGCTTTTCAGTATTTAATGTAAGACTGTTTAAGGGGCCCTGTTTTGCTTTTCCCTTTCCTAGTGTGTTATATAGGTGTTTGTGTCCTCCATTGGACTTCTTTGTTTACTTCCAGAACATACTGACATCACTATGTAACACTTGCACCTCTTTTGGCTGGCACTGCAACACATTGTACATGATAGGCTAAGGGGCGGGACATCTCTAAGCGGTTGATCAATCACAACAGAGCCAGCCAGCTAACCAATCAGAGCAGACTGGGCTCTGGTTTCAGACAGAGGGTGAAAAGAGGTGCTGCAGCACAGGCAGTATGAGAAAAATAAAGAGCTTTTTTAAGCATGGAGACATGTCACAGTAGAGATACAAAATACAGTTATGAACCTGAAAATGGGCAAAGGGCTCCTTTAAAATGTTATTTATTGAATGTTGATTGATCATTTGCTAATGTTATTATAGTTTTCTTAAAATAGTTTTCTACATGTGTTTTACATTTTTGTTTTACTTTTATGTCTGCACCACGACACTAAGACAAATTCCTCGTAAGTGTCAACCTACCTGGTAATAAACCTGTATCTGATTCGGATTTTGATCGTAGTACACAGAAATGTATAAATAAGGTTCAAGGTTCTTTATTGTCAAACTAACATAGCTACAGAGTAATTATGTCATTGAAAATCTTAGGTCACAGGCTTCTCCAACAATGCAACACAACAATACAGATAAGTAGACAATATTAAAGCAATATTAAAGTATATTATATTAAAAGTAATACAAAAGAAAAATAGTTCTAAAAAAAAAGTGAGAAAAAAAAGTGGAATAGTGGAATAGAGAGGCGAAGTCCCACCCATCTACTTCCGACCCATGGGACCTTATTTCGGGGAAATTATGCATTGAAGTCAATGGGGAGAGAAAGATTATCTTTCGATCCAGTTTGAATTGTGCCACGAATTACACATATAATGTTTGTCAATCTTAAAAAATAATTTCCATGTCAAAAAAGTCACAGTTTGTCGTAAAACTGTTGAAATATAAGAAAAAGACTAGAAAGACTACAAATCCCAGAATCCCGGTCCCGCATGCTGGCTCTTACGGAACCGACTAACTCCCCTTGTGTGTATGCACAGCTCTCAACACGCCCAGACTTGTAGTGATTTTCACCTCTTTTAATACTTTTCACCTCATTCTGAAAGAAAGAAGTGAAATGTGCCAACGTGACGGCCGTCTTGGTGTGTGGTGCGAGATGGGAGTTGTAGTTCATTGAGCGGTTTAGTGAAGTGTTACTTCACAGTTTTACGACACATTTCTTTTCTTTTTTACTTGCAAAATTAACTTTTAAATTAACAAACATCATATGTGTAATTCATGGCACAATTCAAACGGAATCGAAAGATAATCTTTCTCTACCCATTGACTTCAATACATACTTTTTCCGAAATAAGGTCCCATGGAGCTCCCCCGGAAAGGGAGGGACTTCGCCTCTCTATAGTGCAATACGAGTCTATATACAAGTTATTGGAATGATATATTAGATAAATAGATACATAATGACTAAGTAGCAGATGAATGTTATGGATGTTGTTTCAACAGTTCAGTTGTTTAACAGTCTTATTGCCTGTGGGATGAAGCTGTCTCTGAATCTGGTGGTTTTAGTCAGGATGCTGCGGTAACGCCTGCCAGACGGCAGCAGACAGAACAGTTTGTGGCTGGGTAGATGGGGGTCTTTTATAATCCGGAGGGATTTCTTCCTGAGCCGCTGGGAGTAAAGGTCCTCCATGGATGGCAGCTCCGTCCTGGTGATGTTCTGTGCAGTTTTCACCACCCTCTGTAAAGCTTTACGATTAACTGCGGTGCAGCTGCCGTACCAGGCTGTGATGCAGCCAGTCAGGATACTCTCTATGGTGCACCTGTAGAAGTTGCAGAGTATCCTGGAGTCCATGTTGAACCTCCTCAGCCTGCGGAGGAAGAAGAGCCGCTGTCGAGCTTTCTTGGTGATGGTGGTGGTGTGAAGAGTGACCAGGTCCTCAGTGATGTGGACCCCGAGGAACCTGAAGCTGCTGATTCTCTCCACCGTAGTCCCATTGATGGTGATGGGGGCGTGTCCCTCTCTCTGCTGCTTCCTGTAATCCACAATCAGCTCCTTTGTTTTGCTGACGTTGAGATGGAGGTTGTTATCCTGGCACCAAGATGTCAGGTTTTCGACCTCCTCTCTGTACGCCGTCTCGTCGCCGTCTGTGATCTGGCCGATGACGGTCGTGTCGTCAGCAAACTTCACGATGGTGTTGGAGCTGTGTGTGGCCATGCAGTCATGAGTGAACAGGGAGTAGAGGAGAGGGCTGAGCACGAAGCCTTGAGGGGCTCCGGTGTTGAGGATCAGGGTGGAGGATGTGATGTTTCCCACCCGCACTGCCTGGGGTCTGCCCGTCAGGAAGTTCAGGATCCAGTCACAGAGAGCGCTGTTGAGCCTGAGGTCTCTGAGCTTGATGGCCAGCTTGTGTGTTCCTCTGGTCCAGGTGTGAGAGGGCAGTGTGGATGGTGAGGGCTATGGCGCCGTCTGTGGACCTGTTTGCTCTGTAGGCAAACTGCAGAGGGTCCAGAGAGTCAGGGAGGGAGGAGGTGATGAATGATTTGACTAACCGCTCAAAGCACTTCATAATGATGGAGGTGAGTGCTACTGGGCGGTAGTCGTTGAGGCTGGTGATTATTGTTTTTTTTGGGGACAGGAGCGATGGTGGAGTGTTTGAAGCATATGGGGACTACAGACTGCAGCAGGGACCTGTTGAAGATGTCTGTGAACACCTCTGCCAGCTAAACTGCACACACCCTGAGAACACGGCCAGGGATGCCATCAGGTCCAGGAGCCTTGTGTGGGTTAACACTTTTAAAGGATTTGCACACATCTGCCCTTTTTAAAACAAAAGGGCAGTGTCTCTCTGTAGAAACCGTTTGTGAAAAGCATTAGACAAAGTCAGCTTTGTGGGACTGAACTAAAAGAGTTGTTTTTAGGAGGCACTTACTAATATTTGGACAGATCCCCGCCAGAACTGACACTATCAACACCATTCTTTGCCATGTGTGGCTTCTGTGGTTTGTACGTCTGAATTCCCGATGGTCAACTTCTAAAAGATAGTTTTTTTACTCAGAAATAAAAGCCTTGATGTTGGCCCACTATTACTCAGGAGCTCACTGTCAAGGTTTGAGTCTGGATTAAAGACAAACGCAGTCACAGAGATTACTCCGTCAGGACTAAGCCACTTTGATGGAGGAGAATCTGACGTGAATTGCACACTTCATATTAATTAGGGTTGTCAGCTGCCAGTTGGTCAGCCATTATAATTCATGCCCTGCTGTCAAACACTGTTCAAACAACAAACTTATTTTAAAATTTTACTGGAGATCCCAGAGATACCAAATATGTCGGGCTGATTCTAGGGGAAATATGTGCAAAACGATCCATTCAAATATTTCTCCTTTGATGGGATGATGCACCCAGAACAACATAGAGACTTGGCCATTCATATTTCTCAGTGTTAACATCTTACACATAGTTAATTGAAAGATATACAGCATTAGATACCTCAAACAGTGTGGAAAAGGTTGTTTAAGAGTCTTAAAGCTCTTCTTATTGTATGTTGTGCCTCTACTGTGACATGTTTACATGCTTTAATGTTCAAAAAGGCCTTTATTTTGCTCATACTGCCTGCCCCAAAATGCATAATAAGGTCACTTTAAGGGGAAGCAAAAAGAGGGAAATGTGTGTAACGTGGTTAAAGACATTAAGAGCGCTAGAGGTATTAACAGAAGTGGTTTTATGTGCATCTCTGAAAGACTGCAGCAGGAAGCCACTTACTCATGAAGGCATTTAAAGTTAACACAAACAAGATGGCTGGATTAAGGTGCACTCAAGTGTCTTTTAGTCATTTTAAAACAAGTTGTATCTGTGACATTATTACATTCGAGCAAAGAGCAAAACTGTGTAGAACAATCTGTGACCAGCGTGTGTTAGGATCGCTCCAATGAGTCCTTGTTTCACTGCGGTATCACTTCAACTTCAGAGAAACTAAAAGTTGTTGTACGTCTTAGAATATTCACTGGTTAAGGCTTTGCTAAATAAGTTTCACTTCATTTTCTCCTGTTTAAAAAAGGCTTGTGGTTTGTGAGATGAGATGGGTGATTTGTTGGGTCATATTTCCTACAAACGTCAGGGAGGTTTTTAAGTGGAAAACCGCAACTGCTGTTGACTTCAAGTGACGACTGCTCAGTTTTCTGGAAGTAAAACCAGATGAACGACCTCAAACTATTTTAGGTTGCTTACTAATTTGATAAGCTTCTGGTTGTTACTCCTTAACAGCTCAAAACAGAAGATACTTACTAGATTGCACTACGAGTTCTTTTTGGGTTTTCCTGGCCGGCTCTAGTGTGATTGGTCAACCACTCAGAGATGTCCTGCCCATCAGCCTATCACGTACAATGTATTGGAGCATGATGTCAAGATGTTGTGCACCGACAGAAATGTTATGTCGTCATGTTTCATGTTTTGTTTAACCATTTTCTGTTTTGTCTCCCACTTCCTACCCTGGTGTGTGTCTCCCGCCCTCATCAACGTCCTGATTGTTCCCACCTGTGTCTTGTTATCCTGTGTTTAAATTCCCCCGTCTCCCATGTGTCCTTTGTCAGTTCGTCTCCTCTTTATTCAAGCCTACTTTATGCTTCTGAAAGTTATTGAAAGTTTAATTCCTCACATTGTGAGCGATTTTTTTGTTGTATCTTTTTTGTCACCTCGTACGAGTGTTTTTCTTTTGTATATCTTTTGTGGAAGAAATAAAGTATATTTATTATACTTTACCTCTGGCTCCCGGGTCGTGCATTTGAGTCCTTACCTTTGAGTATCCAAGTTCGTGACACAAGAACACAGGGGTTTTAGCCTGTGCAGAGCATTTAAATAAACAAAAACCTTATAACACACTACAGGAAAGGGAAAACCCCAAAAAGCATAATAGGGCCTCTTTAAGATTCGAAATGTTAAGTTTAGGAATTGGGATTTGTGTTTTCCTTGGGTTAATATATGCAAATGAACCGCCCAAGATGGATACTCAGCTGCTCTTGTGTCCATGTTCTTTAACCCCTATAAAAACACACAAACAACCGGAAACTATTTGATAGGTTTTTGTTTTTTATACAGCCATTTTTAACTTCTCCTTAACCTTTTCTTTTCTAGACTGAAGAAACGTACTGGCTTGAACTACATAAATGCTCCTCAGTTTTTCCTTAGGTTAATATATGAAACTGACACACTCAAGACCTGGATACTCTTTGTGTTTGAGTTCTTTAACCTTGATAAACACTGCGAGTCTCCGTGGGGATTCGGAGACTGAAGCTGCTGAGATGAGTTCAGTCACATGAAAGTGCAGCTGGATGAAATGAACATCCCCTCAAGGCCTAGCTGCTGCTTCTGATACTCCTCCAGACGAACCGCAGGGAGAAGGCTGAGTAAGCATTTCAGCTCCGGGGAAAACATGACCCTAAAGTCCGCCTCATCTGCAGCAGTGACCCCCCCCCCCCCCCCCCCCCAATCCCAACCACCAGTCACTGCAGCCTGCATGTGCTTTAAATGCCCATTTAGTCACTCTCTTCCTCCCCCTATACACTTCCCCTCTTTGCGAGCACTTTTTACAGTCCATTTACAAGATAATCCACCTTGAGCATATCTCGAATCATATCCCTGCGGTATCATGTTCTCCTTCTGAGAGTTGAAGAATGTTTTCACAACAGAAGATATGACACTTCCTGCTCAGATAGGACACCGATCAGCAGAAAGTTTGCACAGCTCATCAGAAAAACTGCTGTAGTGTGTGTGTGTGTGTGTGTGTGTGTGTGTGTGTGTGTGTGTGTGTGTGTGTGTGTGTGTGTGTGTGTGTGTGTGTGTGTGTGTGTGTGTGTGTGTGTGTGTGTGTGTGTGTGTGTGTGTGTGTGTGTGTGTGTGTGTGTGTGTGTGTGTGTGTGTTTTTTACTGTGGGAAAATATGGACCCAAGATTATTTTTTTCAGGATATTTATGAAAATGATGAATGTATTTCATCACTTCATGACTAAGTGTCAAGTGGAAACATATCTTGTTACAACGAGTCACTTTTTATTTCAAGAAATGTTCCCGTTATTGCTCAACATTATCTCAAACAGGAAAGATTTACAACATCCATTTCACACTATAATATTTGTTGCATCTTTTTTATAAAACAACAGACCAACTTATTCTTTCTAAAGACAAGAGAACTTTCTTCATAAAAGCGAAACAAAAATGAATGTTGATCTTGTGGTACAGTTACATTTTGTTATGGTGGCGAGGGACATAACTGATGCCATTTCAACTGCAGTTTCATGTCTGAACAGTAACTCTTATTTCTGTTATGTGCCTTTGACACATGTGTGAGTGCACATGGCTAAATGTCATCTGTTCCTACCTAAGTATCACATTCCTCTTTCTCTCTGTTTTCTGTTTGAAATATCTGTGAAGACACTTCCTGAGTGACTTCCTGTCTGAATGGAGAACCAATGACAGGGGTTATAAGCAGGGCTGCACATAACTGGTGCGCAGGTGCGCATGCGCACCTCCGCCAAAAAAAGAGCACCGTGTCATTTGAAAAAAGGCGCATTTTTGCGTACCAACATTGAGAGAGAGAGAGGGAGAGAGAGAAGAGAGAGAAGAGAGAAAAGAGAAGAGAGAGAGAGAGAAATATATTTGCGAGTTGCATATGAACCTATGATATGAACTCAGGGCCGGCCCGTAGCGCTGGCGTAATAGATCTTCGCCTCGGGCGCCAGATCTGGGGAGGTGCTGCGCTGGCAGCTCTGGGAGGGAAAAAAACATTTTTGACCCTTGGGGCTCATCCTAATTTTCGGCCTTGATGTAACAATATTCACAATTAAGTAAATGTAACACCCTTTTCACCCCGGTTACACGTTGCATTTGCCCTGTACGATGGGCGCTGTAAGTGATGAAAATGGGGGATGTTGGCTTATCTGGCACCCGCAGCTCACAGCCAAAGTGCGAGTGAGCGTGGGAGAGAGGGAGGGTGCACCGTAGGGGTGGGCGATACCACCAAATCTGGATTCGATCCGAAACCAAGTATTTAGGGCCAGTATCGCCGATACCGATATCGATACCGATACTTTTTTTAATGAAAAGCGTCTTATGTACTTTCATATAGGGGAGAGCTGCATGACATGATTTTTGAGCTGAAATCATCATAAATAGACTAAATCTGAATTCATTTTCATGAATAAAGACAGGACAGTTTTTATAGACAAATACACGTTTTACTTTTGCAAATTTAAAGTGCAAACATGAAAAATAACAATACAAAGTGGCCAAAGTAGCGAACTGTCTTCTTGCACACATCGCAGTTCGCTAAGTTTTAATTGCCAGTTGTGAAATTGCTCCACACAACGCTGCTCTTTCTCTCAGCCATCATGCGCGTGTGTGTGCTGGCTGCTGCTGACTGCCCTGCTGGCTGCTGTCAGTCAGCTTGATAATCGGCGTTCAGGCAGGGAGCCTCGAGGAGAAGAGGACAGCAGTGGAGAGAGAAGAAAAGAGCATACTTGTGTTCGTCTGCACATAGTTTTTTGAAGAAATTGACGAGTAGAGGAGACGAGAAAAAAAGTATAACAGTATCGATCCTATTGGCTCTAGTATCGATATTTTGAAACGTAACGTAATATCGGAAGTATCGATATTTTGGGATCGATCCGCCCACCCCTAGTGCACCGGTTCCGGCGCTGTTGTTATTAGCATCTGGTGCTAGCTGCTCTAACGAATATAAGAAGAAGATGTTTCTACAATGATGTGGAGGGAGAGTCCTCTCCAGTCAGACTGAGAGGCTGATACTACAGCTCAGTGAGGTAAAGGAGTGTTTAGATAGTTCACTTTAGTCTAAGTTCAAACGGTTTGGTCACAATTTATGTAAACACATATTTCCAAGGCACTCCTTTATAATTATTGGGATAAACAGGTTTGAAATCATTCCAATGTATACTATATGACAGTAAACAAAAATATCCTTTAAAACTGGAGAGATAACAAAATATGCATAAATAAATAAATAAATGTTAAGGTAAAATAAGATATGAATGAACAACATAAATAAAATAAGTTACATTAAATTGTTATTGGCTATGGTAGGTTATTGGTTATGTTCACATACTTATTTGATTACATCCACTTTTCTAAGATGACAACAGAGACTTTCGACCCAAAACCAGCTGTTGACTTGTGGATGCAAGCAGCTAATCAGACTCAACCAGAGAGAAAGAAGTAGGCCTACATCATCAGCTACCAAGAGAGGAAGACAGTGAGGAGAATAGTCAGGAGGGTAGTGATGACAGCTTGTAGGATTACTGGTCGTGCTAATGTTGTCTTGTGTTCACCTCTGCATGTGTGTTCTGTGTTCACCTCTGCATGTGTGTTCAGTGTTCACCTCTGCATGTGTGTTCTGTGTTCACCTCTGCATGTGTGTTCAGTGTTCACCTCTGCATGTGTGTTCAGTGTTCACCTTTGCATGTGTGTTCAGTGTTCACCTCTGCATGTGTGTTCTGTGTTCACCTCTGCATGTGTGTTCTGTGTTCACCTCTGCATGTGTGTTCAGTGCCGTGTGTCTGGCAAAGAAAGTCAAGACCCCCTCAAAAGTTACAGTTTATTTCATTTTAAGGATGAGCACCAAGCAACATCTCCAGGTGCTCCTTTGAGAACCAGGGCAAAAAAGTTATGTGCACCCCTGGTTATAAGTCTGCCCTAAAGGCCGGGGGCAGGGGGTGTGACGTACGGGTGAGTAAATGATCAGAGGGTGATGGACAAAGATCTGAATGTGTGGTGGAGGAACGGGGGAGGAGAAGAGTCACAAGGAGATGTGGAGCAGAGAGAGGGGAGTCAAGAGAGGAGTGACAAAAGAGTGAATGTTGGGGTGGCACAGTTAGGAGAGGGTGTGTGTGTGTGTGTGTGTGTGTGTGTGTGTGTGTGTGTGTGTGTGTGTGTGTGTGTGTGTTGTGATTTTTGGGGTTTTCCCTTTCCTGTTGTGATAGACAAAATCATGTAAACTTGTCACAGTAGAGACAACAAAATTACATTTCTATTTCAAGAAATGTTATAGTAGTTAGTACCAAAAAGTGAGGCATGGTGGGTAAAAACAAAAAAAATCAAATATTGTACCAGGTGTAGAGACTATTAGTCAATTGATAGAATACTAATATACCATTTTGCGATCTGAATAATCATTTAGATTAAATATGTAGACAACCTACTTGAAAAGAAACACCCCTCCATATACTGTGATTTGTGCACAGTGTTGTGTCTCATCAAATGTGTTAGTTATGTTTATGTATGTTGTCTGTCATTTCCTGTTTTATTTTGTACTTACCTCTTGTCTTTCATTTCAGGCCCTGTTTCTTCCCCCCTTTGTGTGTTTTCCCACCATCATCAGTGTCTGCCCCGCCCCTGATTGTTTCCAACTGTTCCCACTCACCTCATGTTTAAATAGTCCTGTCTCTCCCCTGTCCCGTGCAGTTAGTCTTGTTTGTTTCCCTGAATGGTCGTGCCAAGCCTCAGCTCAGAAAGGATTGCTTCCTCTCATGTCAGGTTATGATATTGTGTTGATTTTTGTAGGCTTAAGTTTTTTCTTAAGTTCTCCTTTTTGTTATGCTTAGTTCTTTCCTCTGTGTGAGCGCTTTTTGTTTATTCCAGTACCTACTCTGTTAAGAGGGATTACCTGATTATTGGAATTAAAATACATTTTGTTGCATTCAAGACTTTGAATCTGGGTCGTGCATTTGGGTTCATCAGTTTGTGTCGAGGTCCTGACACACAGTCCTTACAGAGTTACTATAGCTTTAAACTCTGAGTCTTGTTCACTATTTTCAGTCATGTTATAGACTTAAAGATCGATTGAATAATAAAAGAAAATGGACGGATTAATCAATAATAAAAAGCAACCATTTCAGCTCTGTCGGCTTTACAAGGGAGCATTAGTGTCGGGGAAACGGCCACATGTATCCAGAAACGTCTTAGCATCAAAGTGTTTCTAAAGCACAAACAGCGCTGAATACGCTGATGAGAACTAATAAGAAAACAGACACACTGTGGAACGAGCTCATGGTGAAAATGTGGAGGAAAAGTGGGACAACATGTGGAGTCAGTGACACAGAATGATAGATGTAGCGAGATGGATATGACAGATGGAGAGAGGAGAAAAAGGAGAATGTTTGATAACTTGTACCCATCCTCCATGAAAGGAAGACAAATGGCTTCCATTTACAGAGGGAGCAATACTTCCCTCTTCTTCCTGTGAGCGTCCTCCCTGTGGGTCTGAACCTCTGCGGCCATCTCTTCTGTCCTCCAATGATTCCTGCCTGTCCCCATCAATCCTCTTTCTTTTTCTCCTTCCAATGTCTTAAAGGGCAATACCATACAAAAAAACATTATGTTATATACTCCACATTACTGCTACCAAGGGATTTCCAAAATAGACCAAGTATCTTCTAGTCAAATTACTGTATGCATGTTATGAAAAACGTTTTACAGAGGTTTGAATAAAGCTTGAGACATGTCAAACACAGTGACTCTATCCTTGTTGTTGTTTTTAAAGAGGCAGTATGTTCATGTTCAGGTTTCAAACTGATTCATAATTGTATTTTTTGCCTCTACTTGACATTTTTACATGCTTTGATGTACAGAAAGTGCTTTGATGGTCAACCGCTTAGAGATGTCCTGCCTATCAGCCTATCACATACAATGTGTAGGAGCGCTAGCCAATAGAAGTGTGAATGTTACATAGTGATGTCATGATGTTGCAGAAGTAAACAAAGGAGTCCAATGGAGGGGAGTGTGTGGGAAGGAAATTCCCTCTGGTGGGAACTCTGAAACGTAAGCGTTTGTAGACCATTAACATTCACACAAAACAATATAACACACTACAGGAAAAGGGAAAACCTATACAAAGCAGAATAGGGCCTCTTTAAGGTAGGCCATGATTGTTTGTTTTTGAAACAGCAAGGAAAGACTCTCTATACAAATCTTTTCTCAAGTGCTATTTAATCAAATATAATAAGTTGATGTAAATTAGAAAATCTTAGGGGCAGGCATACACTTCTGAAAATATGCTTAAAGGAATAAACTGCACCTAGACGAGAATTATATTTGCACAAAATCCCCCTAAACCTCTGTCTTTACACTTCGGTTTTTGTAGGGATTAAATAAATGAGATGTAACGTGTTGTAGCAGGCTGGGAAATGGAAATTAGAAACGTTTGTTGTTGTATTCACTGAAATACTCTTACAAATCCACATTAAATCATTCACTCTTACAAAAGCAAATCCAGTGAAAAGCAAATCCAGTGATGACGGTTGCAGCAGTACTACAATAAGTCAATCAATTATTGAATACAAATAAATAATTGGTAGGACTGGGTGCCTGCTGCTTTTGCTGCTAGCTACTTTCATTGTTAAGTCATGGGCTTTCAGGTTGGATAATTACAAAACAAATACTCACTCTTTCTGGCTTCTCCGATTTTTACTCATTCAAGTATTAGCTATTGAGCTCTTGGTGCTGGGAGGCAGATTATTTTTAACTTGCCAGAAAAATAGTTTCCCCCTGTTCCTGTATTATTGCTAAGCTGAGCTAATTAGCTGCTGGCAACAGCTTCATGTTAAATAGACAACATGAACATTTTGTAAACCTTCTCCCACCCTGGACACAAACTGTTCACCCCCCTCCCCTCTGGCAGGAGGCTGCGCTCCATCAGGACCAAAACCTCTCGCCACCTGAACAGTTTCTTCCCCTCCGCTACCGGCTTCTTAAACAAGGCCCGGCCCCCCCACTGACACTTTACCTCTGCCACATCATAGACTATATGCATCACATTAATGCACACTATGTCATACTCCTTTCTGCACATATTCTGATTTCACATTTCATAGTTCATATGCAAAAACTCATTAGCATTCTATTTCCATGTAAATTACTGCTTTATTTCATTCTTATTTTATTGCTATTTAACTGTATTTTATTACGGTGTAAAATATTTTGTGTTTCATATTAGATTTCTTGTTTTTTATATTTTATGTATGCACCATGATATCAAGTAAATGTCCTAGTATGTGCGACCCTACGTGAGTACCTGGCAATAAACCTGTTATATTTCACACAGGCTCCGCCCTCTACTGGACTCTATGGGTACTACTCTCTATCATGCTGTGCGTGCTTTCACCAACTGAGTTTACGTAAACGTAGCCGGCCAATCGGGGCGAGCCTACCTGAATGCGCGCGCAGGCCCACATTATATAAAGGCGGCTACACCCGCCGCCCACTATCCTTTTTCTCTTCAGACGAGCTGACAACCGAAGAGTTGAACGAACGAAGATTAGAAGGAAAAATGGACTCACCATTACTGGAAGCTCGGCCATGCACCTGCCCTGGTTTGATCGCGGGCGCCGGTCTCCACCATCTCTGCTTAGAGTGTTTGGGGGACCAGGATATGGCCAAGGCGGTGCCATTCACGTCGCCATTCCAGCGGGCCGGATGGCTCCGTTTGCCGTTGTCAGGCACTTCCGGGTCCGGTCCATGGAGGTCCACCGCCCTAGGTGATGACCATGGCGGCGGAGCGCAGCTTCTCCCAGCGGGCAGCAGGCTGGGCAGGGAGCTGAAAACAGCTCTGCCACGCTACCGCGTGACAAGGCGACTGCAAATAAACACGGGTGTGTTGGGCATCTCGCTCATTGCTGGAGATGCCCCCACCTCACCAGATCAGAGCGATTATTTGTAGCTTGATCGTGGCCGCCGCCGTTGTCTGCCGTGTGATATCCCGGTGAGGGATCACGCCGCATGGCACTTTCCAAAAGGACCGTGTTGTTGATCTCCCGGGCCGGGAGCCCCCGTGTTTACGGAAGGGCTCTTTGGATCGATCTCCTTGGTTACGTGGGTGAGGAGCATAGACTGTATATATAAAGGTGAGGAGTAGTCGCAGCGTGGCTGCTTCTTGCTCATCCCCAGAGGAAATAACCAACACTGTCCCACACTCCCCGCCCCCTCTGTAAACTCCAGTATAGGAGCCAGCAGGTGGGCGCGTGCACTTGAGTGGAATAAACCGAAGTGCTGTAAAAACACTGCGGGTTCAAGAGAGAGTGATGTGTGTGAGAGAAACGCATTCAGTGAAAACGATTGCATTTATCCCAGAGTAAGAGTCATCGCTCTCCACATTTCCACTTTTCACCATAATGTCCGTTTCAAAGAGACGGCATTAGGACAGATCCGCGGCCCCACGGGAACGTGCCGCGGTGCGTTCAAGGACCTCAGTAGAAAATCGGCCCTTTTCTGTGTCAGCCCCCATGCCAAAACTCCCTTCTTATGGAAAGGTTTGGCAGCGGAGTAGGCCACCAGAGAATACTACAGCTTCTTAGCTTTGGCTCCACAGCTGCTGGCATGTCCCCTGAACACAGTTTTGTGGGGAATGGAAGCCCCACAAAAGCTGTGTACTGACAGAGTAGAGGGGCAGGACACTGAGACTGGGTTACTCACTCCAGCTTTGCAGCGTCCCTCCTCCATTCAGGGGCAATCGAGAGTCAAATCTATCATCCTGGGAGGCAGTGCTGGAATTGGGCCGGTACTCACCGGTACGCAGTACCGGCACTTCTGGTTCTGACCCATGGAGTACCGGCACTTCTTGCTCAGTACCGGCATGCTGGCGGTACTCCGGTACTCATGCACCGTGCCAGTACTCAACACTCTCCCGCCGTTCTTATTATACATCCATATATATATATACAGCCGCCCGGTACTCAGTAGATGCGTCATGAGGTGCCGAACGGACATTCTCATGGCTCTAACCGCTGGAGTTTCACAGCGGCTGTCAGCTGTTTACTCCTGTCATTCAAACAGAACGTGCTGGAGAGGGGGCGGGGCTTATCTTCTCCATGTAAATACTGTGGTGGAAACGACTATGTCAAAATTAACCTATTTGACCGTGATTTAATAGTAATACACGTTTCAAAATAATAATAATAATAATGCCGAAGTAACAACATACTGAAAACTGTTAGTAAAACCATGTTTTAATGCTTTACAATTTACATACCTAGATGCACGTGTGTTGTGTTTATGCAGTGCAACTCCCACCCAGTGGGTGGCTATGTAGAGTGATAGAACAGAGCAGGCACGCCCCCGAGAGAAGGAAAGCAAGTCACGTCACAAATTAGCATTTCTAAAATGTTAGCGTGGATTAATAAAAGTGCAAAAAGACAACGGTTGTCGCCGGAAGAAACTTCAAATACAGAGAATGCTGTGCCTGTGTTGGAAATTGTGTCTGATGGGGAGCTTTCTTTGGTTGATCCTCCTGCTCCAAGTTCTAGTGCATTAGCATTAGCACTAGCTCCGCCGCCTCCTCCAGAGCCTCTAACCTTAGCTGCTGCTGACGCAACTGCCACCACCAACACCAGGCAAAGCGATGCACCTGACTGCTGGACAACGGACCAGGTGCAATATTTTTGCAAGACCAATGCATGGCTCCTTCTTAAAGATAAGAAGCTAGGATGTCGGATATGCAGAGATGTCAAATCTTTGGGAATACACACTGGACAAGGACTGCAACTGTCAACTGAATGTGGTGAGTGTGCAGTGTCTCATTTCGGTGTTGACAAGGGCAAACAACAAGCTAGCCTGAGAAAAAAAATCAAAGAACATAAAGAATCACAAGCCCATGTAAAAGCTGCTGACATCCTTACATCTGCTTCACGTGAAACTATTCAACATCAAGTGCAGTCTATGCATAAATCTGAATTAGACACCACTATCAGAGTTTTTCGAACGGCATATAAAATTGACAAACATAGCCGGCCATTCACAGACATGCCAATTGATTTGAATGTACAGAAACTGAATGGGCTGAACGTGGGCAGGGTTTTGCACTCCAATAAAACCTGTGGCGAAATCATCGACCACATAGCTCATGAGCTGAAGAAAAAAAATGGCAAAAGACATTACAGAAAAGCAAAGAAAACTCTGTGTTTTGGTCGATGAATCTACCACTATTAGTGGTAAAAACGGTGCTTGTTGTGTGTCTACGCTCAGCATTAGCTGATGCTGAGCCCGAAACGTTTTTTTGGGAGCTGATCGAGTTGGATGGAACAACGGCTGATGACATCACAAAGGCGTTAATGGAGTGTCTTGGAAGAGATTTTAACGAGGACTTTTTAGGTCAGTGTTTCGTTTCTTTTGCATGTGATGGGGCTTCAGTCATGCTAGGGAAGAGAACAGGCGTTGCTACCCAGTTGTGTAGTAAATTCCCAAGCCTGTTTGTGTGGCACTGCTCCAATCATCGTCTAGAGCTGGCAGTTGGGGATGTGGTCAAGGAGGGTCTCAGGGCTCAATCATTTCCAGATCTTTTTTGACAAACTCTATTCCTTGTTCCATGCCTCCCCCAAAAATCAGAGACAGTTAGCGCAGTGTGCGCAAGCAGTCGGACAGCGTCTCCTGGTGATAGGGCGTGTTTTGTCCATCCGCTGGGTGGCTTCAAGTGAAAGGAGCGTCAGAGCAGTCTGGGAAAACTACCGAGTGCTTCATGATCACTTCACAAATGCTGCAAACGACACGAGCAGGGATTCCAGAGACAGAGCAAAGTACAAGGGCCTGGATGATGTGCTCACATCTGCAACGTTTGTCAGCAATCTGGGACTGATGTACGATGCGCTCACAGAGCTCAGCGACCTCTCTCGGCAACTCCAAAAAAGAGAGATGACACTGCCTACAGCAGATAGGCTCTTAACTCCATGGTCACCATGTCTGGCCCACACATGACTACAGTTCATACAGCTCTAGCTGAGAAGTCCTTCAAGGGTGTTGCCCTGCGTGAGAATGGCAGGCTTGTACAGATTCATGCAGGTCAGTTTTTCCGCAGTATGGTAGAGAATCTGAGACACAGAATGACTTCCACAACCTCCTCTCATGTCAGCACAAGAGAAATCCCATTACATGGCCGGGAGGCCCGGGACAATCAGCTAATCCAGGACATGAAAGTTATCCATCCTGGAAGTTGGCCTGAAGAGGAGTTAGACGTACAGTATGGGGACGTAGAGGTGCTACGTTTGTGCGAAGTGCTGAAAGTGGACAGAAGAGAGACTGTTCAGGGCTTTCGCGAATACAAGGAAACCAGGGCATCCCGTACACCTGCTGCCATGGAGCCTCTACTGAAAGCAGTCCGAACCATCGCTGTCTCCACTAGTGAGTGTGAGCGGGCATTCAGCTGCATGAACGATATCCTTACTGCAAAAAGGAATGCTCTCTCTGTCAGCCGACTGTCCAGCCTGGTTTTCATTAAATGTAATGGACCATCACTAGGACAGTTCAATCCGGAACAGTATGTGAGGTCCTGGCTGGCAAAGGGAAGGAGAAGTGCTGATGAAAGAGCCTGTCCAGCTCCAGCCCCTGATACTGATGTCCCCAAGGCCTTCTGGAGCCTTTTCTAACAATGTGAAGTATATTGCAAAGCAGCTCACCCAGTGAGAAGACTTTTGGCATAATGTGCCGATTTGTACAGATCCTGGAGATAGAAGGACTTCAGACCAACCAGGGAGTTATCTGATCAGCTTGGTGTTCAATGTAACTCTTTAACATGGCTCAGACTTTGTTACTTGCAGTTACAGTTTCTCATTTTAGATTGTGCAAATTTTGCATTTGTTTTTACATGTTCTTTGTTCATGCTCTTTATCATTTTTCTGAGTTGGAAAGTTAGATTGCATCATAGTTTACTTTATACATATTTGTATTCTTCAGTGGTGAAGTATATTGCAAAGCAGCTCAGCCATGTGAGAAGACTTTTGGCACTTTTTCGTTTTTCGTTTTCTGAGTTGGAAAATTAGATTGCATTCAAAATGTACAGAAAAAGCTTTTTATAAAAAATGCTTCTGACCAGAGCTTTGTTTCCTTGTCATTAATGTTGAACACCACCAGAGGGGCTCTCACCTGAAAGGTCTCTGCTTCATGTGTCTTCAGCAGAAGATCTAGACTTTGATTGCTATATTTTCAGTTAATATTGACCTTACTGAGCTTTAGCCATATCCGCTGCCTATCATAAAAAATGTTAAGTACAGTGAACCTTTCTAAAATATACAGTAGTAAAGAGACAAACCCACCAGCATTATAGTAGCCAAATTCTTGTTTGTGGGCTGTATATATAAAATTGACTTGAAAAAGTTGCTGATTTTAGAGTACTGGCACCTTTTTAATTCCAATTCAAGCACTGCTGGGAGGAGATAGGTTTCCTTTCAACAGGAAGTCGAAAAGAGGCCCTGTTGCATGAACGGTGGGTTACGTATTGTAACCCTTGTTCTAGAGTGATGTGTGTGTGAGTGAAAAATGCATTTAGTAAAAACTATGGCATTTATCCCAGAGTAAGAGTCATCTCTCTCCACAATTACACATTTTCCCATAATGTCTCGTTGAGATCGGCAAGGCCGTTTTCATACGATGTTAATTGGACACCCATTATGAAGCGCGGCCTATGGGCGCGGCCCCCGTGAGAGTGGCCGCGGTGCGTTCAGGGACCTCCGCAGAAGAACAGTGGGTTACGTAGTGTAACTCTAGTTCTAGAGTGATATGTGTGTGTAAAATGCATTCAGTAAAAACGAGTGCATTTATCCCAGAGTAAGAGTGATTGATTGATTGAAAAGTTTATTAACAGCTTGTATATTGGGTACAGTACAGTACAGCTCAAAACATACAATTGTTAAGGGGATGCAGACCAGAGAAAGACTTTCGTCTTGTTTACATCAGGGTCCCCCATTTCCAATTCATCATATCATTTAAGACATATTTGACATACAGATGGCTTATTTACAATTTACATACAGGTGGTTTTTTACAAACAGATTGCTTATTTACAATTTTCATTTTAGATTTCGTTCTAATACATCCTAACCGGACATTTAAGACATACCAAGTCTACAGATATACAGTTAGTAACAGAGTCTAAAATGCGAGTATATACATAGATAGTCATCTCTCTCCACATTTCCCCATAATGTCCGTTTCAAAGAGACGGCATTATGACGACCCCCCCCCCATGGAAACTGAACAATCTGGTGCCACTAAATGTTTTTAAAGCTCGGTTGGATGCTACTCAATCGGAAGCTATTGGTACCTGTTTATGTGGATAATTATGTAAATGATGCTGTATGATGTCCTTTTGTTGTTCTATTTATGTTTCATGTGGAACTACTTGAGCAGGTCTCCCTTGAAAAAGAGATCAATGATCTCAATGGGATTTATCTGTATAAATAAAGGTTTGAAATGAAATGAAATTGCACATCCCCTAACACAATGTTACGGGGAATGGAAAATCAGTGGTGTATTAACAGTAGTGCTGTAGCAACGCGTCGACTTCAAAATATCGTCGACGACATATTTCCGCGTCGACGCGTCGCTACACACACGTGGGTCACCCAAAGCAACAAGCAGTTCGCAATCGCACTTCAAACACAATGGAGACTGAAACGGCTACCACCTCCTCCTCACAGGATTGCGCACGAAGCCCCCAAACGAAAACATCTCGCCCTAGGTCTTCAAAAGCATGGGAATATTTTAAAGTTAGTCCAAAACGCAAAGATATTTATATATTTATATCTCACTGAGACTGCTGCATAGCCTAGCTAGCAGAAGCAGCAGCTAGCTGTGGTGGCTACCATTAGCAGCTAGCATTTGCTCTCCGATTTGTACATAAAATGGAATTATGGATTATAAATTCAATAATTTTTTTATACATAGACGTTAAAAACCTATGGAGTAACCGATTCAGCCGCGTTTTGTCTCATTTTAATGCCATTGAACACGTCTTTTGATCAGATTGACAGCTACGGTGGTGAGACAATCTCCCTAGAAGCTCTGTGAAGGTACGTTTTGTGATGACTGTATTTGCTTCCCCTGTCGCGAGTCCGGATCACTCAGTGATGATACTATATACCTACATAATCTGTGGAGTCTCAGCTTTAATCGGATATATTGTATGTGCAGCTACGATACGTAATAAGGGTACTTTTATCTTGAGTTCTGTGCCAATGTCCGTTAGCATTTTTCGCTCAGGGGTCATTTAGATGCTTCTTATGAGACTTGTGTTTTGTTTTGGTAAACATGGTTTGTATCGTCAGTTAGCTGAGATTATTTCCGTTAATCTGGTATAACACATTAATAGGTTCTTAAATATTAAGATCCCCTGAGACACAGTATCGTGAAATGTTTTTTTTTTACATTACGTTTTTTTTACATTACGTTTTTTATGAATTGAACAACAGAAAAATAATCGTTAGATTAGTCGACTAATCGATCAAATAATCGCCCGATTAATCGTTTTCAAAATAATCGTTTCCCCCCAGCACTAATTAACAGGGCGGACGGACAGGACACTGAGACTGGGTTATTCACTCCAGTTTTGCAGCATCCCTCCTCCGTTCAGAGGCATGAGAGAGGCAAATCTGTCATCCCAGGAGGATATAGGTTTCCTCTCGGCATGTGCACTCTCAAGTCAGAGAGAAGGGGCACTATTCCCTGTACTTCCTGGTTCCCAAGAAGACAGGAGAATTCAGGCCCATTCTGGATCTTCAAAACCAGCACATTGCATGCAAGAAGTTCCATATGTTAACTATGAAACAGTTACTGGGACTGGTGCAGCCAGGCGATTGGTTCACAACCATCGACCTGAAGAACGCTTACTTTCATGGCGAAATTGCTCCAAAACACAGAAAGTATTTGCGTTTTGCCTTCCAGGGGGTAGCCTACGAGTACAACAGACTGACGTTCGGCTACTCCCTATCCCCACGCACGCTACGGCGCTGCAACCGCTGCGGGACCATGACATGAGGGTGTTCTTTTATCTGGGCGACCTCATAGTCATGGCCAGGTCCAGGGAATGGGCAATGTTTCACAGCCCAATTGATCCTACACCTAACCAAGTTGGGTTGAAAAAGAGTTGCGGTCAATTGGAAGAAGAGCTCCCCCATACCTCACCAGCAGGTAGAATATCTGGGGGTGATGCTCGATGTAGGCAGACTACGTGCCACCCTGACAGAAAGCAGACAGGCATCTCTGCTGTAAAGGAATATTTTAGTCTTGTTAAAGTATATAGAGTTTAGTGACTTGTCCTCGGGAATCTGTTTAATGGTTAAAGTGTATTCCTGCCTGTAATGTGATCCATAGCTTCTCAGGAAGACACAGGTCAAGAGGTCATCTGATATCTTGTGGGGGGAGAAGCTTGGCTCATGTGGGTTTGCAATACAACAAGTCTTTGTCTCGACATCTGGCATGCATTAAAGGAAAACCCGCGTGTTTTAGGGCCCTCCTCTTCTTCATGTATAGATGTGTGCTTGGCGCTTTTGTCTTCAGAGTTGGCTGGTATCTTACAGGAGAACTGTATTATACTGTGATTCTCTCCGGCCGTCTGTCTCTCAATAAATATCAGTGTATTGACAGGCGAATCCAGTTTCCCTCATTTGATGATTGGCTCAACATTGCTGCAAAGAAGTTTTTACTTCACACCTGCTGCGGGCAGTCTGTGTCAGGGGGCGACGGTGACAGCTTTGATCATCATGCAGACTTTGGGTCTCATGACGGCTGCTCACTCCGTAGTGCCACTCGGACTTCTGCATGCACGTCGCATACAGAGGTGGTTTACCGGCCTTCGTTTAGATCTCAAGACACAAACGACGTCTGGTGATCATTCCCCCCTCAGTAGAGAGCAACCTCCGATTCTGGGGGTCCCCAGAGAATCTGCGGAGGGGAGCTCCACTGGGGCAAGTGACCTCCTATATCACAGTCTTTACAGACGCTTCAGTGACAGGATTGGGGGGGACGTGCCTAGAGAGAGCTGTAGGTGGTTGCTGGCCTCTGACAGAGGCTCGGCACAGCAACCTCCTGGAGCTGCAAGCAGTGATGTTGGTCCTACAGCACTTCAAACCCTTAATACAGGGCAAACATGTGCTAGTGAGGAGTGACAACCGCACCACAGTGGCGTACATCAACAGGCAAGGCGGAGTCCGCTCAATAGCCTTGTTGACCGCGGCAGAGAACCTGTGGTTGTGGGTTTCACAGATTGTGTTGTCTCTAAGGGCCCTGCACATCCCGGGACGAGAGAACGGGGGGGGGGCCGACCTCATGTCAAGAGGCGGACCCCTGCCAGACGAGTGGAGGCTTCACCCGGAGGTGGTGAAGCAGTTCTGGACTCAGTTCTGGAGAGCAGAGGTGGACCTGTTCGCCAATCAGCGCAACAGCCACTGTGCCCTGTGGTTCTCCCTGGCCCGGTGGGACAATCCGCCCTTGGGGGTGGACGCATTTGCACACGAGCCATGGCCAAGGAAGCTGCTTTACGCCTTTCCACACCGCTGCACCTTATCCCCCCCCTTCTGGATAGGGTGAGGCGGGAGCAGCTGTCAGTCATCCTAATGGCCCCAGATCGCCGCCTGGCGCCGTGGTACGCGGGGTAACACAGATGATGGTGGGCCAGCCCTGGGCTATTCCTCAGGTCTGGGGAGCGCTGTCTCAGGAAGCAGGGGCAATAGGGGCGTTACCCACTCTGGGCCAACCTCTCCAGGCTTGGCTCCTGAGAGGGACAGGCTGAGACAGGTGGGGCTGTCTGACAACGTTATTCAGACTATCCAAGCAGCAGGAGCAGAATCCACCACAGCCTGTTGCAGGCCAAAGTGGGCGGGATTCCGGCGATGGTGTGAAGGAAGGAGTCTAGAGCCTCTGTCATGCACGCTGGGCTCTATTCTTACCTACTTACAGATACTGGTGGATAGGGGGCTTGCTCATTCCACAATTAAGGTGTATGCAGCAGCCATTCCGTCCTACCATGAGGGATTTGGAGGCAGGTCAGCCTTCAGTCAGCCGCTTATGTCGCGTTTTTTGCAGGGGGTCAGGAGGCAGCGCCCAGTAGTGCACGCCTCCGCCCCACAGTGGGACCTGCCGTTGGTGCTCGAGGCTCTGGTCACAGAACCATTTGAGCCCCTGGAGCTCTCCTCCCTGAAAGCACTGTCATGGAAGACAGCATTGCTACTTGCCTTGACTTCGGCAAAAAGAGTGTCCGAGCTGACCGCTCTGTCGGTGCACCCAAGTTTTCTTTTGACCCGGGGTGACCATAGTGGGGCGACACTCAGACCGAACCCCTCCTTTACTCCTAAGAGCCTAAGGAGTTCGTTCAGGTCAAGGGCTATTCAGTTAGGTGGCTTTAATCTTCCACCCCATATTGAGGCCAGGGAGGCTAAATTGCACCTCCTCTGCCCAGTGCGTGTGCTAGCATGTTATGTAGAGCGCACGGCTGTCATTAGACGCACTGAACAGCTGTTTGTGTGCTTTGGGGATGGTGTGGCTAGAAAAGCTCTCTCCAAGAAGCGCCTAACAGGATGGCTATGCGGGTGCATTACACATGGACGGGCGGGGAGAGCCCTCCCCACTGGGGTCCGTGCGCATTCTACACGGGCTGTGTCAAACAGCCTTATTCAGCAGCGTGAGTGTAGAAGATATATGCACGTCGGCGTCTTGGTCTACGCCAGGCTCCTTCATAAAATGTTATCTCCTGGACATGTCTGGCTCCTTCTCGTCGTCTGTGCTTGCCGAGGCAACGCATGACTGGTGAGAGGGGGGGTGGCTGTGGGTCAGCAGGTGTCTGACCCCCCCCCCCCTGGACATAAAGCACTTGTGTTTTCCCATGCTCCTGAGGGACTCGGGAGACATGGTGCACAATCAGCCCCATACAGGGCTGGAGGCAGGCTGGGAGAGCCTTCCTCACTATTGTCCATGCCCACTCTACACGGAGCGTGTGGGGGACGTGGTGCACTTATGTTTTCCCATGCTCCTGAGGGACCTGGGGAACATGGTGCGCGGTAGGCTCCAGACGGAGTCTCCGCACAGATCTTTTCCATGCACACTCTACACGAGGTAAGCGTGTGTGAGTGTGCCTTATCCAAATTGCGGCCCCAACTTCTCTACGGTTACAACCGGATGGGAGGAAGTGGGGATGCAATGGATGTTAGCCAAAAGCCGGTCAGGGACGGTGTGGTGGGTCGATGTTGTTGGATGATAGGGCGTGTATACATCGGGGCTCCGCCCACTGTACCCATAGAGTCCAGTAGAGGGCGGAGCCTGTGTGAAATATAACAGGGGGTTACGTTTTGTAACCCTAGTTATATAAGCACAGGCGGAGCCCTCTACCTGGGGGCCCTGTCTTTCCTAGTCCGCTCGCTGAAGAGTGTATAGGATAGTGGGCGGCGGGTGTAGCCGCCTTTATATACTGTGGGCCTGCCCGCGCATTCAGGTAGGCTCGCCCCGATTGGCCGGCTACGTTTACGTAAACTCAGTAGGTGAAAGCACGCACAGCATGATAGAGAGTAGTACCCATAGAGTCCAGTAGAGGGCTCCGCCTGTGCTTATATAACTAGGGTTACAATACGTAACCCCCTGTTTCTGATTCTGATATAGGCATAAGGCAAGACGGCAAATGAGCATATTTCCCAAAATGTGAGAATATTCTTTATTTTTAACCACGGTAGACCTGAGTAGAATTTGCACAGACTTCTAGTAATATAAAAAGTTAATACAGCTTTTGTACTTGTCTTTCTTGTTGTAAAAATAATCCATACAGGTAATTGCACAGCAGAGCAAACATAAACCAAAGCAAGCAAAAACCAACGCAAATATGGAGTCGTCAAGCCTTCCCTGTAAAACGGAAATAAATCAAATGTGTTTGAAATTAGGGGGACTAACCATAGAAGGCTGTTGTTGGTTATGTATGGGATAATCCATGAGACCCAATCAAATATAGAGTCTCTTCAATCAGGTGTATTTCCACAGGCGCTGAAAACTGCAATAATTAAACCGCTCCTAAAAAAGCAGACGCAACCATAATGAATAACTACAGGCCAATATCAAACCTTCGGTTTTTACGCAAATTGATTGAAAAAGCTGTTTTTCAACAGTTGAGTAATTTCATGTTTTTAACTGACGGTTTTGATGTGTTTCAGTCGGGCTTTCGACCTAACCACAGCACTGAGACTTCACTTGTTAAGGTCTTAAATGACATCCATTTGAACACTGACAGTGGCAGAATATCAGTGTTAGTATTATTAGTTCGCAGCGCTACCTTTGATACTGTTGACCACAACATATTGCTAGACCGTCTTGAAAACTGGGTGGGAGTTTCAGCAACAGCTCTAAACTGGTTTAGTTCCTACTTAAAGGACAGAACAAACTTTGTCTCAATAGGCAATTACAAATCAACCCTGATAAATATTTCATGCGTTGTTCCTCAAGGCTCCATCTTAGGACCTTTGCTTTTTAATATTGATATGCTACCTCTGGCTAAAATTATTAAAAAGAACGATCTAAGCTATCACATCTATGCAGACGACACCCAGATTTATTTTAAAATTACACCGGGAGACTACTCTCCGATTAGAACACTGAGCAAGTGCATTGAGCACATCACTGACTGGATGACTCAGACATTTCTCCAATTGAACAAACAAAAAACTGAGATCATTGTTTTTGGAGCAAAGAAGGACCGATTAAAAGTAATCGCAGAGCTTCAGTCGGCAGACTACAAAGTAACTCACAAAGCAAGAAATCTGGGTGTAGTGATGGACTCAGACCTGAATTTTAACAGTCACATTACAACAGTTATTAGATCTGCATACTACCACCTGAAGAATATATCAAGGATTAAAAAAATAAAAATAAATAATGTCACAACAGGACTTAGAATAGCTTGTCCATGCTTTTATCTTCAGCAGACTCGACTACTATAATGGTGTCTTCACAGGTCTCACAAATAAATCTATTAGAAAGCTGCAGCTAATTCAGAAAGCTGCTGCCCGAGTCCTCACAAACACTAAAAGAGTGGATCACATCAGTCCAGTACTGAAGTCTTTACACTGGCTTCCAGTCAAATAATTGATTTTAAAGTATTGTTGGTTTTTAAAGCACTAAATGGTTTAGGACCAACTTATATTAACGAGCTCCTGCAAAAATATGAACCATCCAGGAGTCTCAGTTCTGCTGGGACGGGTCTGCTCTCTCTGCTACAAGAGTCAGAACTAAACAAGGAGATGCAGCATTTAGTTTGTATGCCCCGACCATCTGGAACAAACTCCCTGAATCCTGCAGGTCAGCTGCAACTGTTGATATTTTTAAATCGAGACTAAAAACTTTTCTTTTTGACGCTGCATTTGGATGAGTTGTTCACATTTTAACTGCAGTATGGCTTTTTATCCATGTATTTTATACCTGTTGTGTTGATTTTATTATCTTTGCTTTTTAAATGCTTGTTTTTAAAATGCCTTTTTATAATGTGCTTCATCTGTATACTGTTCTTAAATGTCTTTTGTCTTCTTTTGTAAAGCACTTTGGGTTGCCCTGTGCGGAAAAGTGCTCTATAAATACTTGCCTTGCCTTTCCTTTCCACTCACTCATCACAGCTTTTCAGCAACCAACCCTACACTCTCTTCTTTTCTGCTCTAACCTGCACCTGCACAGCGAGACACAATGAAAGCTTTATTACCTGAATACCCACTGTACAGCATACCGCACTACCTCTCAGTATCACTTCATGATATGTATTCACACATTTATCTTGTTCTGTTGTTTGCTTAATGAGCTGGTCGCACTTGTGCAGCTTGTGTACCATACATAACTTCCTTTCTATGTGTGAAAAGCAGATACAGAGAGCGGCAGTGCAGAGGAATCATAAGTCTGAATGTGCAATCCGCAGGGGAGGCTCCAAATCTCCGAGAGATTCTTGAAGACGGTGCCAAATGCTCTGCTCAAGGGCTAGCTATCTATTCTCTACCCGTATGCTCGTATTTTGTGAGGGGGGGTTCAGGGTCTGCAAGAAAGCACCACCAGCTGAAAATAATATTGAATGCAGTGCCAGGGAGCACAAACCCCACATAAACAAAAATACTGAAAGTAGAAGTTTTTAGGTCGTATTGCAAAACTTTGACCTATAGGTTATTGATTTTATAAATAGTGTTTCAGGGGAAATTGTTTATTTAAAAGGTTAAAAAAATACTTTTTTTTTTTTACAAGTTTTAGAAATCGGCTCGAGATACACTTTTTGTTATATTCCATGGAATGCTCTTAACATCCCGATAGCAATAAATCTTAAGTGCTTTGACAAAAAATCCATTAAAAAATGTCATCTGTGGAAGCCGTAGTGCTGTAAAAAACACGACCAATCATCTGAGCCGGCCCGGCTAAAATAACTGGATGGCCTACCTGCCTGCCAGCCTTCCATCTGTGCACAAATGTATCTTGTGCCCTCATTGGTCATGTGCATGTTCGTGTGTTGGAGGTGGGGCTCTGTAAGGAAGTAGCAGATTTCTTCCGGCTGTGTATTTTCAAATTCTAGCACTCGAGCTGGTTTCTCCAAAATGACCTACCCCACCTTTAAGTAATGCATGAATCTTTATCAAACTCAGGTATTGCAGGTTTGGAGTATGAAGTAATTGTATAATGTGCTTCTTCTTTTTTTTTGCTTTTACTATGACGTGTTTACATGTTTAACTACCAGACCATGGAACAATTATTTGTTTGCATTTTTCTATCAAATGGGACACAAATAACCACAAATAACCACAAACCTTTTTTTTTTTTGACTGAGCACACAGTTTTGTTTTTATGAGCCTCTACCAACTGGTCGAGCTGGCCTTTTATGGTAAAGTGCATTTTTATCAGGCCCGGTTCTACGGGGGTGCATAAGGGTACATTGCACCCTCAGTTGAGTCGTTATGCACCCTCATTTCAAAAATGAAAAATATTACATATATAATAATAATAATAATAATAATAGGAGTAGTAATAATAATAATAAGAAGAAGAATATAGTTGAAATAAAATAAATGGTGGTTAAATAACATTGTCTGCTGCATTTATTTGGTCAATTTAAACGGTAAGTAACGTTATTATGTCAGGAGCGCGTGACCTGTGTCGCTGCGCGTTCGTCATCTGCAAGGTGCTTACACAGCAGTCAGTGATGGAACTCAGAAAATGGTTAAAACAACCAGCCCTTATCGCCAGCAGTAACACTGCATCTACTGCAGGTAATAACAGTTCAGATCATGGGGACATTACGTTACCCGCGGCCACTGTCGTGGACACTAACGTCCTCCCGCCCGACTCGCCGGCTTTGCCCGCCTCGCCCACGGAGGCGGAGCAGCCGCAGCCGTCTTCGTTGCCCCAAACACCGCCACCCCTCAGCGGCCCGCAAGTGCCAGAGGACCTCGGCAAAACAGAGCCTTCCCAGGTATATTTAAAAAAGTACCCAACTAGCCTGTACCGTGGGGTAAGGAGCTCATTTTGCAGCTCATGGTTTCAAAACAGAGATTGGCTGGAATACTCTTGTAAAAAAGATGCCATCTTCTGCTATGCATGTAGACATTTCGGTCTCAAAAGGGGAGTGATTTGTAAAATATCCATAAAGAAAAAGTAAATCTGTTTACAGTTCTGTTTCATATGGATGTTGAGAGATGTATCCATAGATCTCTTCATTTTGCTCTCAAAGTGCACCAGATTGATGCTTTTAACTTCAATATTTAAAAAAAAAAAAATCTTCCCGGGGGAGCATGCCCCTGGACCCCCCTAGAGGAGGTGAGGACCCCCCTAGAGGAGGTGAGGACCCCCCTAGAGGGTGTTAGGTCCACTCCCCACTTGTAAAAATAGCACTTTACCACTGCACCCTTTCTAATCTCAGATGCACCCTGAGTCATTTTGTTCTGGAACCGGGCCTGATTTTCATCTATCTATGTATATCATCATACAGTACAGTATTTGTATGCATCAAACTCAAATAAGACACAAACTGAAATACATTTTTTCTTTTATGGAAAATGAGCAATATATACAACCAGATATATTCATAAAATATAATAAATTATAATTGTAAAAATAAATAAAATGGAAAAAAGTAATGTAAAGTGTTTTTCATAATAAAAAACAGACTTGCTAATCTTACTGTATATGCTGAATTGGCCAAACAAGAAACCACTGGCCTAACAGCAAATGTCTTTATCCTGTGTTGGCCTAACTTGCTCATCTGTGTGCAACTTTGGGCTGAATGCCATGCATGAAAGGTGCTATATAAATTAGTATCACTCTTTCACTCTGAGACTCATAAGGCAGTAGATGTAGTAATATTACCATGAATCTAGCCATTTATTTACCATATTTTATTGGAAAACATCTCTGAAACTCTGAAAAAGTCCTATTGCTAGTTTACCATAAAAGGCCAATTCTACCGATTGGTTGAGCATATTTTCAAAAACATAATTACACCCTTTGTGCATCAAGTTATCTAATTATGTTCAGTCAGTGCTCTGACACTAAAATATGTCAACAATGATATGGTTACCTTACAAAAGTGGACCAAAAGAGTGATTTTGTCA